>NC_091070.1:97192222-97507500 GCF_032405125.1 Capricornis sumatraensis | reverse complement strand
AAGCAGGAAAGAAATGAAAACTTTGTGTTCTGCTGGCAATGAAATGTCATGTTTGCCCTGAGATCAAATGACAACAATTCTTGATTTTGATACTACGAGAAGATGCTCTGAAAGATAATAATGAGCCCAGCCTTCACCCTACAATCATTGAAACACAGTCTTGGTGGGTATTAAAGTGTCATTGGTTTTAATTCTCTCATCTGCCTCTTCAAATAGATGTTTGAAAGTTGGCTTTATTTTAGCTTGTCGTACACAGGAGCAGAGCCCTGCAGCTCCAAGATCCAAGTTGTCCCTCTGAATGTCCTTCACTTTACAGTAGGATTCAAGTAAGCATTTCTGGCGCAGTGCTTTTTGATCTAACACAGCTACCATAATTACATCACTTCAAAGCACAGGCAAAAGTCACAAATCTATCTTGAAAAGAATAATTATCTTAAATTGATTTTAACTGTGATGTAAGAGCTGAGGATTATATGGCCAACACAAATAAATGAAATTGTGTAGGGCGCAGATGCATGGAATTAGAAAAATTCCTAAAATTTACATCAAGCTAAATTTGCAGAATCAAAGGAGTGATTTTCTTGTATTGGCAGTGAGTTGGTCATCATTGTCGTTTAAAGTGTCTCCATCCATGCTTTTTTTTCCTGTTCTGTGACTTCTCTTGGACCAAAGGTGAGGCTGAACTTGGGCAAAGGTGTCTTCATTATTCACTTCCCAAAGGAGAGTTCCACTGCTTTAACTGTATAAATCTAAGTGGTATATGAAAATATAATAAGGGCATGACAAGCAGTTAGTTCTCTTGTAATTTTAATTACGTTCTAGAAATACTGTAACCCAAATCAGCCAATCTGTTTGCTTGCCATCTGACTCTACTTGCAGCAGGAAATCTATGCATTTTACTTGCTGAAGAGGCACATGGCCTTCTATAAAGATGTGGATCCTGAAGCCTTTGAGAATTTAATGACTATTGTGTGTTTCATCGAGATTCATCCTGATTACTGTAGGAGCTCTTGGAACCTTTTATTCTATATCACTGTCAATGTATTAGTCAATTTGTGGTTGCCTTTTATTTATTTGTTGGTGAGTCTTCAGTCTGACCACAATTTTAGTCATGTTATACGCTCTTACTAAAATGCATAACTCCAGGATGTGCCAACTGTGGTTGAATTGTTCTACCCTAGCTAATGTTGATACTTTAATGGGTCAGTCATTAGTTGTCATACTCCAGGGTCTGAGACAAATTCTCCAGCAACACAGTATCATGGGTTAAGGAACCAGCCTTACTGAGAGCAGGAGAAACTCATGAAGCCATGAAGCAGCAAGAAAAGGGAAGGTAACCCAGCTCCACCACCCTGCCACCTTCCCACCATCTCAGGATGCCTTTTAGGGACACTTTCTGTTTCTGTTCTTTCCCATCTCCCATTCTCTTTTGCTACAGTTCAAGTATGAGTGCAGCTTTGTTACTAGGGGATACACAGAAGTCTCAATGCCATGTTTGAGGGACAGCTATTTACAAAGGTGGTCTAGGGAACTGGCTATTCAGTGCCTGGTCACCATGGGGCACACCTTGTAGCCCCCTTCTTCAAGAAAGAGTCACTGTTACTGTGGGAAATTGTACTTTGCAGCCACCCCTCCTATAGGAAGGACCCTAACCACCCCCCGCTCCCAGCTCATTTAGCTAGGTCATTGTAAACAGTGCCAAGTAGACACCAGGGATCACTTTCGGGTGCTTCAGATCGTTGTATCTCACACTGCCAGCCCTAGGAAAGCAGTTGCCAGCCCTAGGAAAGCAGTTGCCACAAGACATTGTCCTTTCAGCTGGGAAAAAGAGATATACATCTATCTCATAAATTCCTTAATTATATTCCTACAACCGTATCCTCAGTGCATGCCTGCCCTCATCATTCCATTAGAATGTTCCAATAGCCTCATAGCCAAACTTTGTATTATCTTTCCTGTATTCACAGCTAACAGTTCTTTCTATAGCCTAAATACACCTTCTGACTTTCCTCTCCGTGTATAGTAGTAGAGTCCATCCATCCCTGAATGTCCTTTATTGACTATGCCAAAGCCTTTGACTGTGTGGACCACAACAAACTGGAAAATTCTTCAAGAGATGGGAATAACAGACCACCTGACCTGCCTCCTGAAAAGTCTGTATGCAGGTCAAGAAGCAAGAGTTAGAACTGGACACGGAACAACAGACTGGTTCCAAACTGGGAAAGGAGTACGTCAAGGCTGTATATTGTCACCTTGCTTATTTAACTTATATGCAGAGTACATCATGAGAAACGCTGGGCTGGATGAAGCACAAGCTGGAATCAAGATTGCTGGGAGAAATATCAATAACTTCAGATATGCAGATGACATCACCCATATGGCAGAAAGTGAAGAAGAACTGAACAGCCTCTTGATGGAAGTGAAAAAAGAGAGTGAAAATGCTAGCTTAAAATTCAACATTCAGAAAAATAAGATCATGGTATCTGGTCCCATCACTTCTTGGCAAATAGATGGGGAAACAATGGAAATAGTGACAGACTTTATTTTCTTTGGGCTCCAAAATCACTGCAGGTGGTGATTGCAGCCATGAAATAAAAGACATTTACTCCTTAGAAGAAATGACAGCATACAGTAAAGCAGAGCCATTACTTTGCCAACAAAGGTCCGTCTAGTCGAAGCTATGGTTTTTCCAGTAGTCATGTGTGAAATATGAGAGTTGGACTATAAAGAAAGCTGAGCACTGAAGAATTGATACTTTTGAACTGTGATGTTGGAGAAGACTCTTGAGAGTCCCTTGGACTGCAAGGAGATACAACCAGTCTATTCTTAAGGAAATCAGTCCTGAATATTCATTGGAAGGACTGATGCTGAAGCTGAACCTCCAATACTTTGGCCACCTGATGCAAAGAACTGACTCCCTGGAAAAGACCCTGATGCTGGGAAAGATCGAAGGCAGGAGGATAAGGGGACGATAGAGGATGAGATGGTTGGATGGCCTCACCGACTCAATGGACATGAGTCTGAGTAAGCTCCTGGAGTTGGTGATGGACAGGGAAGCCTGGCATGCTGCAGTCTATAGGGTCACAAAGTTGAACATGACTGAGTGACTGAACTGAACGAACTGATGCAAGATGCCCAGTCCCCTGTCAAGTCTAGCTCACTCAAGAATCTGGAATTCCCAGAAACTTCTCTGCCAAGCATGGTGGGCGCTGCTGCTGCTCTGTCCTGCTCACTGTCTCTGCAGAGAGCAGCCCTGGAGCTGCTGTGAGAACCACCTTCTGCAGAGGTTTGCAGCAGTGAAAGGAAGACAGACTCTGGGCTCTGTGGCCCCTGCTCTCCTGGATGGAGCCCAAGGCTCCACTGTGTTAGGGGAACATGTTGAAATAGGCTGTGTGGGTACTAGGTACAGCTCATTCTCCTGTTAGAAACTTGACCTTTATCTAGTTGCCTGCAATCAAAGTGAATTGTAGTGTGGGCTTCAAAGCTGATGCTTTCCTCAGATTCTTCCCTCCTCTCAACTAAGGGGTGGCCTTACTTATTGTGTCTCAATCAGGCACTTCAAGTGGTCAAGTGGAACAAGCCACTCCTTACCAACACTCTTCACCCACTGAGTTCCCCAGTCAGTCTCTCTCCCACCACCTCCATCCCTCCCCAATGACGTACTCTTCACATTTCCCACTTATGCCCCCTGGCTTTGTGAATTCTCACCAAGATCCATGTTTACCTTAGGTGTTCGTTACATTCTGAATGTGCGACATGACGGTGCTCTTTGCCCTATCGTGCCACACAAAGTTCTTTTTACCTCATTTCCTGCTGCTTGTAGGCACCCCGACCTCCTATAAGAGTCTGATGTTTGCTTTTCTCAGCATATATGATTCTTACACTTCCAAGGCTCTAAAGGATGTGTCCTTTCTTGGAGCAACCTGCCCGCAATCTGTCTATTTGATAAATGCCCACTCTATCACTCAGACAAGTTCAAAAGTCAGTTCTTTGTGAAGCTTTCCCTGATGGCTGTAGCTGCTCCTTCCTCTGGGCCCCATGGGCACTTGTTCATGCTGGAGAACTTGCTTCCTGTGTGGCAATTACCCATAAGCAGAATCTTTCACATTAAACCATACTTCCCTGCTAAACAGGATGACCTTGACTTACTCAATTTTACATCTCAACTGAGTGCACAGCAAATTAACAGGTGCTCAGTGTTAATTAAATGATGGCAAAGTAGGAAGAGAACAACACTAATGATTATACACACATCTTGATTTACAAAACACAGCTACTGTATCATCATGGATGAACTGCCCACCAGATTTTCCACTTCCCCGGTGGACTGTCTGTTCTGTTTCTGTCACTGGTTGAAGTGCTGCAGAGCCGACAGATTGTCTGATGGCTTTGCTATGACAGTTGAAGAGGTAGTCCAGTTCTGGGTGCATGCAGATAATAGAGATGACAAAATTCTGAGGCATGGACAAAAAGCGAAATGATAGTTTAGAAGGAAAACAGTGGAAATGAGGGAAGGAAAGTTTGGAAGAAAACAATTCTAGAAGACCTCACAGTTTGGATATACACAAAGAGAGCAGTCAGTGGTGTAGAAGTGGAAGAGCTGGGGACCACAGGACAGGGGTGCTGACTGATGGAGGCTGAGCTTCTCTGCAAAAGTTCTGTTCTCCCCTCCCAGTCTGCAGAAGGCAGTGTGATATGGGGTAAGGCTCATTCATCAATGCTTCAACCACACAAAGGTCAAGAAGACGATGGTATTTTATAGTATTAACAAAATATTAGGAAACAAAGAAGTCTCATTGATTTGAACCCTGTAAAAACAAAATTTGTAGTATTTGAAGGGAATATGATAAAATGTAGCTTTATGCTCTATGCAGAATTTACTATGCAAATTATAAATAATTAATCTACTTAAGAAAATCCACTGCTTTCAAGTACTTTCAAGTACTTTAGAAGCACTGATTACATAAAAACAGTGATTAATTTTCTTCTTCAGCAAATGACCAAGTATGTTCTCTATAAACATCTGTCAGACTACAGTTGGTATGCTGCTGCTGCTGCTGCTAAATCGCTTAAGTCGTGTCTGACTGTGCAACTCCATAGACAGCAGCCCACCAGGCTCCACCGTCCATGGGATTCTCCAGGCAAGAACACTGGAGTGGGTTGCTATTTCCTTCTCCAATGCATGAAAGTGAAAAGTGAAAGTGAAGTCACTGAGTCGTGTCCAACTATAACATATTTTAAATGATAAATGTGTCTGTAAGTAACAGGACTGCATTTCTTGAAGGGTATTCCAAATTTTTTCCCATGCAAACTCACCCTCTTCTCAGAGAACACTCTTGCGGAGGGTTAGCCCCTTCATTGTTGTAATCTATTGTATGTTGAACCTTCACTCAATTCCAGGACTTGTGCTTTCCAGCTGGGGCTACAGCAGAACCAAGATCAAATCTATTTGCAGGTTGCTAAGAGTTTAGTTGGGAGTCTTATGTATGCAAAAATGTCTACCATACAAAAGCTAAAAACTTAAAAGTTCCATGGTGGGAGAGTTATGTGTGAGCTCTTTGACAGTTCAGAGGAGGCAAAGATTTGATCAGTTCATTCATTTCATGTTTATCTTGGCTAGGATTTTGCATTTCAGGGGTCATGCAGATTAAAAGAAGATATTCTCTACCTTCAAGGAGTTTAAAGTCTCGAGCAGGGTTGAGTAGAAGAGACAGAGCGAATGACAGAGATAGGCTGGTAATTAATTAGTGGAAAAAGTGGATGCTCTCCTACTGTCTGAGCTGAGGTGTGCCAGACTTCTTAGCAGCAGGTCTGTCTTGAGGGATAGATAAGAGTTTATTAGACAGTGGAGAATGTCTCCTTCACTTGCCCCACTCACTGAGAAGAGCAATAACCCAGTGAAAAGAAGTAGCATAGAAGATTCCAGAAATATTTAGTAGTTGGAAGAGGCTAAATGATGGGGACATGAGTAGTGGTTTGATAAGCAAAGCTGGAAAAGGGTTATGAAGTGGCTCAATTGTCATAATAGGAATATGTCATTTCTTTGGGGTTATTTAACTAGGTGCAGGGAAAATAAGATCTGAAGTGGTCTTAGTCCCCCAGAGTGACAGAACTGTCTGTACCCAGCAAGCCCTGATCTCCGTTCATCCAGCACCACTCTTGCTGAAAAAAGTCAGGTGTAGAAGTAAACACTCCCCCACCTGCTGTTGGCTTAGGGGTTGAAAGCATGGAGAAGCACCTCATGGTAGTTTTAACTGCTTTAGTAAATTGAATCACACTTTCACAGAACCCAAAGCACCATTCTTTCCTACATTTCTCTTGACTCCATCAGATGTTACTCTTTTTTTTCATTGGCCATAACCCCAAATGTGGATTTGGGACAGCGCTCTCACTGCCACCTAACTCCCCCTTGGGGAGGCTCACTTCTCCCCACCTGTGCTGATACGTCATCTGGCCTCACCCCACATAATACAGGCCTTGCTCACCTTAATGAATACTTTTCCTACCCATAAAAGTCATATTTATTGGACAACATATGGTGATCCATACCCTTTAAAAGTTTACAATCTGAAAGAAGAAATGCTGATATAAGTGAGAATAAAGAGCACCAAAGGAAGAAGCAGCATGGTGTTTTTTTAATTTTAAACAGAGTAGGGTGAAGGGGAAGGCCACATGGGCTTAAGCAGGGAGGGGACATGAGGCAAACTCGCCACAAGTGAAAATTGGAATAGGGATTGTTGTTGTTGTTCATTTGTTAAGTCATCTCTGAATCTTTGCAACATGCCAGACTTCGCTGGAGCTTGTGCAAACTCATGTCCATTGAGTCAGTGATGTCTTCCAACTGTCTCATCCTCTGTCACCTCCTTTTCCTTCTGCCATCAGTCTTTCTCAGCATCGGGGTCTTTTCCAATGAGTTGCCTTTTTGCATCAGGTGGCCAAAGTATTAGGGCTTCAGCTTCAGCATCAGTCCTTCTAATAAATATTCATGGTTGCTCTCCTTTAGGATTGACTGGTTGGTTCTCCTTGCTGTCCAAGGGACTCTCAAGTCTTCTCCAGCACCACAATTAGAAAGCATCAGTTTTTTGGTGTTCAGCCTTCTTTATGGTCCAGTTCTCACATCTGTATGTGACTACTGGAACAACCATAGCTTTGACTAGTTGGAATTAGGGATGGAACAAGTGAGAAAGTTAAAAGAGAAATATAGATTCACCTGGGGAATGTAAATGAGGTTTCTTAATCTTTTTGCTTATTTTTGCCTTAATTATAGTCTGAATTTCATCCCTATATATTCTGTCTTTATATGTTTATACTGAAGGTTGTCATCAACCATTATTTCCTCTCCAAAATAATGTTTCTTACAAAAGTTTACAACACAGGATCCTTTCCCTTTTAGGAGTGGTTTATTCTGAAGGAATAAAGTGTATTTGATTTGTGCTGGGGGTCCCAGGTGCTCGTGTCATAATTGCTGAGTGTCATAGGTGCTGACTTCTGATATTTTCCATGCAGGTGATTTTATAAACAATCACCAACTGATGTAGTTCTGTATTTCTGTAGATTACATTTATTTTTGTTGTTGGAATATGTTAGTAAAGGGAAATATTTGGAGAGATTCTTGGCTGCTTTCTGAACACTTGCATTTTACAGGTTCCCAGATTGCAGAATTACTTGCATAGTTTCAGATATTTTATTACAGTGTTTCAGATACTTTATTGCTGTAATCCTTCAGTGCCCACCAGGTGTTGGGTAATGTAGATAAATACAAAGGCACAGGCCTTTCTTTATACACTGTCCTGAAACATGGAAGCATGGAGTCTAGGGCATTTCTTGTGACATTCTAATTTATGAGATTGTTCGTTATTTACTAAGCCTAGAAAGAATAAGATATGGAGCTAGTTAAGTTACAGGCACAGACTGGCAGGATCATTTATTAATACTAAGCCACTCAATTGTGTTTTGTTCTTTCTGCTGTAATAATGGTGAGTTACTTTTCTCTTACCATCCCAAGAAGCTTACGTTTCTCATTCCCATGCCTGGTCTCCAGGCAATCATGTGACTGTAAATCCATCTATCCTATTGGACTGTCACCAACATGATATTGCATCACTTAGCGTCAGTTGCAAATATGCAGTGAGATGGTGGTTTGTACACTGGTCCCTTGCTATCTGAAGGGGACTGGTTCCACGCCCTCCATAGATGCCCATATCTCTTGTATAAGATGGCATAATACAGTGAATGTAGTCAGCCCTATGTATTTGTGGTTTCACCAGCCACAGACACCCAGGGCTGACTGTATTTGTTTAACGAACCCACCAAGTACTGCTGCTTCTCAAGGGTCGGGGAAGCAGAATTACTCCTACAAGTGTGGGAACAGTTTTACCTGCTGGCCCTCTCTAGCAGAAGCCTTCTTTAATTTTCCTGTATTCTCCAGACAGTCTGTAAGAGGGGCAATCCACTGGGTGTTTTGCAGCTTCTATTTTTGGCTCTGGAACTGAAACGACTACTACCTTAGACTTTGGAACCTAGATTCAGAACGTGAAGCTTCTTAGAATCACGAAAGATGAAACATCTCTTCTTCATTCTGTAGTAGAAATGACAAAATATGAATATCTCAGTACAGTTGTTATTTATTTGCTAAGTTGTGTCTGACTCTTTTGCAAGCCCATGGACTGTAGCCCCCCAGACTCCTCTGTCCATGGGATTTCCCAGACAAGAATATTGGAGTGGGTTGCTGATTCCTTCTCCAGGGGATCTTCTCAACTCTCAGCTCAAACCCACATCTCCTGCCTTGGCAGGAGAATTCTTTACCACTGAGCCACTAGGGAAGCCCCATCTCAGTACAGGATCCTGACGCAAAAGGGAGGGAAAGGTACAGCACAGGGGTAATAGCTGTAAATGGAGTATCTTTAAAAATTATGAATTGCTATGTTGTACACATGACATTTATATAATATTGTACAACTACATCTCAATTGTTTTAAAAGCTAAAAAATAGGGGGAAGATAATACAAAAGGAAAAGAAAGATTTTATGTAAACTCTGCAACTACATAAACACTGAACAATGAATATTAATAAACTACATCTCTATGCAATTACACTGAGGAATCTTATGACTATAGTAAATATTTTGTTAAAGTGTATAAAACATGCATTGACTGAAATGGCCCAGCATCATACTAGGTACCATGAAATATTTTTAATAATACCTGTAAGAACCCCTCCAGGAGTTGGTGATGGACAGGGATGCCTGGCGTGCAGCAATTCATGGGGTCGCAAAGAGCTGGACACGACTGAGCAACTGAACTGAACTGAATTGAAGAACCCTGAAGGTGAACTCTGTCTGTACTCTTTGTGGAAACAAGGCTGACAAATACAATATTAGCAGGCAATATGTAATACCATATCTGGAGCATGGAGTACATTCCATACCATGTGTCAGAGTTTTGTGGGAAACTCTCCAGGAGGTGAGCCTCTTCCATTCATTCACAAAGGGAAATGGTAATTAACCTGTCATGTGTTGGTGAGAAGACTGGACCAGAATTAGCAGTTCAGCTCAGTTCAGTTCAGTCGTTCAGTCGTGTCCGACTCTTTGCGACCCCATGAATCGCAGCAAGCCAGGCCTCCCTGTCCATCACCAACTCCCAGAGTTCACTCAGAATTACGTCCATCGAGTCAGTGATGCCATCCAGCCATCTCATCCCCTGTTGTCCCCTTCTTCTCCTGCCCCCAACCCCTCCCAGCATCAGAGTCTTTTCCAATGAGTCAACTCTTTGCATGAGGTGGCTGAAGTACTGGAGTTTCAGCTTCAGCATCATTCCTTCCAAAGTACACCCGGGGCTGATCTCCTTCAGAATGGACTGGTTGGATCTCCTTGCAGTCCAAGGGACTCTCAAGAGTCTTCTCCAACACCACAGTTCAAAAGCATCAAGACAGTATGGTACTGGCACAAATACAGAAATATAGATCAATGGAACAAACTAGAAAGCCCAGAGATAAATCCACACACCTATGGACACCTTATCTTTGACAAAGGAGGCAAGAATATACAATGGAGTAAAGACAATATCTTTAACAAGTGGTGCTGGGAAAACTGGTCAACCACTTGTAAAAGAATGAAACTAGAACACTTTCTAACACCACACACAAAAATAAACTCAAATGGATTAAAGATCTAAACGTAAGACCAGAAACTATAAAACTCCTAGAGGAGAACATAGGCAAAACACTCTCCGACATAAATCACAGCAGGATCCTCTATGATCCACCTCCCAGAATACTGGAAATAAAAGCAAAAATAAACAAATGGAATCTAATTAAAATTAAAAGCTTCTGCACAACAAAGGAAACTATAAGCAAGGTGAAAAGACAGCCTTTTGAATGGGAGAAAATAATAGCAAATGAAGCAACTGACAAACAACTAATCTCAAAAATATACAAGCAACTTATGCAGCTCAACTCCAGAAAAATAAATGACCCAATAAAAAAATGGGCCAAAGAACTAAATAGACATTTCTCCAAAGAAGACATACGGATGGCTAACAAACACATGAAAAGATGCTCAACATCACTCATTATTAGAGAAATGCAAATCAAGACCACAATGAGGTACCACTTCACACCAGTCAGAATGGCTGTGATCCAAAAGTCTGCAAGAAATAAATGCTGGAGAGGGTGTGGAGAAAAGGGAACCCTCTTACACTGTTGGTGGGAATGCAAACTAGTACAGCCACTATGGAGAACAGTGTGGAGATTCCTTAAAAAATTGCAAATAGAACTGCCTTATGACCCAGCAATCCCACTGCTGGACATACACACCGAGGATACCAGAATGGAAAGAGACACATGTACCCCAATGTTCATTGCAGCACTGTTTATAATAGCCAGGCCATGGAAACAACCTAGATGTCCATCAGCAGATGAATGGATAAGAAAGCTGTGGTACATAGACACAATGGAGCATTACTCAGCTATTAAAAAGAATACATTTGAATCAGTTCTAATGAGGTGGATGAAACTGGAGCCGATTATACAGAGTGAAGTAAGCCAGGAAGAAAAACACCAATACACTATACTAACACATATATATGGAATTTAGAAAGATGGTAATGATGACCCTGTATGTGAGACAGCAAAAGAGACACAGATATGTAGAGCGGACTTTTGGACTCTGAGGGAGAGGGAGAGTGTGGGATGATTTGGGAGAATGGCATTGAAACATGTATACTATCATGTAAGAAACGAATCGCCAGGCTATGTTCGATGCAGGATGCAGGATGCTTGAGGCTGGTGCACAGGGATGATCCGGAGGGATGATGTGGGGTGGGAGGTGGGAGGGGAGGTTCATGTTTGGGAGCTCATGTACACCCGTGGCAGATTCATGTCAATGTATGCCAAAACCAATATAGTATTGTAAAGTAAAATAAAGTAAAAATTAAAATTAAAAAAATAAATAAATAAAAATAAAATAAAAAATAAATGAAAAAAAAAAAGCATCAATTCTTCAGTGCTCAGCCTTCTTCACAGTCCAACTCTCACATCCATACATGACCACAGGCAAAACCATAGCCTTGACTAGACGGACCTTCGTCAGCAAAATAATGTCTCTGCTTTTGAATATGCTATCTAGGTTGCTCATAACTTTTCTTCCAAGGAGTAAGCGTCTTTTAATTTCATGGCTGCAGTCACAACCTGCAGTGATTTTGGAGTCCAAAAAGATAAAGTCTGACGCTGTTTCCACTATTTCAAAATCTATTTGCCATGAAGTGATGGGACCGGATGCCATGATCTTTGTTTTCTGAATGTTGAGCTTTAAGCCAACTTTTTCACTCTCCTCTTTCACTTTCATCAAGAGGCTTTTTAGTTCCTCTTCACTTTCTGCCATAAGGGTGGTGTCATCTGCATATCTGAGGTTATTGATATTTCTACCAGCAATCTTGATTCCAGCTTGTGTTTGTTTCTCATGGTGTACTTTGCATATAAGTTAAATGATCAGATTATTCCCTAATTAAGGTGTGAGATACTAAGAGCTTTAAGCATGACAAAAGCTTTGCAAATGGAAAGAAAGGATTCAGTGTATTCAACATTTCCTCAAAAATTACCTGTACTCATTGATAGGCAATTTTGGGTCATTAACCACCCAAAATGACTGGGATAAAATTTGGAATCACTGACAGAAACTGGGAAGGGAAGGCAGCCTGCAGAGAAAAATAAAAGGCTCAGTGCTGACTGTGTAGAGCTGGTGCAGCTGTGAGTGGGAGACTGAAGTTAAGCTGGTTACAATGACAGTTTTATGTGCAAGGGGAAGTTTTGTGCACAGAAAAAAAAGTATTTAAAGTTACTTGAATTTGAAATTAGGGGCTTCCTGGTCGCTCAGGAAATCTGCCTGTATTGAGGGAGACCTATGAGAATCTGCCCCCCAGTTTCAATCCCTGAGTTGGGAAGATCGCTTAGAGAAGGGAATGGCAACCCACTCCAGTATTCTTGTCTCCATGGACAAAATAGCCTGCTGGGCTACAGTTCATGGGGTCACAAAGAGACATGACTGAGTGAATTTGAAATTAATACTGAATTTATTAAAATCTATAATTTGCAATATAATTTTCCTTAACCCCATAAATTAAACTTGCAAATGCTTTTATTGATAATTCTCAATCATATAAAATAAGAAAAGTTATTTTCAAGGGATCCTTTGATAATTTTTGGTTAATTCAGATTTACCAGATCTACATGTGAACCCCATTAAACAATGTGCCTTATTTTTACAATGCATGTATAAATTTGCTACAATTAATTTAATGTTTAAACACTTCACTTGTCTGATTTGGTGGATTTAGAACCCTAACAGGAAAACCATTCCAAATATGAATATTCAATTTCTTATAAATCTAGTAAGGTTTATATATTTGTATGTATATTTATAATTTCAAACTGATGCATATCAATAGTTTTAATATAATTAATAAAATCTAACTTTCAATTAAAAAAATCACAGTCTAAAATTCTTTTTACATTTGAAACTGGATTTCAAAGTTAATCTGTTCGATTTTCTAATATTGCTAATTTTTCTCACACATTATAAGCATTAAGAAAAATCAAACATGGATAGTATTTTGACCTTTATGCTAAAGTATTTGTACTACGCATTTAATTTATTTCATTTCAGTGTTTAATTCTAAGCTTTCACAAAGATAAGAACTGTCTACTCATAAAGAAAATAATTTGACCCATGTGAGTGATGTATGGTTTATTATTAACCAGTGATGTTTGAACAGAACAGAGGTCTCAAAAGTAGTGTGTTTTCAGCATGATTCTGCTTGTGTCACAGATGGGCACATTGTGTACTTCTGTGGTCAATATAACTATTGGAGAAATCAGACTCCTTCCGATACAGCGAAGTCAGGTTTCTCTTTGATTCAAATTCCCCCTGCATACATCTACATTCCCACAAAGGTTGCAGAAAGCATCCTTTACTATGATTGGATTCTGCCTGTCTTAATTTTCAGGACACTTTAAAGCCACTTAATATTTCTTTTCTGTAGAAGGAATCCTTCACTCTCTATGCAATGACAGTTAACTGTCTCAAAAACCTCTTCAATGCCTTCTGAATTCTCTATTATTTTCTTGTTTTCTAACATCTTTTCGATTGGGTTAGGCCCTACCTCTAAATATTTTAATATCATCCATTGAGTTGTATATACCTCAGTTCTCATTCCAATCCCAAATAAAGGCAATGCCAAAGAATACTCAAACTACCACACAATTGCACTCGTCTCACACGCTAGTAAAGTGATGCTCAAAATTCTCCAAGCCAGGCTTCAGCAATACGTGAACTGTGAAATTCCTGATGTTCAAGCTGGTTTTAGAAAAGGCAGAGGAACCAGAGATCAGATTGCCAACATCCACTGGATCATGGAAAAAGCAAGAGAGTTCCAGAAAAACATCTATTTCTGCTTTATTGATTATGCAAAACCCTTTGACTGTGTGGATCACAATAAACTGTGGAAAATTCTGAAAGAGATGGGAATAGCAGACCACCTAACCTGCCTCTTGAGAAATCTGTATGCAGGCCAGGAAGCAACAGTTAGAACTGGACATGGAACATAGGAAAAGGAGTAGGTTAAGGCTGTATCTTGTCACACTGCTTGTTTAACTTATATGCAGAATACATCATGAGAAATGCTGGACTGGAAGAAACACAAGCTGGAATCAAGATTGCTGGGAGAAATATCAATAACCTCAGATATGCAGATGACACCACCCTTATGGCAGAAAGTGAAGAGGAACTAAAAAGCCTCTTGATAAAAGTGAAAGAGGAGAGTGAAAAAGTTGGCTTAAAGCTCAACATTCAGAAAACAAAGATCATGGCATCTGGTCCCATCACTTCATGGCAAATAGATTTTGAAACAGTGGAAACAGCGTCAGACTTTATTTTTGGGGGCTCCAAAATCACTGCAGGTAGTGACTGTAGCCATGAAATTAAAATATGCTTACTCCTTGGAAGAAAATTTATGACCAACCTAGATAGCATATTCAAAAACAGAGACATTACTTTGCCGACTAAGGTCCGTCTAGTCAAGGCTATGGTTTTGCCTGTGGTCATGTATGGATGTGAGGGTTGGACTGTGAAGAAGGCTGAGCACCGAAGAATTGATGCTTTTGAACTGTGGTGTTGGAGAAGACTCTTGAGAGTCCCTTGGACTGCAAGGAGATCCAACCAGTCCATTTTGAAGGAGAGCAGCCCTGGGATTTCTTTGGAAGGAATGATGCTGAAACTGAAACTCCAGTACTTTGGCCACCTCATGCGAAGTGTTGACTCATTGGAAAAGACTTTGATGCTGGGAGGGATTGGGGGAAGGAGGAGAAGGGGATGACAGAGGATGAGATGGCTGGATGGCATCACTGACTCGATGGACGTGAGTCTGAGTGAACTCCAGGAGTTGGTGATGGAGAGGGAGGCCTGGCGTGCTGCGATTCATGGGGTCGCAAAGAGTCGGACACGACTGAGCTACTGAAATGAACTGAACTGAACTGAACCATCATCTTAACTCAGCAGTCATTTTCAGTCACTCCACTGAAAAACTTAGAGAGCTTTGAAATGGTCTTTGTAAAATCATGGGTGAAGTCTATTTTCATAGAAATGTGTTTGTGAAGATATTGCTGGTAGGAATGTAAATTGGTGCAGTCAACTTATGAAGGTTCCTCAAAGAAATGAAAATAGAGCTACCATATGATCCAGGAATTCCACTGCTATGTGTATTTCTGAAGGAACAAAATCACTATTCTGAAGAGACAGCTGCACCTCTATGTTCATAAGAGCACTAGTCACCACAGCCAAGACATAGAAACGAACTAAGTGTCCACTGGTAGGTGAATGGATAAGAAAATGTGGCATATGTATAGAGTGGAATGCTATTTTGACATGAAAAATGAGGGAATCCTGCCATTTGCAATAATGTGGATGAACTTTGAGGGCATAATGCTAAGTGAAATAAGTCAGACAGAGAAAGACAACTACTGTCTTATTTAAACATATCAGTTCAGTTCAGTTCAGTCGCTCAGTCATGTCCGACTCTTTGCGACCCCATGAATCACAGCATGCCAGGCCTCCCTCTCCATCACCAACACCCAGAGTTCACTCAAACTCATGTACATTGAGTCAGTGATGCCATCCAGCCATCTTGTCCTCTGTTGTCCCCTTCTCCTCCTGCCCTCAATCCCTCCCAGCATCAGACTCTTTTCCAATGAGTCAACACTTCGCATGAGGTGGCCAAAGTACTGGAGTTTCAGCTTCAGCATCATTCCTTCCAAAGAAATCCCAGGGCTGCTCTCCTTCAGAATGGACTGGTTGGATCTCCTCACAGTCCAAGGGGCTCTCAAGGGTCTTCTCCAACACCACAGTTCAAAAGCATCAATTCTTCGGTGCTCAGCTTTCTTCACAGTCTCACTCTCACATCCATACATGACCACAGGAAAAACCATAGCCTTGACTAAATGGACATTTGTTGGCAAAGTAATCTCTCTGCTTTTGAATATGCTATCTAGGTTGGTCATAACTTTCCTTCCAAGGAATAAGCGTCTTTTAATTTCATGGCTGCAGTCACCATCTGCAGTCATTGTGGAGCCCAAAAAGATAAAGTCTGACATTTTTTCCACTGTTTCCCCATCTATTTGCCATGAAGTGATGGGACCAGATGACGTGATCTTTGTTTTCTGAATGTTGAGCTTTAAGCCAACTTTTTCACTCTCCTCTTTCACTTTCATCAAGAGGCTTTTTAGTTCCTCTTCACTTTCTGCCATAAGGGTGGTGTCATCTGCATATCTGAGGTTATTGATATTTCTCCAGCCAATCTTGATTCCTGTTTGTGCTTCTTCCAACCCAGCATTTCTCATGATGTATTCTGCACATTAGTTAAATAAGCAGGGTGACAATATACAGCCTTTACGTACTCCTTTTCCTATTTGGAACCAGTCTGTTGTTCCATTTCCAGTTCTAACTGTTGCTTCCTGGCCTGCATACAGGTTACTCTAGAGGCAGGTTAGGTGGTCTGGTATTCCCATCTCTTTCAGAATTTTCCACAGTTTATTGTGATCCACACAGTCAAAGGCTTTTGCATAGTCAATAAAGCAGAAACTGAACCCATAGAAATATAGTTCAAAGTTGTAATTGTTAGAGGTGGGGATAGTGGGGTGGGACAATTAGATAAAGGTGGTCAAAAGGTATAGATTTCCAATTATAAGATAAACAAGTTCTGGGGATGAAATACACAGCATGGTGACTATAGTTAATAACACTACCTGTGTATCTGAAAGTTGCTATGAGAATAGATCTCAAAAGTTCTCACCGCAAGGAAAAAAGTGTTTTATTATTTGAGGTGATGAATGTTAGCCAAACTTATTGTGGTAAACATTTTGCAATCGACACACACAAACTTATGTCAAATTGTACAAATTTGTAAGTTATGCGTTATTTATATTTCCATGTATGATAACACATATGGGAAAAATGAAAGAGATGAGTGCAGGTGGAAATGAACAGAGCAAATGATAGAGCCTTACGTGTTGCCGAAGTTTAAGAGTCAAGGGAAGAAAAGGTCACAAGAAACAGAATGGTTAGAGATATGGGAGAAGATCCGGGATTCACACAACAACCCAAAATGGAAAGAGCTTCCAGAAATGGAGGCGGGTGAATAGTTTCAAAGAACCAAGTCATGTGAGATTAGGAATGAGAATAAGTCTTAAGATTAGAAAGAACCTAGTTGAGAATGGGCCTTGATTTAAGTTATGATCCTGATATAATTTCCAAGTTAGTCTCAAAAACTAAACAATGGAGATGATTGAAAGCTGACTTCTTGAAGGCATTGCAGAGTAATTGCTTACTATTGTGTAAGGCTGAAGCGTAGTCACAATTGCCTTTAAGCCTATGAATAAAAATGAACAGTTGTTCTTACACTGCAAAGTGTTTCATGAAAGCAAATATGTTTAAAGCACTCACATAAAAGAAACAGCCATTAAACATGGAGAAGAATATCTTAGAAGTCATGGAGTATATGGCTTTGCTGTCGTGTCCGACTCTGTACAACCCCATGGACGGCAGCCCACCAGGCTCTGTCACCCCTGGGATTCTCCAGGCAAGAACACTGGAGTGGGTTGCCATTTCCTTCTCCAGTGCATGAAAGTGAAAAGTGAAAGTGAAGTCGCTTAGTCATGTCTGACTGTTAGCGACCCCATGGACTGCAGCCTACCAGGCTCCTCCATCCATGGGATTTTCCAGGCAAGAGTACTGGAGTAGGTTGCCATTGCCTTCTCCAGTATATGGCCTTAGATGTCTTGAAAAGTGTTTAGAAAATCATTGTAAGTATATGTGTATATGGGCTTCCCTTGTGGCTCAGCTGGTAAAGAATCCACCTGCAATGCTAGAGACATGGGTTTGATCTCCAGGGTTGGGAAGATATTCTGGAGAAGGGAAAGGCTACCTGCTCCAATATTCTGGCCTGGAGAATTCCACAGACTGTATAGTCCATGAGGTCGCAAAGAGTCGGACACGACTGAACAACTTTCACTACATATATGTATTGGGTTGGCCAAGAAGTTCACTCAAGTTTTTCCATAATTAAATTCATTCGGGTTTTCCCATAAAACCGTAGTTATGGAAAAACCAGAACAAAAACTTTCTGGCCAACCCGATATGTATTAATATGATCATTTCAGAAAAGCAGGAAAGTGAAATGATATCAAAATTCTTTAAAAAGCCTTATTATTGATTTTTACTTGTAAAGGAATTGAATAATGTGTCTGAAATGCCAACCAGGATTCCCAGACATAAAGAGTATTCAAGTAATATTAATCATTCTGTCACCAGCTCTAGACATAGCTTCATTCATTTCAAAATTTATGTACATCCACTGTCCCAGGTACTAGGGATGAATCTTACCAACACTCCTTATTATTCTAGTGAGGGAGACAGATTGAAAGAGTAAACAAATATTTGACTAAAATAATTGCAGTTTGTTAGTAGTTATGAAGAAACCAAATAAGGGACAGAAGTGCAGAACCCTTGAAAGGACACTGAAGATGGCTCCTTCAGAAACATCTTTGAGTGATATGATCTGATAAGTGAGCAGAGCACATATTCTTGTTAAACTGCCATAGAGAACAAATAAGTTTGTAGCCAGATCTCTCCTTATTTTCCTTTTGCCAGGACAAGGCTAGTCGATTTGTGAGAATTTCAAGTTGCTCTTAGTGAATGACTATAGTCAGTAGTGTTTTCATCTAGGAAAAAAAAGAAAAGATCTCCTCTTGGCTTGTGTTGAATTTAACACTCAGAACCCAGCATGAATTTATAACTCCGATCTACTAGATTTTTTTTTCTGGTACAAATAACCTCACATACTAAAAGTTTTATTTACATTTGGCTTGCCTTTAGATAGAAAAATTAACTAAGGCCCCAAGTCTGAATTCTACCTTCTATAAACGTAGTGACTAGGAATAAAAGATGAGATGTCTTGATTTATACCAGCTGGAGAGGCTGGCTATGTTTTCATTTTTCTCAAGGCTTTCAAGTCATTTCCTTGAACAAAATCAACCAGTTATGCACTTTGAGTACCTTTTGCAATACTTTTTATGAGCAGTTTTTAAGGTCCATTAAGCCAGCATTGTACTTTTACATCTGTATTTTAAGTTTTGCTTCCCTTCTTATTTTTCATACATAGTTTGGTAGGTGAACACAAATTATTCAAGTGCTATTTCCATCTGAAATCCTACTAAAGAAAACTGGTTGGAGCTAAAAGGACTTCCATGAATTAGTTGTCACCAGGGAGGTGATGATAAAATAGATCTAAGATGCCACTGATCATTTCTAAATATGTGTGCATATCTAGGGAAAAGGGAACATAATATTCTTGTTGTACATGTAAGAGTTTGAATATTTCAGGTCATGTCTAACATATTCTAAAGGTCCTTTTGGTACATTTGTGTGTGTGTGTTAGTCACTTAATTGTGTCCAACTCTTTGTGACCCCATGGACTGTAGCCCACCATGCTCATCTGTCCATGGAATTCTCCAGGCAAGAATACTGGAGTGGGTTGCCATTTCCTTCTCAGAGGGTCTTCCCAACTCAGGCTTTGAACCTGGGTCTCCCGCATTGTAGGCAGATTCTTTACCATCTGAACCACGAGGGAAGCCTTTTGGTACATTTAGTAATTATCAATATGAGTTACTCTTATGATATTCTAGAAAGGTAAGTGCTATCCTCACTTTACAGATTAAAATGTTGAAATTTAATCTGAGTAGAAAATGAACAGAACAGCATTGAAATCTAATTTTCCTTCCTTGATAGCTTTTTTGGTGATTCTACATGACTATGGGCTTCCCATGTGGCTCAGTGGCAAAGAACCTACCTGCCAATGTGGGAGATGTAGGTTCGATCCCTGGGATGGGAAGACCCCATGGAGAAGGAAATGGCAGCACACTCCAGTATTCTTGCCAGGGAAATCCCGTGGACAGAGGAGTCTGGTGGGCTACAGTCCATAGGGTTGCAAAGAGTCGGACACAACTTAGTGACTGCACGCACACACATGCATATCACTATGAAGTGAGGCTAGATACCAGCCTCGGCCTGTATAACTGGATATAATCCACAAGGGAATGAACAGTAATGCAAGTTACAGCTTTTGAAAACCTAGCATTATTTCTGGGCTGGGAATTTCCTTGTGGGAGTGGGAACTGGAATTTCTCTGTCCCCAGAGAAATTCTGTTGTGACCCCAGCAGCCCATCTCCACTGGGGTTGAACGTAAAGCAAATGAAGGGCTGACTCATGGAACAGGCAGATACCTGATGCTTTCCAGTGCATCCTGTCTTAGAAGTTCCCAAAGAAGATGCAAGTTAAGGGAGAAAACCCAGAAGAGGAGCATATGAGTTCCAGGAAATAAAAAGGGTGTCCGTGGCCTTGGGCCACAAGAACTCTGGGACTTTCTGTCATTGGTGCCACTGTCTGCTGCTGCTTTGCTCTTGGCCTGTTCAGAGTAGGGCAACTCCACTGGTGGTTCTCTTCTTCCCTTCCCTACCCACTCCTGGTAAGGGGGATCATCACTAAGGTTCCCCAAGCAACAGTACGTGCTGTGATTTCTTGTGGTGGCCTAGATAGCCAGCTCTCACTGGGATCTTGCTGCCCCAGCTAGTGTATTTGAGAAGGCTGGAGTCTTGGCCACTAAGAACCCCTGGAACTCAGGTCCCCTTTTCTACATCTCCACCTCTGTACCTTGTCAGATCTTGCTTTTCAGTCCTTCATGGTCCTGGCCCCAAGCAGCAAACTGGCAGTATTAGACTAGCTCTGAGCAGAAAACATTCCCCCATCTACTGCCTGGTGTTTAAAAATAGTTTAAAGCCACAAATATTTAAAGATTAGGAGAGCTAATGTAAAATGTTGGATTTCATACTTCTTTTAAAAATGCAAGAACTGGCATTATCGAGTCCTCAGACCTCGAGGCAAACAGCTTGATCCAGCTTAGTTGGGCGGCTTCCTTTAGGTGGGGCATATATTTCTCAGTTATTGCAGTTCCTACCTATCCCCTGTGTTTTACCCTAATCGCTCTACTCACTTGTTTCAGGCCAGGATCCTGGAGGTATTTGAGCTTTCAGTGTCTTTCTAGACATTCAAATCACAAAGTCCAGTTTACTTGCCTGGATATTGCCTACATATTGAGTCCCTTTTTGAGATACAAATTCCTATCTTCCTCTTGAGAAGTGTAAGAGAGGAGGGAAATAAAACACACCCGTTATATTTTACTCATCCTAACCACATACAATGGAAGAAACTTGCTTAGAAGAGATGAAACACTTCTGTTATGGATACATAACTTAAAAGTGTTGGTCTCTCAGTCATGTCTGACTGTTTGTGACCCCATGGACTGGGGGTCACAGAGGACCACCAAGCTCCTCTGTCCATGAAATTCTCTAGGCAAAAATACTGGAGTGGGTAGCCATTCCCTTCTCCAGGGAATCTTCCCGACCCAGGGATTGAACCTGGGGTGTGGGGGGGGGGGGCGGCAGATTCTTTACCATTTGAGTCAGCAGGGAAGCCCAACAGAACTTAAGTCAGGGTTTAAATTCAGGACTTTCGGCCTCCAGAGTCCAAATGTTTTCCATTACACCATGAAAAAAATGCACTGTAAAGTAAAAGCTAACATTTTCTACCCTAAAAGGAGATTTTTTAGTGATTCCATCTGCAAATATTTAACTTCACCTATGAAAAGAGAAACTCAAATGATCGTTTGCCAAAAGACTGAGCAGACTGTCAATCCTTGTGTTCTTTTTTTGTTCCAGCCTCCCACTTGACAACCAAATTACAATGGAGTACAATACATACATTTTCATTATTTATATGCAAATGCTTATATTCCAAATGACTGTGATCTGAAGATTGCTGTGTGTCTGTGTGATGTCAAGCACACAAAGACATATATAAATGTCTTTCCCATGGTTGGTGTTACTTTTCCAAACAGGTATCTTCCACTAAAATAAACTATAGTCAGAGTATAGTATAAATTTCTATAAAAATACATTGTTAGAGAGATTTTATTCATACAATAATAATGATGCAAGTTTACAGACTTTTCATAATTTTAGTTTTATGGCTGAAATATAGAAGTTTCTTTAATGCTCTTTTTTTTTTTAATTAGAGTATATTTCAGTTCAGTTAAGTCACTCAGTCATGTCAAATTCTTTGAGACCCCCATGGACTGCAGCATGCCAGGGTTCCCTGTTCATCACCAATTCCCAGAGTTTGCTCAGACTCATGTCCATCAAGTCAGTGATACCATCCAACCATCTCATCCTCTGTTGTCCCCTTCTCCTCCTGCTTTCAATCTTTCCCAGCATCAGGGTCTTTTCCAGTGAGTCAGTTCTTCGTATGAGGTGGCCAAAGTATTGAAGTTTCAGTTTCAGCATCAGTCCTTCCAGTGAATATTCAGGACTGATTTCTTTTAGGATTGACTGGTTTGATCTCCTTGTAGTCCAAGGGACTCTCAAGAATCTTGTCCAACACCACAGTTCAAAAGCATCCATTCTTCAGTGCTCAGCTTTCTTTATATATGAAGAATATAAATGTAAATATATAAAGAATATACATGCAAACAGTACAGTTGCTTTACAGTACTGTGTTTGTGCCATAAGTGAATCAGCTATATATTTACATATATCCCCTCTTTTTTAGGATTTCCTTCCAATTTAATTCACTACAGAACTCTGAGTAGGTCCCTGTGCTAGACAGCAGGTCCTCATTTGCTATCTGTTTTGTACGTATCAATTATATTTTATGTGTGTGTGTGTGTGTGTACATGTGTGTGTCAATCCCAATATCCCAGTTCATTCCACTCCTTCTTTCCCCCTTGGTGTCCATACATTTGTTCTCTACATCTGTGTCTCTATGAAACATAGACATTTTAAGAATTTTTAATCTTTTCCATTTTGCTTGATAATGAAACAAACCTTCTATTGACTAAAATAAAAGCAAACTAAAATGAAAATGTTTTCATAATATTTTGAAACATTCCCCCCAGAAAGATTTCCTAATTGTTAACAGTCAGTGTTTCACCAAATACTTTGCGAAGTGGCATACAAAATGAATCATCGCAGGTAGCAATCCTGAGTAATCAATAAGACTTTAAATTATGTATATCATAGTCTTTTAATAAAATAGGGAAGTATACAAGTAATTTTAGAAACAATTAGCTCCAAAATCATTAACTTTGTCTTCGAATTTTATTTTCTACAAATATTTCTAGCTTTCCAAGAATTCACTGTAGATGAAGTTGTTAAGACTTTACTGGGACACTTACTTTCAGGTCACATATGTTGGTTTTGAGTGTTAACAATGAAGAAATATTTCTGGAGGGAACTTTTATCTGCATTCCACAAATAATGATCGTGCCACACTCCCAAACCCCCTCCTCACATATACCACATGACTTGTATGAGACAAGAGAGCTGCAATTCTTGATATTCTGTGCATCTGCGTCAACTTACTAATGCCTTTAGAAAGGATGCTCTGAGAGACAAAGAGTCCATGGGAATCCCCATAAGGCTATTGGTAGATTTTTCTGCAGAAACTTTGCAGCCCAGAAAGTAGTATACGATGTTTTCAAAGTCCTTCAAGGAAAAAGCCTGCAACCTAGGATATTCTACTGAGCAATATTATTATTCAGAGTAGAAGGAGAAAGAAAGTATTTCTCAGGAAAGCAAAAACTAAAAGAACTCAGAAATACTAAACCTACCCTAAAATAAATATTGAAAGTTCTTCTCTAAATAGAAAAGAAGCAAGAAAAGGGGAAATCACAATAGGAAAGACAAAAATATAAACAACTGAAGGTCACTTAAATAGGCTGGTACATAGACTAAAAAACAACCAAAAAACTTTGTAAACATGATTATACCTACAATTAACAACAAAAGAGTAAACATGAAGATGTAAAATAGGACATCAAAATTAAAAAAAAAATATGGGGGAAGGAAGTATAAAAATGTAGTTCTTTTAGATTTTGTTTGAACTTACGAGACTGTCAGTTTAAAGCAGGTAGATATAGTTATGGGTCAACATACTTGAAAACCAGGTAACCACAAATCTCAAGCACACAATAGAGTCACAAACACCAAAAACAAAGGAACTCAAGCATGCTACAAAATAAAAAAATCAAACACAAAAGGAAAAAGAAAAAGAAGAAATTAAAAAAGAAATACAAAATCAACTAGAAAATAAGGTTTAAATTGGCAGTGAGTAGAAACATATTGATACTTATCTTAAAAAAATATTTATTGGAATACAGTTGATTTACAATTTTGTGTTTGTTTCCAGTATACAGCAAAGTAAATCAGATATATACCTATCTCCACTCTTTTTTTAAGATTCTTTTCCCATTTGGGCCATTACAGAGTAGCGAGTAGAGTTCCCTGTACTATATAGCAGGCCCTTACTAGTTACCTGTCGCACTTACCATGGTGCATATATGTCAGTCCTAATCTCAGTCTGTCAGTTTATCCCCACCTTCTCTTATCCCCTGGTAGCCATGGTTTGTTTTATACGCCTGTGACTCTACTTCTATTTTGTAAATAAGTTCATTTGTAACTTTAATTTATATTCCACGTATGAGCAGTATCATATGATACTCATCTTTCTGTGTCTAGCTCACTTCACTCAGCGTGACAGTCTCTAGGTCCATCCATGTTGCTGCAAATGGCCACTTTTTCTTTTTTATGACTGAGTAATATTCCACGTTTATATATATATATATATATATATATATACACACACACACACACACACACACACACACACACCACATTTTCTTTATTTGTTCCTGTGTTGAGGACTTTTATGTTGCTTCAGTGTCCTGGCTATTGTAAATAGTGCTGCATTGAACATTGGGGTACATATATCTTTTTGAATTATGGTTTTCTCCAGGTATATTGCCAGGAGTAGGATTGCTGGGTCATATAGTAGTTCTGTTTCTATTTTTTTAAGGAACCTCTGCACTGTTCTCCATAGTCACTGTACCACCACCAATTTACATTCCCACCAACAGTGTTGGAGGGTTTCCTTTTCTCTATACCCTCTCCAGTGTTTATTTTTGTAGATTTCTTGCTGAGAGCCACTCTGACCAGTGTGAGGTAATACCCCGTAATTTTGATTTGTATTTCTCTAGTAATTAGTGGTGTTGGGCATCTTTTCATGTGCTTTTGGGGCATCTATGTATCTTCTTCAGAGAAATGTCTGTTTAGATCTTCTGCCCAGTTTTTTATTGGGTTATTTAATATTCTTGATATTAAGCTATATGAGCTGTTTGTATATTTTGGAGTTTAAGCTATTGTCAGCTGCTTCATTTGCAAATATTTTCTCCCATTCAGAGGGTTCTCTTTTTGTTTGTTTGTGGTTTCCTTTGCTGTGCAAAAAACAATTACTTAAATGCCAATGGCCTAAATGCTCTGATTAAAAGGCATAGGATGGCAGATTGAATTAAAAAAAAATTAACCTACAATATGCTGCCTATAAGAGACTCACTTCAGGGCAAAAGACATACAGGTTGAAAATGAAGAGATAGAAAAATACAGTTCATGTAAATGGAAATGACAAGAAAGTTGGGGTAGCAATACTCATATCAGAAAAAAAGATTTTAAAACAAAGGCCATACAGAAAGACAAAGTAGGGCATTACATAATGATAAAGAGATCAGTACAAGAAGAGGATGTTATATTCATTAACATATATTTACCCAATATGTGCTTGCATGAGTGCTGTCACTTCAGTCATATCCAACTCTTTGCGACCCCATGGACTGTAGCCCACCAGGCTCCTTTGTCCATGGGATTCTCCAGGCAAGAATACTGGAGTGGGTTGCCATGCCCTCCTCCAGGGGATCTTCCCAACCCAGGGATCAAATCCGAGTCTCTTATATCTCCTGCCTTGACAGGCGGGTTCTTTACCACCAGCACCACCTGGGAAGCCCAACAGAACAAATAATAACAGACATAAAGGGAGAAATTGACAGGAACAATGTCGTGGGAGACTTTAACATATCACTGACATAAATTGACAGATTGTCCAAACAAGAAGTCAGTAAGGCACAAATGTCCTAAATGACACAATGGATTAGTTTGACTAATAGTCTCTGCAGCAAAAGATGGAGAAGCTTTATACAGTCAACAAAAACAAGACCAGGAGCTGACTGTGGCTCAGATCATGAACTCCTTATTACCAAATCCAGACTCAAATTGAAGAAAGCAGGGAAAACCGCTAGACCATTCAGGTATGACCTAAATCAAATCCCTTATGATTATACAGTGGAAGTGAGAAATAGATTTAAGGGCCTAGATCTGATAGATAGAGTGCCTGATGAACTATGGAATGAGGTTTGTGACATTGTACAGGAGACAGGGATCAAGACCATCCCCATGGAAAAGAAATGCAAAAAAGCTAAATGGCTGTCTGGGGAAGCCTTACAAATAGCTGTGAAAAGAAGAGAAGCGAAAAGCCAAGGAGAAAAGGAAAGATATAAGCATCTGAATGCAGAGTTTCAAAGAACAGCAAGAAGAGATAAGAAAGCCTTCTTCAGTGATCAGTGCAAAGAAACAGAGGAAAAGAACAGAATGGGAAAGACTAGAGATTTCTTCAAGAAAATTAGAGATACCAGGGAACATTTCATGCAAACATAGGCTCGATAAAGGACAGAAATGGTATGGACCTAACAGAAGCAGAAGATATTAAGAAGGGATGACAAGAATACACAGAAGAACCGTGCAAAAAAGATCTTCACAACACAGATAATCACAATGGTGTGATCATTCATCTAGAGCCAGACATCCTGGAATGTGAAGTCAAGTGGGCCTTAGAAAGCATCACTACAAACAAAGCTAGTGGAGGTGATGGAATTCCAGTTGAGCTATTTCAAATCCTGAAAGATGATGCTGTGAAAGTGCTGCACGCAATATGCCAGCAAATTTGGAAAACTCTGCAGTGGCCACTGGACTGGAAAAGGTCAGTTTTCATTCCAATCCCAAAGAAAAGCAATGCCAAAGAATGCTCAAACTACTGCACAATTGCACTCATCTCACATGCTAGTAAAGTCATGCTCAAAATTCTCCAAGCCAGGCTTCAGCAATACGTGAACCGTGAACTCCCTGATGTTCAAGCTGTTTATAGAAAAGGCAGAGGAACCAGAGATCAAATTGCCAACATCTGCTGGATCATAGAAAAAGCAAGAGAGTTCCAGAGAAACATCTATTTCTGCTTTATTGACTATGCCAAAGCCTTTGACTGTGTGGATCACGATAAACTGTGAAAAATTCTGAAAGAGACGGGAATATCAGACCACCTGACCTGCCTCTTGAGAAATCTGTATGCAGGCCAGGAAGCAACAGTTAGAACTGGACATGGAACAGCAGACTGATTCCAAATAGGAAAATGAGTACATCAAGGCTGTATATTGTCACCCTGCTTATTTAACTTATATGCAGAGTACATCATGACAAATGCTGGACTGGAAGAAACACAAGCTGGAATCAAGATTGGCGGGAGAAATATCAATAACCTCAGATATGCAGATGACACCACCCTTATGGCAGAAAGTGAAGAGGAACTAAAAAGCCTCTTAATGAAAGTGAAAGAGGCGAGTTAAAAACTTGGCTTAAAGCTCAACATTCAGAAAACGAAGATCATGGCATCTGGTCCCATCACTTCATGGGAAATAGATGGGAAAACAGTAGAAACAGTGTCAGACTTTATTTTTGGGGGCTCCAAAATCACTGCAGATGGTGATTTCAGCCATGAAATTAAAAGACACTTACTCCTTGGAAGGAAAGTTGTGACCAACCTAGATTGTATATTCAAAAGCAGAGACATTACTTTGCTGACTAAGGTCTGTCTAGTCAAGGCTATGGTTTTGCCTGTGGTCATGTTATGGATGTGAGAGTTGGACTGTGAAGAAAGCTGAGCGCCGAAAAATTGATGCTTTTGAACTGTGGTGTTGGAGAAGACTCTTGAGAGTCCCTTGGACTGCAAGGAGATCCAACCAGTCCATTCTGAACGAGAGCAGCCCTGGGATTTCTTTGGAAGGAATGATGCTAAAGCTGAAACTCCTGTACTTTGTCCACCTCATCCAAAGAGTTGACTCATTGGATAAGACTTAGATGCTGGGAGGAATTGAGGGCGGGAGGAGAAGGGGACGACAGAGGATGAGATGGCTGGATGGCATCACGGACTCGATGGACGTGAGTCTGAGTGAACTCCGGGAGTTGGTGATGGACAGGGAGGCCTGGCGTGCTGCGATTCATGGGGTCACAAAAGAGTCAGACAGGACTGCGCGACTGAACTGAACTGAATTGATATTTGCAGGATCTTAAATCTTAAAGAAAAAAAAACCCTCTGAATACACATTCTCTTTCATAATGCATGAGCTATTCCCTAGGATAGACCACAACTTAGTGACAAAAAAAGTTCAAATGAATTTATGAAAACCGAAATCATTTGAAACATCTTTCTGACTACAACTGTATGAAACTAGAAATCAACAACAGAAAGAAAAATGTGAACAAAAACGAACACAAGGAGGCTAAACCACATGCGACTGAAAAACAAATTTGTCACTGATGAAATGGAAACAGAAATAAGAAAGTACTTCAAGACGAATGACAATGAAAATACAACTATACAAAATTTATGAGATGAAGCAAAAGCATTTCTAAGAGGGAAATTCAAAGCAGTACAGGCTTTCCTGGCGAAACAAGACAAATCTCAAATAAAACATAACCTACCACCTCAAAGAACTAGAAATGAAGAACAAACAAAACCCACAGTCAGCAGAAGGTATAATAAAGAGAAGAGATGAATCTCTATCATAGAGATTTAAAAAATAGAAAATATCAATAAAACCAAGAGTTGGTGTTTTGAAAAGATAAACAAAAACCTCTAACCAGTTTTACTAAGAAAACAGAGAAAACCCAAATAAGCAAAATAGGAAATCAAAGAGAAGAAATAAGTGATACCATAGAAATATAAAAAGTCATAAGAAAATACTATGAACATATGCTAACAAATTGGGCAACCTAGAAGAAATGGACAAGTTTCTAGAAACATACAGCCTGCCAAAACTGAGTCAAGAAGAAACAGAGAATTTGGAACAAACTGATCACTAAAAGTGAAATGGAATCTGTTAAAAAAAAAAAAATCCCTGCAAACAAAAGTCCAGGACCAGATGGCTTTACTGGAGAAGTCCATCAAACACATAAAAAACATATACCAATCCTTTTCAAGCTACTTCAAAAGACTGAGGAGCAGGGAATGTTCCCACAGTCATTTTGTGAATCTACCATCACCCTGGGGCCAAATCCAAACAAAGACTACAAAAAAGAATATTATAAGCCAATATCTTTGAATATACAGGCTCCCTGATAACTCAGCTGTAAAGAATCCACCTGCAATGCAGGAGATCCCAGTTTGATTTCTGGGTTGGGAGGATCCCCTGGAGAAGGGATAGGCTACCCCGACTCCAGTATTCTTGGGCTTCCCTGGTGGCTCAGTTGGTGAGGAATCCACCTGCAATGAGGGAGACCTGGGTTCATTCTCTGGGTTGGGAAGATCCCTTGGAGGAGGGCATGGCACCCCACTCCAGTATTCTTGCCTGGAGAATCCCCATGGACAGAGGAGCCTGGCAGGCTGTAGACCATAGAGTCTCAAAGAGCTGGGCACGACTGAGTGACTAACTACACAGCACATCTTTGAATATAAATGTAAAAATGTTCAACAAAATATTTGCAAAGTGAATTCAGTAATCCATAAAAAAAATCAGATATTTCTTGGAAATATATTTGCAATGATTGCAATGTTTTAAGATGTTATTTATTAATATTATTTGCATGTGGCCTTACTATTTTCAGCTCCCTGAATTATCAGTTTTACCCTTTATATTTTATTTTCTCAAAGACTTTCTTGATTCAAATTTGGTATCTTTAATTTCTTGAAAAGCTAACTGATTGTGTTTTTTTTTGTTTGTTTTGTTGTTTTTTTTTGTTTGTTTGTTTTTTTGCCCATAGTTCTCATTTAGCATGGATTATAGAAAAAAAAAAGATTCTTTATACTTGCTATTTGGATAAAACAAAGGCTGAAGATGTGTAACTCTATAGAAAACCTCTGTTGTCACGTGGCTGTGACCACCTCCATCTCTCCCTCAATCAGTGCTAGATGAAATAATTCCAGAGAGTTCAGTGGAATTAACTTTTTATAGCAAAGTTTAGGAAATTGTTATTTTAGTTTGTCTAAAGTCCTCAAAGACCAGTTACTCCCATAAGGTAAATACTCAGCTACTTCAGTGGTGAAACTGAGCCCAGTCTGTGGGTCATCTCTAGTTTTGTTCTTATCCGTATAAAAATCTGCTGGTTAGAATCTGATTCTGATGCAGTTCTTGCCCTGATGGTTACAACAACCGTTTCCATTTTGGAAATAGAAACGTCAACAGAGGTCTAATTAACTCTGGGATGGTAACTTACCATCTTGAGTTCATGGACAACCAACAACAAACATTTAACAACCTTGATTAAAGACCACAGTGGAGTTTCCTTTCCATGAAGCAAAACAAAGCAAAGCAAACATGAAGTTTACATCTAAAACTTCAGTAATTCACTAATACATCAGTAAATAAATAAGACTTTGATTCTCAGATGTTTGCGTAGCCTCTAGGTTTTACTTTTTTCCACTAGGCAGCAACTTTATGAGTTTAACTTTAACTAAATATTAATTCAACAAACCCTGGACACCTCGCATGAATCGGATGCTAACTTAAACAAAGGGAATCGTTTGTTGCCATACGGGGAAATACAGGGGTGGGCATGTAAGAGACTAGGAAAGGATAGGTTCACATGCTTGAGCTTTATGGACTTATTTTCCTTTCTTTTTATTGTATTTTAAAGAATATATTTATTGTATGAGATTTACCTGGGAAGCAACATCTAAAAGCCGCCCTTCATCGCCTCATCCACATCTGCACCTCAGCACTTACCACTAATCCTGATAGTGTCTGTCCTATGAATTTATATACGTCTCATGTGTGCATGTGTGCATGCATGCTCAGTTCACTAGTCCTGATGGTGTCTGTCCTATGAATTTATATACGTCTCGTGTGTGCGTGTGTGCATGCATGCTCAGTTCACTAGTCCTGATGGGGTCTGTCCTATGAATTTATATACGTCTCGTGTGTGCGTGTGTGCATGCATGCTCAGTTCACTAGTCCTGATGGGGTCTGTCCTATGAATTTATATACGTCTCATGTGTGCGTGTGTGCATGCATGCTCAGTTCACTAGTCCTGATGGTGTCTGTCCTATGAATTTATATACGTCTCGTGTGTGCGTGTGTGCATGCATGCTCAGTTCACTAGTCCTGATGGTGTCTGTCCTATGAATTTATATACGTCCGGTGTGTGCGTGTGTGCATGCATGCTCAGTTCACTAGTCCTGATGGTGTCTGTCCTATGAATTTATATACGTCTGGTGTGTGCGTGTGTGCATGTATGCTCAGTTCACTAGTCCTGATGGTGTCTGTCCTATGAATTTATATACATCTGGTGTGTGCGTGTGTGCATGCATGCTCAGTTGTGTCCAACTCTTTGTGACCCCATGGACTGTGGCCCACCAGGCTCTTCTGTCCGTGGCATTTTTCAGGAAATAATACTGGAGCGGGTTGCCATTTCCTCCTCCTTGGGGATCTTCCCGACCCAGGGGTTGAACTTGAGTCTCTTGTGACCTCCTGCATTAGCAGGAGGATTCCTTTACTACTGCGTCACCTGAGAAACCCCATGTAGAAGCATGTAAGTATTATATATGGGATCATACTGTATGAATTGTTCTGTCATTTGGTTTTATTTAATGATAAGAGTATGGGCAATTCTATAGGTCTTATTCATCCTCTACATATAGGACTTATTCACCATTTTAAGAAGAACTATTATAGGATGCCTTCATGGGTATTTATTTTATTCTGTTTTGTTTTCCAATAAAGTACATCATTGTAAATATATCTTTGTGCACATTTGCAAATATTTCTAAAGAATAGACTTTTATTAGTGGACTTCTTAAGTGAAAAATATTCATTTAACATTTGACAGATTCTTGTCAAATTGGCTTTAAATAGGCTTTACCAATTTATACTCATATCTATGGTATATGAAAAAACTGGTGTCTTGTGTCCTCACCAATGCATTATATAGTATTAGTCAGTCTAATGGAAATAAACATCATTTCAATTTGTATTTCCTTGATTTTTCAAAAGTCTTTTTCTGCTTTCTTGGGCCATTAAAATTTCATCTTCTTTGAATTGCTTGCTCATGTCCTTTGTATTAGTTTTCTACTCAGTTCTTTAGTTTTTCTCATATCAAATTCTTAAACCTTTTAAAAAACATATGTATTGATATTAAAATCTTCTGTCTGTTAAATATGACACTCATGTTTTTTGGTTTTGGTCCCTATGGATGTCTTGTAATGCTATAAGATCAAATCAGTTGTCTTTTCCTTTATGGCTGTTTAGTTTAGTCAGTTTTAGGAAAACCTTTTTCATGTTATGATCATGAACTATATTTTCTTTATTTTCTTCTATACTTCTGTAGTTTCGCTTCTTAAATCGAGTGTGCTGTGTTTTTAAAGATTAGTTACGTCAACTACATAAAGGAGTCTTAGAAAGCTTCTCTAAACATTTGAGGCAAGTGTCTTTGTTTTTAAAAATCAAATAAGAAACAGTCCCCTGTCCTTTTAACTTCCTAAAGACATACTCTGTGCCATATCCCTTACCACATTCAAATGTGAACTCGTGTTCCCACTTGTTCATTTCCTCTTCCGGTCTGCTGGGAATCGAGGCTTCTCTAGTTAGTCACCTGAAAACTTCATCCTTCTCACGTTTTCTGACCAGCGCTGAAGACTGTGAAACCGTGACCCTCCTTAAACCTGCTACAATGAAGGCTGCTTCCTAGGAAAACTCAGACAGTCCCTTGAGGAAAAAAATGAGAAAACCAGAAAACAGATCATAAGGGCCTCCTAAGGACTATAAGTCTAAGGCAGACATAAGATATTTTCTTCGCCACTTGTTAAAGAAAGGGCCAAAAGGGAAGCAAAAAGCCCTTCCTTGCCATATCTCGGCAAATCCAACCAAAACTGACTTCTCTACCCTTTCCCCTGAGTGGAGATCTAATTAAAAAATCTACACTCTGGCCTGCTAAGGTAGCAAGTGGCACCCCTTCAATTACGTCAGAATTTACTACTTGTCGGTAAAATTCAGTTTTAAAGTTGTTGTTCTTTTCTTTGCTGTTCTCTACAGTCCTGATCTTGCGATAAGCAAAATGCTAACATCTGTAACAGGAAATATAAAAGTACTTTATCTTAGAACTCTGCTTAATAACCTAGAAAAATCTTTTTGAGTAATCTTATTTCAATGGCTTAGTACACTTCATATTATACTTATCCTCAAGAACAAAGTGTTCTGTTCTCTAGATCTTTTTTTTTTTCATTATCTATGAGACCACTAAAAGAAACGTATTAAAAAACTGTTTTACTGAAGTATTTAATAAACTTAAACAAAAACATGACCTTTTCTTGGGTAGAGATAAAAACAAAAAACTCCATGAACAAATTAGTTCTTCATGTAAGAATGGGAAATGGGAATTTTGCATTCCCCTGAGTTAATACCCAATTCCAAGCTCCCCTAGACAACCATTCATGTGAGAGCTTTGAATGTTGGTTTGGCTTTCATTAAGAGGGCCTCTGACTCCCCTGATCTCTTTTGAAGTGAGCATTGAAGTAAGTCTGATCCTGGTGGTACAGTCACTTGTCAGTATCAAATGAGACCTCTGCCACCTACACAGTGCCTGCCTGGTACTATGCTTTCTTGACTGCTGAGGCCTTTAAGATGTTTGCTTCAAACAGCTGGACCACGTGCTGTTGGTTGGGTGCAGAGTGCACTTTTGTTGCCAGCACTCTAGACTGAGAGTGTATAACTCCCCGAACTGCCACAGCTGGCCTCTTTAAAAAGGCTTTAGTCTCACCATAATGTGTTTGCACTGCTTAAGGGGGATGGAGCTGACTCATCACAGAGAACTTAATCAGCGGTCACAAGTGACCATGATGACTTATCTTCAAAGGATACTTTAGTCTTAGTTATTGTCTGCTAGAATCATATGATAAAGGTGATTTTTAACTGTAGAATTCAGTGCAAAATATAACTGAGTTTTACTTATATGTAAGAGAAATTTACATTCCACAATTAAAATAAAAATTCCTCAGCTCATTTTTATTGAAATTCTTCTTGGATATTTATTGAATCATGATACTGTTAGGATTTAAAAACCATTTAGATAGAGTCTCAAAGTCTGGAATCCTCAAATTCCTTAAAATGCATGGATAATATCCTTGCCTGGGAAATCCCATGGACAGAGTCTGGGGTCACAAGAGTCGGAGACAACTTAGGGACTAAAACACCACAATAGTAACTCATGCTACTTAGGAAAACTTCTTCCTGCTCCACTCTAATTTTATCTAATACTGCCTCAGCACTGTTCATTCTAAACTGACACTTTCATTTTAGCATTCAGTTATGTTTGGGAATGTCTCTTATCAGTTGTTAACAACTTTCTTGATATATAATTCACATAATATGTAAGTCACCCATTCCAAGTGTACAAATTAATGATTGTTAGTGTATTCACAGAGTTATGTGACTATTACCATGCTATGCCATGCCAAGTCTTTTCAGTCTTGTCTGACTCTTTGTAACCCTATGGACTGTAGCCCGCCAGGCTCCTCCATGGGAGGAGGAGAATCCCTCCACGGGATTCTCTAGGCAGGAATACTAGAGTGGGTTGCCATTCCCTTCTCCAGGGCCCTTCTCCAGGAGGACTCCTCGACTCAGGATCAATCCCGAGTCTCTTACATCTCCTGCATTGATTGGTGGGCACATTCTTTATCACTAGTGCCACCTTAAAATATTTTTATCACATCAGTAAGAAACACTTTGCTTATTAATGAATCCCCATTTCTGCTGCCTCCTTACCCCCAGCATAAGACAGCCACTAATGTAACATTTTGTTTATAGATTTGCTTATACTGGACATTTCCTATGGATAGAATCATTCATGTTGTCTTTTGTGACTGACTTGCTTTCACATTCTTCAAAGTTCCTCCTTGTTGTAGCATTTATCACTATTTCATTGCTTTTCACTGATGAGTAATATTCCACTTTAAAAATATACCATGTTTTATTTATACACGTACCAGTTGATAGACATTTGAATTCTTTCCAGTGTTTAGCTATTTAAATAATGCTGCTGTAAACATTTATGTGCAAGTTTTTGTGTAGATGTATATTTTCATTTCTCTAGACTATGTGCCTAGGAATAGAATTGCTAGATAATATGCTAGTTTTAGAATTAATATTTTAAGGCACTTCTAAATGTTTTACAAAGCTGCTTGTGCATTCCCACCAGCAATGTATGAGTGTTCAAATTTCACCATGTCCTCTCCAACATGTGTTATTGCTTGTCTTTCTGATTAAAGACATCTTAGGGGTTATGAAGTGGTATTATAGTTTCGATTGACATTTCCCTAGTGGCTAATGATGTTGTGCATTTATTTTCATGTGTTATTTGTCACTATTATACTTTCTTTTAGAAATGTCTATTCAAAGACTTTGGGTTGTTTATTCTTCTCATGATCAAGTTTAAAGAGTTCTTTGTATTTTGGGTGCAAGTCCCTTTTCACATCTATGACTTGCAAATATTTTCTCCCAATGGCAGAAAATGTAGAGGAACTAAAGAGTCTCTTGATGAGAGTGAAGGAGAAAAGTGAAAGAGCCAGCTTAAAACTAAATATTAAAAAAAAAAGAAGAAGATCATGGGCATCCGGCCCCGATACTTCATGGCAAAGAGAAGGGGGAAAGGTGGAAGAAGTGGCAGTTTTCCCCTTATTGGGCTCTAAAATCACTGGATTGTGACTGCAGCCTTGAAATAAGACGATTGCTTCTTGGCAGGAAAGCTACGCCAAACCTGGGCAGTGTATTGAAAAGCAGAGACATTACTCTGCTGACAAAGGTCCATATATTCAAGGCTATGGTTTTCCCTCATGTATGGTTGTGAGAATTGGACCATAAAGAAGGCAGAATGATGAAGAATCAATGCCTTTGAACAGTGGTCTGGAGAAGACTCCTGAAAGTCCATGGGACAGCAAGGAGATCAAACCAGTCAATCTTCAGGGAAATCAACACTGTATACTCATTGGAAGGACTGATACTGAAGCTGAAGCTCCAGTATTTTGGTCATCTGATGCAAAGAACTGACTCACTGGAAAAAGTCTCTAATGCTGGGAAAGATTGAGGGCAGGAGAAGAAGGCATCAGAGGATGATATGGCTGGATGGTATCACCGATGCAATGGACGTGAACTTGGGCAAACTTTGGGAGATTGTGAGGGACAGGGAGGCCTGGTGTGCTGCCATCCTTGGGTTGCAAGGAGTCGGACATGAGTGAGTGACTGAACTGAACTGATATTCAATTTGATTGGATTTTGTTGAGAATTTTGCATCTGTGTTCATAAATAATATCAGTCTTTAGATTTATTTTCTTGTGACATCCCTAAGTTCAATAATCTTTTTTTTTCTTGTCAGCTCAAATCTGTTGAGCCCCTCTAGTGAAGTCTTCATTTTGGTTATTGTACTCTTCAACTCCAGAATTTCCATTTTATTCTTTTAAATAAGTTATATCTCTTTATTGGCATTTGCTGTTTGATGAGTCATTCCCATCATACCTCCCTTTAGCCATTCTTTAATTATGATACAGCACTGGGCTTGTGAACTATGCTTGTTCAGTACATTTGTCAACAGAGTTTTTTGAAATAGTGAGACAGGAATGATCACTTCCCTCTAAATAACATGGTTGTGTATATGAAACCTAGAACTGCTACAGCTGTTTTACCTACCATAAGGTAATTAGTTTGACCAATATATATGGAAGAGAACAATGGTATGAAAACACCTGAGGAAAGTTGCTGGAACCCTGAGGAAGTTTTAAGCTCTGAAACAAACAGAACCGGCGTATTCCGTAATTGTGATATTTTCAGTTATAAGAACCAAGAAATACCCAGAAGAACTGAGAGCCAGTCCTGCTAGGTCCCTGCAGGACTGCAGACAAGTTCCTCCAAGCCACAGGGCAAGGAGCTTGAGCCTCTTTCTTCTCCCTTATTATGTAAAAAAGACAAAATGGACTCTGTTAGTGAGAATAAGTAGTCTTCACTGGCCTTCAGTTTTTACTGTGAATGTTGCCAAAAATGAGAAATGCCAAGGGTGCCAGCAAAGTCAGCAGAAGACTGTATCTGAAGAGACAAGGATCTTTATTTTTTAATATTTTTTAATTGGGCACCTTGGACCTGCGTACGTACAGCACTGCGGTTTTATCCAGTCTTGTATCAGAGCCTCATGAATTATTCTGTTGATCAAATGAAGTTAACAAAATGACAGTAGTTGAGAATCTCAGAATCCCAATCAAGCCAGGGAGGACATGCCCATGAGGTCATTCAAAGACAGTGAATGGTAATAACCAGCTACTGCTCCTTGACTTTTAGTGGGGTGCCAGCCAGTATGAGCAGATAGAGTCAATAGGTTATCCTTCTCCTCTGCAGGAAAGGCTGCAAGGGTGTTAAACAGACTCACCAGACAGAAGACTGTACTTGAGGGTTACCTTTTTCCTGCTACTCAGTAACTGCATGACCTAGGGTAGCCCAGGTACCCCATTTCAGGATTATCCTTACCTGTAGAGCAGAAGTGATCATAAAAAACTGCCCTGCCTTGGGGTAAGGGTGCTTGAGAGATGAAAATAAAATAACACATGAGAAACTGCTTTATAAACTAGAATGTGCTATTCAATAAGTCTTCATAGCTCGAATATGTGTTTCTAGCTGCCCAGGTACGTCTGTTTATATAATCCATAGATGATTGTTAAAAGACTTATCACAGGAAATAATTTCAACCTGTTCACCTATTTATTTATGTAACATCATTCAATTATACCAGCAAAACTAGTATAACTTCTATTTTTTTTTTTTTTTTTTTTTGCTGCACAACTGAGACTTTTATAGATATGGTAATTAGCTGAGACATGGTAGGAAGCAAGGATGAGGATAAAACAAATTTGGAAATGTTAAGATGTTAATGAATAAGTCCTAACAGTATAATTAATCCCTGAATAATAGTGGTATTACTAAAAATTAACGACTGTCATCAATAAGCTCATTCACATCTTGATACTTTCTAATAATAATGTGGGAGCATAAAGAATATAATACACAAAGATATTTTACTGTTCTCTTCAAATGTACATTTCTTATGAATTGAGAACAATATGTGGTTTAAAAATAAGTGTTTTTTAATGAAATGTATCAGTAAACAAAGAATTGTTGTGCTGAGAGAACAGCTCTGATATTTTCCCAAGTCCCCATTTGCATAAATGCTAAGCAAACTAAGTTCAAAGAGGCTGTGGCTTGTTACAACTTCTGCAGTTGGCACCATCAAATTACTTACCTGGGCAAAGACAAAGAAAAGTCTCAGAAAAACAGTTACTTTGTAGGTTGAAGAATCTCTCAGAGCACTCAATGTGGCAAACAGATGCCCTGGTGCCTGCATCAGCTGTTCTGACAGCCTTTTCAAATAGACCAGAAACATCGAAATTCAAGAGTCCTGCTTTTTATAAGAAACAGAGATAGCATAGACTAGTAATTCCTGTGAAAAAGAGAATTAAAAAAAAAAAAAAGAAAACTGTTGGCATAATATAAATCTGCATAAAGCAAAGGATTAAGTGCAAATGACCTGAAGCTTTTTCCAAGCCCCCGTGGTCTGGGAAAATCCTCCTTCTAAGACCGTTATTAGGTGTTTGTGGAGTGCTTTGGGAGTGTTATATGTATGTGTCTGCTCACCAGCTTGAAATACGACAAATAAGAAAAAGCAATCTTTCTAACCCATAAGGTTAAACAAAAAGTAATTTTTGTAAGAACATGACGCTAGAAGATAAAGGGCATTTAAATGATAGGATTTGAAATGTATTTTGTGGATGAGTATGACCTCTGGTGTTAAGCTAGAGAAATTTCCAGCACTTATGTATCTGAATGACAGAAAGAGAACCAAATGCAACTTTCTAAGAGCTTATTATTGGAGGTTGCAAGCCCTTGTATTGTGACCTTGCTTTCAACCTCTTTTTATTTCTTCCCTCTCTCTTTCCCTCCTCACTCTCACAAATAAAATGAGTATTTACTAAGTGTGAAGTACTGTTCATGGAAAGAATATTATCTTTGTTGTTCTAACTACTTCACATGGTACATCTATAATCCTAATTAGGGAGAAAAATAGCAAAATGATGGTAAACTATATGAAAAGTTTACATGCAAGCTTGAAATCGGTTTGCTAATTTTAAAAAGAAAAGAGGCTGATGAAAAGAACTCCTTAAATGTGCCTCTGTCATAACCCAATAGTGTAAAATGTCCTAAACAATAATGTTATGAGGATTCAGACGAAAACAGAAACTTACTGTGAGATCTTGTCATTTTTCATCATCATACTAATAGCAGATGATCACACTCTCCAAATGCAGGCGTTTATTATCAAGAACATTTTTGGAGTGTGTGTGATAGATGATTCCTTCAAACAAAAAGATGATGAATATCTGACCAACTCTTACTTTCGTCTCTCTCCAATCACAGTGGGTTTCATATTATTTCATGAGCTTCTCAGGTGCTGGCTAAGAGGAAGCACTGGTCATTTGAGTTTTGTTATTCTCACGGTTCCTCATGTTATATGCCAAATCTCCATTTCTTTCTTACCTTGTGCATCCTTTCCTCCCAAACCTCCTTAAATCTCGACAGTCTTTGTTTCCACATGATTAAAGGGACTGCACCTATCTTGTACTAGACGAAGTATACAACATTTATTTCCCTGTTATTTTGTTTGTAGAACTTATTTGAAGCTTTGAATTTGCTATATGACAAAGTCAGTTTGACAACAAAAGATGCAGATATTGCTTTTTTTTCTTTTTTTGGGCAGTCATTTTAAAAACATTTTAATAACTCTCAAACCTTATATCTAAATCTATAACAGTTGAGTGTGGTAAGAATTATATTTGGAGAGGGTATTGATGTAGTCTTTCATTTAAATTTACAAAAGGCTAATGAGAGTATTAATTTACCATGATAAATATATTTGATGTATTTAGATTTGGAAGGATGAATCAAACTTTTTCACTTAATCAGCGCTGTGTACAACTAGAAGGAGGTCATATAATTCATTACAAAGTGAAAATAAATGTATTATGAATTTTGTGCTTGAGTTGAATTTTACTTCACACCAGAAGGTGAAAAAATTTTAATTTGGAAGCTTTTGTTGTAATTTCAAATTACTCGTTAGAATTGCTTTTAAAAGTCATGCTCACCACACAATTCATGCAGATCTACTCAGCTACCCCCAAAATTATATGAACTTAATAATTGTAAATGTGTTATTGAATTGCCAAAAATCATAATAGAATATAAAAATAAAATGCTGTCTCCAGCTTTTAGCCCTTCAAATTCTATTCTTGACCAAGACTACTGAGAAATGCACGTTCTCTGGGACTAAAAGCAACCCTCTCCTTTTTTTTTTTTTCCTGGATTTGTTTGCTTGCTATGCACAAAAAAATTTAAAATTGTTTAACTCATGTCCAAATCCTAAAATGAATTATTCACTCCATAGCATTGAAACACATACACTCTCTTAGGAGCAGGTACCTTGTAAGCAACTTTAGGGCAGCTGCCGAGTAGAATATCAAGAAACTGGATCCAGCTGAGAATTTCAATTACCTAATGAAGGTGATCCGCTTTCACTTTAATTTCTTGGTCAGTCTCTTTATAACGTCCATCATAAAAATAATGCTTTAAAATTACAATTTAAAAAGTAAACATTCAACTGGCCAGTGTATTTCATTCCATTTTCTGGAAATGGGGATCTCAATTTACAAAGAAATACAAACGACAAACACGTAAGATGGAGCAGTAACAAAGAACCCTTGAAAGGTTCCCTTGCCGCTTAGTGATAGTGCAATATATCGCCTAAAAGGAAGACACATCACAGGAAATTTGAGACACAAAACGTAATTTTTATTGGTTTATTAGCAAATAAATATTATATCTAACTCGAGCAAAACTCCAGTACTGTCCTCAAGCAACTATTATGCAGCCCGAGTTCTCATTATTAATAATTTCCCAGCCAGCGAAATTGACTGACGGTGTGAATCAGCCCGCGCCAGGCCCCTCTCCATCCGCCGCTGCAGTCAGGCACAGAAGACGCTCGGTGTTTGCGCATCAGTGATCCGCCTTTGCTTTGTGTCTGTGCTGCAGGTGGGGAGGAGGAAGAGGAACAGAAGACGAGCTGGTGGTGGCTGGCGGTGGCTGAGCATCCCCCAAGACCCTCAAGCAAGCGTCCTCTCCAAGGCAGGAAAAGCCCACGGACCTACCCACTGGGGTGGCCAGAGGGCCTGAGCGCGTAACCCAGGACCCGGCGGCCGGGGGCGCCAGCCCCTCATGTTCCGCAGAAGGCGCAAATGTGAGCGGCGGTAGCTGGGAAAGCCCTCCACCCCCGCCAGGGGGACCCGGGAAGCCCAATACAGCTCCTCGCGAGGACGGAGGGGATCCCCTCCTCCGGCCCCGCCCCCATCCTCCCCGGCCCAGGCGCCAAGGCGGTTAACCCTTGCTGCGCCGCAGCGCACTAGGGCGAGAGCACCGCGCAGCCTATTCCGACTACCAGGAGCCGAAGCCCAGCGGCCAGGGAAGATTAGGGCTCAAGGGCCGCTTGGATCTCGCCGCGGCCAACCTGGGGCTCAGGCGCCGGAGTTCTCACCAAGCCCTGCTGCACTGGCTCAGCTAGCCACCAAAGCTTTTCTCTCCAAAGTGGGTGTCCCCACAGTTATTTGGCGGGTAGCTGGCAGCCCACTCTCAGCAGGACAATCAGGGAGACGTAAGCGTGGGGCGAAGGGGCTGTTGTTCCGCAGCTCTTAAGAGGCGTGCATGCCGGTGAAAGAGTGGCCCTAGGTTCCGCACCGTTCCCTCGCCTGATGCCCTGGCTGGGGTGGCCCAACGTGCTGCAGTGCCCGGGCAAGTGATCGAGACTGCACGTCCGGCAACAGTTAGGGGGACAGTGGCGCGGGAAGGAGGGACGTCCCTACCTTTTCCCCCTCTCACTGCAAACCCGCTGCACTCCCCAGCCCTCTTGGGGCTCAAGGGTGGTCCCCTATCATCAGCAAGTGGAACCCTCGCCCTGCCCCTGTCCTAGCCTGAGCACCCTAGGGTTTTCATCCTGCAGATTCCTCCCTCCCCATCTCTCTCTCACACACACATGCTCCCCTAAACCTCGCGCCGCAAACTCAGTCTCGGTCCCCGCAGGTGATGTCATGCCCATTGTTTTGGTGCGCCCGACCAATCGGACTCGCCGCCTGGATTCTACCGGAGCCGGCATGGGCCCTTCCTCGCACCAGCAGCAGGAGTCTCCGCTCCCGACCATAACGCATTGCGCAGGGTGCACCACCGCCTGGTCTCCCTGCAGCTTTAACAGCCCTGAGATGGAAACCCCATTGCAGTTCCAGCGCGGCTTCTTCTCGGAGCAGCCGCCGCCGCCGTCGCGCTCCTCGCACCTGCATTGCCAGCAGCAGCAGCAGAGCCAGGACAAGCCGTGCGCGCCCTTCGCGCCCCTCCCGCACCCTCACCACCACCCGCACCTCGCGCACCAGCAGCCGGGCAGCGGCGGCAGCAGCCCATGCCTCCGGTGCAACAGCTGCGCCTCCTCCGGTGCCCCGGGGGCGGGGGCGGGGGATAACCTGTCCCTGCTGCTCCGTACCTCCTCGCCCGGCGGCGGCGCCTTCCGGACCCGCACTTCCTCGCCGCTGTCGGGCTCGTCGTGCTGCTGCTGCTGCTCGTCGCGCCGGGGCAGCCAGCTCAATGTGAGCGAGCTGACGCCGTCCAGCCATGCCAGTGCGCTCCGGCAGCAGTACGCGCAACCGCCAGCGTCCGCCTCCCAGTACCACCAGTGCCACAGCCTGCAGCCCGCCGCCAGCCCCACGGGCAGCCTCGGCAGCCTGGGCTCTGGGCCCCCGCTCTCGCACTACCACCACCACCCGCACCCGGCGCACCACCAGCACCACCAGCCCCAGGCGCGCCGCGAGAGCAACCCCTTCACCGAAATAGCCATGAGCAGCTGTAGGTACAACGGGGGCGTCATGCGGCCGCTCAGCAACTTGAGCGCGTCCCGCCGGAACCTGCACGAGATGGACTCCGAGGCGCAGCCCCTACAGCCCCCGGTGTCTGTCGGAGGAGGTGGCGGCGCGTCCTCCCCGTCTGCTGCCGCGGCGGCCGCCGCCGCTTCGTCCTCAGCCCCGGAGATCGTGGTATCCAAGCCCGAGCACAACAACTCCAATAACCTGGCGCTCTACGGAGCCGGCGGCGGCGGCAGCACTGGAGGAGGCGGTGGCGGCGGCGGCAGCGGGCATGGCAGCAGCAGTGGCACCAAGTCCAGCAAAAAGAAGAACCAGAACATCGGCTACAAGCTGGGCCACCGGCGCGCCCTGTTCGAGAAGCGCAAGCGGCTCAGCGACTATGCGCTCATCTTTGGCATGTTCGGCATCGTGGTTATGGTCATCGAGACCGAGCTGTCGTGGGGCGCCTACGACAAGGTAGGTGCTCGAGCCCTTTGCCCACCGTTCCCGGGCCGTAGAGCCGGACGCCTGGTGGTTGGGATGGTCGCTGGCGGGACTCTCTGCCTGCGAGTCCCTGACGATCGGAGACGTCCGCCGCGAGGGCGAGTGCCACTTCGACTCGCACCCTTAACCCTAGTCTGGAGAGGAAGCTTTTCCGCGCGCAGCCAAAGTTCTGGGAGTGAATGCCCTGCCAGTTGGGTATTTTAAAGAAGTGATTTCAGGACTCCGTGGGGGAAAGCATGCTTTATTTCTCTCCTGAGGCTCACGATTTAGGAGGTCTCTTTCAAGCCCAAAGGCTTAAACTCAAAGATAACTTCCTCATGGATTTCATTTCGAGAGCCACAAGCTGCACTTGGGTCCGTGTAGTTGTGGCCCCGCTGCTGCTTGGCCTTCCCTGATCTCCTCACTTTCCTGACAGATCACAGGGCCAAAACAGGTGCCCCTACCTCCATCCTCCCGCTGGGAGCGCAGATCCAATTGCTGGGGATTGGCCGACCCCCACCCCCACCCCCGGGGCTTAAAAGTGCTTCTTTTAAAAAAAGTGCTTCTGTCTTTGTTGCAGGCGTCGCTGTATTCCTTAGCTCTGAAATGCCTTATCAGTCTCTCCACGATCATCCTGCTCGGTCTGATCATCGTGTACCACGCCAGGGAAATACAGGTAACTTACGCTCTGCTGTTTATGAATGACCCCAACCTGGGAAAGTGCAAGGCAGCAGATGCTTTTCCAAGCTCTCCTGTCCTTACCTGAGGTTACAGAAGACACATGCTGTGTTCTTCCCTTAGCACCTGACCTGTTCTTGCAAGAAGTTGAAAGCAAAACAAACAGTGCAGCATATAAACATGCAGTAGTTTCCAGGATGTATTTGTTAAACCTCAGATTCCCCACCTCTCTTCTTTAGGTAGGTCCACTTCTCCTTAAGTGCTTTCCTTAAGGCCAGTTAAGCACTAGCCTTAATCTGTAGGGTAGATGAGTATTCTCCTTTAATACACATTAACAAGATGGATGGGCCATTAGGGAAGATTGTGCCTATCTGTATCACCTTCCGTACTAACTGTAGCTTAAAAAAGAACAGAGTCCTGGGATACTCCTTGCTCATGTGTATTAATAAGGCAAGAGGAGAAGTCTAACCTTTTCTATATCTTACTCTAACATTAGAGAAAGAAGAAAGAATCTGTTGAGAATTTAGAATACTAATTCTGTATATCTGGTAGTTTGGTAGATTTTTAGGTACGTTTATTATTTAAAATGTCACTCAAGAGCAAAGGCCACTGCCCTTGTGAGTGGACTTCTTAGGAAAATGTTTGTCTAAATGCAGCCAGGAACTCTGTTGTTAGATATGACCAATAACTGGCAATTTCAGAATATTTGATCTAAAATTCATGGGTCACCTTTTGGATTTTTACATTGCTGTAGCTTTCAGTCAAGAGCATATTAAAGTGAGTGAGTAAAATAACTAGAGTTTTCAAAAATTTAGGGCTACTGATAAGCAGTAGCAGAGAGCAGCAGAAAGCATGATGAGTGGGTGCTGGGAGGACAGGGCAGTCAGGCTCTGCACTGTCTAGCTGTGGGATCTGGCAAGACTGGGATTTTCCAGTTTATGACTTACACTAATATGTACTTTCTGGTTTTTTTGACTAGCTGTTATTTATTTGGCCAAACTATTAAACTCTTGAATTTAGGGTGCTTTCCTTTAGGAGTTGCCATTAAATTTAAATTATATTTAGTTAATTATAAGTTACATTAATTTTAAGTTAGTAATTCACAAAAACAGTAGAAGAAACCAATTTTAACTACTACCCAGGCAAAATAAAGGTACACTTGATCCCACATGAGGATGGAAAAATTACATAAGCATGCTTTCAAATTTGCAAAGACTTGAATAGTGTGAAATTGAAAGATTGAGAAGAGAGAAGGAGAATTAAAAGGAGCAAGAATATCTAGAGGTAAGTAATAAGACTGCACTGGCAAAAGAAGGCAAGCACATTTGAACTCTAAAATTTGAATAATTTACACAGGTCCATCTTTAATTCAACACTAGTGATCATGGGCTTTTGAGATTCTTTGAATGTTTTAAAGTAATACTAAAATGTAACTTAAACATAAGAGTATCTTTTCATTTTGACTCTAAGGAAAATGCTTAAGGCTGGGGAACAAACTGGGTCTAATGGCCATTTGACTTGGTTTACCAGATGAGCAACCTGTAATCAGAAGAGGTGACCTGCTTGCCAGATCCCACAGCTAGGCAGTGCAGAGCCTGACTGCCCTGTCCTCCCAGCACCCACCCATCATGCTTTCTGCTGCTCTCTGCTACTGCTTATCAGTAGCCCTGAAACATGACATGTCTGTCTGTGGTTCCTCTCTAAATCCAAAAGTTTGACATTTGAATTGGGTTAAACTTAAAAGATTTTTCTAAAATCTTCGTAGGTATTTATGAAAGTCAAGTAACTTAATTTTTTTTTTTTTTTTTTAAGACTAGTGCAGTTTTACTTAATCTATGCTGGAAGGAGACCTAGCTGTTCTTTTGTTTTTTGGGTTTTTTTAGTTAGATATCAGCTTTCATATTATTCCTGTTCCTTCTGAAAAACACACAGCTGAACAGACACTCATGGTGAAGAACATCTGATGGTATTAATATGAAGAGCAAACTGTCTTCCTGAAAGCACTCATTTTTTAAGAATTATTGGGAAATTATTTTGAAATAACTTATAAGAGTTTGAGAGCTCCAAACACTGGCCGGATGTTAATTAGGTGTTATAAAAAATTTTTGATCATATTTGATAACACTGTTGAAACTTAAAGTAATACAAATTAAAAAAAAAACCCATATTTTTAAAGATCATTTTACACTTGGAAGAATTCTACTCCTGGCTAATTTTGAGGATAATTTCTGTTATACAAATGCATAGATATATTGATTAGAGTATGTATATAGCACAGGGGTTAAAAATGAAGACATGAATGCTGCACCTAAGAGTTATAAGCACAGTGACCGTTTTTACTGTTGTGGCAGCATAAACATCACAAAAAGTTAGTTCTTTAAAATTGGTGATGCATGGTTTCTACCAAACCAACCACACTTGAGATAATTTCCAGTTAGATGCTCGGGTGATATCATTTAGTTGTTTTGGATGTAGCTATTACTGTTTAATCTTGAGAGATTTTTTTTCCTCCAGCTAAAGTTACAAATTTTATCTGAGCTGTATTTTTAAAAAAAATATAAAATGGAAAAGGACCAAATAAATATGGAGACCCTGAGCTAAAAATCAAGAACCACAAAAGCGTGTTCTATTTCAACCAGAGAGTAGAGTCAGTGATTGCTTCTGAAATACTTCACTCTGAAACACAGTGAAGTCAAGTGCACAGGCTAATGTATCCATGTGTGGAAAGTGATGAAGTGTGCCCTTTTTAACTTACTGATGTCATTGGTATAGATGTACTTCTTTCATAAGTTTTAAGCAAATAGGTACTTCTCAGTTTATTATTAAGAATTCCAAGTATATTGATTAGCTTTGAGTTAAAGAACTCACTGTAGGGATCATGCCACCATTCAAAGCTTGCTCTTGGACATAGCATTCAGTCTTACATGACACTTTGTCTTTTTGTTAGCACAGCAGTTTGTTGATTGGGTAGTGAGAGCTAGCTAGTATGGGTTTTTGGTACATGGTAGGATTTCTCACTGCATTCACAAAAAATCAGTGTTATAGCCAATGTTCTCTGTCTGGCTGTCCACTAGAACTTCTTTTGCAAAGCTTGGGTAGGCCCTGACATTTCCATGAAGAACCTTGGAAAGCAAGTCAGTGTGACCTTTTATAAAATGTTTATCCACAGTCTGTCAAAATTAGATGGTTCAGGTGAGTCATGGATGGAAGTGGTTGAATTAAAATAGTGTGATAGGGAGGCTTTGTAAGGACTTAGCTCAGTACATTTCAGCTTTGTTGTCATTTTTCAGTACCACAGACAGCTCAATGCACCAGGCTATAGCTTGCTCATTTCACTAATTACTTTTACACCCCAGCCCGCAAACAAAAATGAAGTCATTCTTTGGGAGTGGGTGGGTCAGAATGCTTATATAAAATCCAGTTTAGTGGGGCACATTTTCATCCAAGTAGATGTTAGATTTTCTCAAATAGATATTTGGCTTTCCTATATTCAGCAGCAAAATTTAAAAATTATGAATTGATATGTAAAATAAATTTTAGCAAATGCCTTTTGTTGCAATCTTCTGACAAAAAGTACTATGGGGATTGTTTTATACACTTTGGAAAGGTCACTTGATACTAAATAAGTAGCTTCCTCATCTCAAGTACAAGATCAAATAATAGGGAAAACAGAGGCATGATTTCCTGTGACTTTTCTTTTTCTTGCCCTTCTTCCATGGGTTTGGAATTATTTCTTTGATGGAATAAGAACAAAACAATGCTCAAATAACTCTTTAAGATCTTTAATATCAAATAAGTTGAATGTAAGTTCCACTTTATCTTTTCAACTTTAGTGTAGTTGAGTTTCTCTTGTGAAAGGAATTTTAGTTGAAAGAACTATTTAGTATTTTTGAGACAGGCAAATACAAGAGTGGGAAGAAAGCATTTTGGACGATCTTTCTGGTTCATATGAGATGTGGCAGAATGGAGTGTACTATACTTTAAAGTTGAAAACAGTTTTGTTTCCTTGATTTTTGTTTTGGTAATATAGTTATATAATAAAGAGGACTAGAGGAAACACTGATTTTTCTTTGGTATCTTTTGCAATAGAATAACTATGCATTCTTCTTCAAGTTAGCTTTTCAGAGATGGATGCTATAGATCTAAAACTGGAAGGGCAAGAATTAAAATTTCTTTATACTCGTGCATGTAGGCCACACAAAGGAGAAAGGAGTGACTGAGAACAGGAACTTTAACAACCTCTGAAGGCTCCTGGACTGGTTGGGAAGGGATGGTTAAGTCCCCACTGAGTAGACTGGGCTCCCCTGTGGAGGGGGCGAGGGAAGATGCTTGCTTTCGTATTCCTGCAGAGAGCAACTAGATGCTTCCAGACCATACAGAAAATACTGCATATAGTTGCTATTCTTATGAATAAAATAATAGTAAACAAATATACATAGTAAAAATAACTGGTACAGAAAAGCTTAAAATAAATATGATAGTCACATTCTCAGTCCTGTTTTTCATAAATGACCACTTTTAAATTTCTCATGTATTTCTCCAGAATTTTAAAAAATGAATATTTAATTGTGTTGAGAGACACACACAGGGCTTCCTTTGGTGCTGCTGCTGCTAAGTTACATCAGTCGTGTCCGACTCTGTGCGACCCCGTAGGTGGAAGCCCAACAGGCTCCTCTGTCCCTGGGATTCTCCAGGCAAGAACACTGGAGTGTAAAGAACCCACCTGCCAATACAGGAGAATCGGGTTTGATCTCTGGGTCAGAAGGATCCCCTGGAGAAGGAAATGGCAATCCACTCCAGTATTCTTGCATGGTCAGAGGAGCCTGGCAGGCTACAAGTCCGTGGGGTTGCCAAAGAGTTGGACACCACTTAACAACTCAACACCAACAGAGACACACATGCTCTGCTTTTATTGCTGGTATATTTTGGTTTTCTTCATCAGCATGTGGAGGCCTGTCTCATCCTTTTTCCGCTGTTTATTACCCCATTGTATGGATGCACTGTGCCTTACTGACAGGCCCTTGGCGTTTCCTAGGCTTTCGGTATTATAAGCCATAGTAAAACATACATGCTTATTTTAATCTGCTAATTAGAGAATGCACATATGATAAATATCCAGCAGACAGATTGTTGAATAGAAGGGAGTTTGTATTGTAAATGGAAAGGTACTGCCCACCAATCCTTTAGGAAGATCTTCAGAGTTTTCATTCTCTGCTTCCCCACACATTATTTCCCCACAACATTGTTTACATCGAATGTTGTAAAAAGGAATTTTAAATAACTTTGGCTTTGCAAAGTTTACTGTTTTCTTGAGAAATATTTTTTGTGAAAAATTCCTTAAGGACAAAGCTCATGGTCTCATAGGGTTATTTGCAACATTTTGCAGTGTCTAGTGGTACATTATTGAATCTGCTGACAAACTGGCCAATCCTTGTAAAGTTACCATCAGAAGCAAATATTTGCCAAATTTTGGGTTTTTTTAACTTAAACTTTGGAGATGAAAGAAGGTGAAAGAGTAGAAGGAATGGTCTTCAAGTTGTCCTTAGATCTCTCCCATATCTACAAGGTAGAGAAACATTAACTCTTTGTAAGACTGAAAGGCCGTGAGGTGGGTACCTTACTTATATTGCTTTGTGGTGTGGTGGGCAGCTCCATGACCTCTGTCTATACTGCCATCAGCTTCTGCCTCAGTTGTAATGAGACTCTTGAGTCCCTTTGACTTCACGTATACCCAGTAGTAACGAAATCACTCAGGACTAATTTCCTCCACCTGCCTGTGTAAAGATCTCTGCATTATTAATGGGTGTGACACTAAATAAAGCAATCCTGCTGTGTTTACAGAGCAGCATCACAAATGAATGAAGACTGGAACTTTAGGTTTACCGCAAGTGGATTCGCTTGCTCTGCCAAGTCGTTTCTGGGCCATGTTTTTGCTCAGCTCGGTAAGAGGGCCACTGTGGGCTGTCATCATCCCAACCCACGTCTGGCAGGGTGGACGGAGGAAGCTGGCACTGATTTAACCTCAGGGAGTTACTTTTGGTCAGGGTATAAAGTGGTTTCATGAGGCTGTTTTAGAGAGAATTTCTGCTCATTGGAAAATAATATGATGTTTGCTACTTGGGGAGTATGTTTTTAACCCTAAATTCCTTTAGAATTCTCTTTTTAGAACTGGAAAGACCTGAAATGTTATCTGGCCCAGGATCCCAGCCGGCATGCCATCTCAGATAGAAGTAGCCACCCCATTTCTGCCCAAAGCCCCTCACCATGGTGGTCAGTTTGTCTCTACAGGCTGGCCCGTTGCCAGACAGCTCTTACCTTTAGGAAGGTTTTCCTTATGTTGGGGTGAAGTCTTCCCATATTCAACATTTAATAGTTTTTGAGCTCTGCTAATACAATGAGGAATAAGACAATCAGGTTCCTTCTCTCCTGGAACTGACATTCCATGCAGGCGGGCTAAGGAGAGAGACAAAACTTAAGGAAGAGCATCCTTAGAAGTTGTGATAAGTTGTGTCATAAAGTCCCCATAAAAGGGACTGTGGTAGAAAATCATTAGGGGCAGACGGCTGTCATCAGACAGGGTGATTATGGGAGTATTCTCCAAGGAAATGACTTTTAAACCAAGATATAAAGGAAAGGAAGTTATCAGTTACTTGCAGAGCCTGGAGGAAAAACCTTTTCAAAGGGATTTCTTACACTTACCCAACTGAGAGCAAATCAGTGTAGTCCCAGCAAGGGGACAGTGGTCCTGGGTGGTGTGAGGGTTGTTATACTGAAGGGTCCTGAGCCCATACTAAGACTTTGTGATACCTTCTTCAAAGTGCCTGAGACCATCATTGAAGCAAAGACGAGTCACAACCCAGCTTACTGTTTAAGCAGACGTTTTGTTTGGTGGGGTGCGGTGGGGAAGCTCTGAGGAGATTGGTCTGGAGACCATTAGACTCTTGGCAACTCACATTGTAGAGATGATGCTCACTTGGCTTGGTTAACAGCTGTGGAAATGAGGGGAAGTGGCTGGTTTGAGACCCAAGTTGGAGGAAGAATGTACTTCTTAGTGACTGGCTATGGCAGGTGAGGGCGAGGGATGATGCAAAGATGATCCCCAGGGATCTGGTTGGAGCATCTGAGTGTGTGATGCTGAAGGCAGAGGACTCACACTGAAGGGTAGGATGTGGAGTCAGGGTTGCTTCTGATGGAAGTGCTTCTGATTATACAAGAGAATCTTAAATTCAGAGGAAAAGTATGGACTAGAAATTTAAGTTAGCAAGTAATCAGCATAGAGGCTATTTAAACCCATAGGGATAGATAAAATCACTGAGAGAAAATAGATGAGAGAAGAAGGTGGAGAGTGGATCAACCTCTGACATCTAGAGGTCGTGTGAAGGAGGAACTAAAGAAAAGGAATAAGAATGACTTGTCCTTGAGGTGGAGATGGGAATGTTGGAAGGTGGGCACGGTGCTGTGTACTGAATGCTGTGAAGTCTGTTAATGTCAGGTAAAGAGGAGCCTTTTGGATTCGATGAGCTGAAGTCATCGCTGACCTTGATGAACAATTTCAGCAGAACAGTAGAAACAGACACCAGATTGCAGTTTCCAGTATAACAGGATAAGTCAATCCCCTGCAAAGAATTACAGAACAAGCATTTCAACGTTGGTTAGGTCCTTTTAAACGCCTATTTAAACAGTAGCAGCTCCTTTGAATATTCCTGATCACACTTAGGATGCCCCTGATCCTATCCTTCTGGACTTTGACTCTGTTTTGCTGAATTCCCTCTTTGAATAAGAAGGTCAGAAAGGTACTCAGTACTTTCAGGTGACATCTGCCAGTGAACTTGTTACCTCTGTTTGTCAAAAATGCTTCATTGTACTGACTGTTATTTCCTCTAAAATGGTCTTTACTTCACACAAACTGTTGCCAAGTACACTTGTAAAATTGTTACTGAATTGAATGTATGGCTTTACATTTATTGACTCTGTTAAATAGCATCTTGGTTTCAGATGAGTGTTTCAGCCTGTCAGAATTCTTGGAATTGTAATTGTGATGTTTATTTGACACACACTTTATTTAGGTATGGAAAATGCTGTGTATGGACTGGTTATGGTATTGGCAAAACTCAAATCAGTGCTAAATTCTGTTCCAGAAACATGGTTGGTATCAGTGGCTGTTACGCCGTTTGCCCACACTCACCTCTGTTCCTAGCTTCTCACTAGCCGAGACTTTGAACCTGAGAAACGCATTCACAAGGCATGAGTGAGCCACAGTCCGAGCTGAGAAGTAGGACCTTCTCTGCAGTTCACCATCTGCTCATCCATGGTATTTGGTTCAGCCTTTCATGTCATAACAACTCTGTGGGCCCTGACTATAGGGCAGCCGACGTTTCTCAACAAGAATGTCATGAGGACTGTCAGATTCTGTGCTGAAATCCATGTATTCTGTGCTCATGATCAGCCAATCTATTCATGATATCCAAGAAGGAAACAAGACTCATGGGCTTGTCATTTTAAGAGTGAAAATAGATTAGGCTTTATGAGAAAATGCCTTTTCTCTTAAAAATTTTTATTTTCTCTCCAGATGATAAAATTAATAAATATTTATGTTAGAAAATCTATAAAACATGGATAATGTGAAAAGAATGCTAGTTTAATCTCACTACCCAGAGACAAGTATTATGATAGAATGTGTTTATATGAAGTACATGGACCTGATATTTGCTATATATCAGTATAAAGAAATTTAATGTTCTTTTCATGTAATTTTCTATTCATATGCCATTGACCATTCCAGTTTTTTTTTGCATCATATGGTATATTCAGTTTAATCCTTTCCCTTATTTTTGGACACTTAAGAAAAATTAGACAGAAAAATTTTAAAGAACCTATTTAAAATATTTATATAATAAATACTTTGCAGATGAGTTTATATAAGGATGTCTAATGATTTCCTAAGGATAAATTTCCAAGGCAGTAATTACTTAAAGGATATTATTTAAGACAATTGAGAATTTGTCAAATTATCCTCCCAAAAGTTTATATCAGTTTGTTGATTCTGAAAGTACTTGCAAACCACTTCATTAAATAACTGATATAATTGTTTCTGGAGTGTCTGTGTTCACTTTACTGGTTCATATTTTGAGTACTGTCCTACTTTGTGAATCTAGAAATGTGCCTCCCTGGAGTCTCTTATAGCTTCTTATTTCTCCTTGATTTTGGTTTCTAAATCTTGGCTAACCAGGTTTGTCAAAGGGTAGTTGTGCTTGATAGTAAGAGTTTGTATAGAAACGATGCAAAAGCAGTATTGGAAGATAACTTTGTCCACAGATGTTCCCAATCTTTGTTATTCTAGGAAGCTGTGAAAACCATAATTTCTGAAATTGTTCTCTGCAAACTTCCCTGCTGAGCAAAGCATCAGACTCTCCTTTGAGCTGTTTACTGTGTTTTGCAGCATCGTCCTGTGGCTTTGTGCACTGACTCTACAGCCAGTCTGCCTGGGCTCGCACCCAGCTCTGCCGCTGATTAGCAGTGACCTTGGGCATGCTCCGTGGCCTCTCTGCACTTCGCTGTCCTTGTCTGTGAAATGGGGACTGTAGAGTATTTCTCTCATCGAGTTGTTCTGAGAGTTGAGTGTGCCTGTGTGTGTAACTGTACACGTATATATGTGTCACTTAGAGCGCTGCCTGCTGTGTGCTGAAGGCTGTTTAGGTGTCGCTGCTGGTTGCCGTTAGCTGCTTTGGGGTGTCGGGGTGGAAGGGGAGGAATTGGAGCACAGCCTCCATGGGCTTTGGGAAACAGTGGTGATATTTTTTCTTCTTTCACAAGTCTTACAGGAGGGAACAGGAAAAAAAAGGTGTGCATCCAAAACAGTGTTCAGTAGTTTATTAACACTTAAACTCGAATAGCTGTGTGTGTGTTCTTTTTTTTTAACAAAAGCTTTGCTTTCCATTAAGGACAGCCAATATTTTTTTAAACTGAGTTAGTTCAGATTCTCCCTGTGGGCAGGTTGGCCATCTGAGGAAGTTAAGTGTACATTACTGATCAGGTTTCAGATCAGTAAACTAGTGTTAGAGTACTATGATGTTAGGTTCACCATTTTTACAAAAATAGCTGTTTTGCCGGTAAACCTACCGTAGGTTTGGCTTCTCGCTGGAAGCAAGGTTCTTGTGAGCTACGTTAACTCCTTCAGGAACCCAGGACACAGCTTGATGGCATCTCCATCTAATTAGGACCCTGGTGACTTAAAGAGTTAAGCACAGCACCCTGAAAAGTAAGCAAAGGGCATAATTTGTAATGGAAAATTCTGATAGGAAATCCCTGCTGAAAGGATAAGAGGTAATAAGCAACCAAAGGCATATGTAGAAAGGACTGTAATTGACAGCATTTCTGTCTATATTCATTTGAAGGTTTATGATAGATTTAAATCTTTTTTCTGGATTAGGTTTATCTCTGTTAAATTTTGTCTAGCATGCCACCACCCTCAACCATCGTGCTTGGAGTACATTGGTTGGAAAGAATTGAGAAGAATTTTGTGTGTCAATATGACAAGTAATATCTCAAAATACTTGTTCAGTGATTGGGATTACTTTTATCAGATGGCTTATATCTCCTCTTCTGTTTCATTTCCAGTGACCATTATTTGCGTCTGTATTATGCCTGTCTCTCTTTGTGAACAACGAGTTAGTAATGTGTGTAGTATAGTGTTGGGTGAGTTTTCTTCTTTGCTTTTTGAGTTTATGAAACACATGGGAATTTAGACATTATAAACCTTAAACTGAACTGTGTCGAGGAATTGTAACAGCCCGTGTTTTACATCTGTAACTTGCCACGTGCTTGCTTGTCTGTCTGAGCATTGTTACCTAGTTATGTATTTATCCATAGTGGTTATCCAGAAGGTATTAAGATGAGGTTTTTACAAAATAATCTGACTGTTGAAATGTGGGTGTACAGCCCTTACTGGTTTTATCCACTGAGGTGGTCTTCTATCAGAAAATTTTGGTCTTCCAAGGAAATTGTATGTAATATTTATATATTGGTTTTGACTCTAACATACTGAGTTTGGGGAGGAGGCATTAAGCAGTGTAGTGTGGTTGTCATGGTCTTGAGTACTTTTCTGAGGACAGTGTCTGCTGTCAAGAAGGTTAAAAATACACAGTGCTAATCCTTAAACTGCTTAAAGTTTTGATGAGTGGTCAAGGGAAATTATATCCTAGTACTAGATTTATTTTTAAGGTCACAGATTACTTAAAATATTGAAAAACAATAATTGGGCTGAATATTTATTGAAATTGGATACATATAAAATGATACAAAAGTGATGGCTGTGAGATTTATAATAGTTACCTCATGTGTTTTCAAAGGTATATCTAGTGCTTCTAGTCATATACTCGAGCAAAGTTGTTGACTGAACACTTAATTTCATTTATTTGGATTTAACTATGAAATTTTAAGATGAAGGTCTTGGCTTCTAGGAACTTGCTTTGGGTCAGTTTTCATATTGGTAAATCCCCTCACATTTGGAAAAAGTTTTTTATATCAAAGAGCATGAATTGCTCTCTCTCCTTTGAAGCAAAAATAGCTTAAGATATGTTTATTTAGTTAAATGTGTGATTCATTTAAAGCTTCAGCTTACAGCTTAAACTTGTGGGTAATGTAAATTTTGATGTTATTGTTGAAAATTATTTTGAAAAGAATTTTACTTCTTTCCCACTAGTATCTTAGTCAAGCATCTTCACTCTTTGTTCTCATTTGTCTGTGTCAAAGAGGATACTTAATGAAAATGCATTGGGCAGACTCAAAAATTAAGCAATAGTGATATAAAGAGAAATCTCTAATTTGCTTGTGATGGGGGGAGGCAATAGTACCGTATTAAGGCTGAAAACTATTTTTCAAAATATCCTTGATTTGGAATTCATTAGCTCTTGTAGGTTTTTTAAAATATTTTTTTTAAGCTTGATCTTCGGTATTCTTGTTTTTTTTTTTTTTTTCTTTCAGTGTATCTGCTTTACAGAATTGTTTTTTGTCCTTTTTGACAACGTACCTCCTTTTCAGTTACTACGTTTGGGCCGTGTTCTGCCTCCCGCATCAGAGTGTGTCCCTTGGGTGCTCCGTACATTGGCGAGGCAGACCCAGCCCCCTTGCTTCACGTTCACTGCCCCGCTTAGTCTGAGACTGGGTACATAGATTGCTTCTGTGGCAGCTATTCTGAAATGGTGAATCCATCAAGTGTGTCTTATTGCAGTTTTATACAGCTGGCCACAGAGGGATGTGTGTTTAGGACTTTGTCCCTCATGCCCGTGTCAGAACATCTTGGGCAAAGACCACGGAGCACATTCAGTGGCGAGCATTTTCTCTGCAGCGTTTGCCTAGAAACAAGAGGCCTTCTCTGCACTGTTGTACATGGGCATATGTCATCACAGTGAGATGACTGATGTGGTGGAGGATGGGATGAAGGCTCGTCATCGAGATCTGAACTGTGGCGTATTGCCATAGGGGAACCAGATTCAACAGAGATGAACAGGATCAGCTCAGGTGGCTGGTGGGGAGGAGGTGACGAGCTCAGCTGCCCTGTACTGCGTCTTCTACCTGCACTCCCAGGCTGAAGATGAACTGCTGTTAACTGGCTTTATTTTCCTTTCTCCTCTGTTGGTATGCTGATGACCTGTATAGTTATAATGGGATCAAAAAAATTGATGACTTTCTCCCTTTTTTCTTAAACACAGTGGGGAAAATGACAAAAATGCTACAAATCTGGTCCTGTTTACCCAGAAGATAAGAACAGGGGAATTTCCAAATCATCTCATTGACTTTGCTTTAAATTTGCCTGTTGAATCCTTCCTTTGAGGAGCAGCCCTGTGTACCCAGCAGTCTCTGAGGTCCCTGCTGGGTGTGTTTACATAAGCACCCCTCTCAGCTCCTCCAGCCTTGTTTGCACTGGGGAATATTCCGGGGGAACACATGCTGTGTTCTGAGATTTCCAGCCACATCGGGATTCCCTAGCTGACTCTGAACCTGTGGGCTGGGTTGAGAATCCATGCCGCTCTCCGTACCCTTGGGTGCATCACTGTTGTTGGAGGGAGGAGACGGAGACATAGATAGAATATTTTCCAGTCATGGAAAATGCATACATCATATCGGACGCTTGTGCTTATGTTTATGCTGAGTGTTAAAGCTTTGTGTAGTGTAGACAAGCCAGTGCCTAGACATGACCCAGCTGTCTGGCAGGGCCAGGCACTGTCCAGCAGAGGCTGGGGGCAACAGAAGGCATGCCCTTCCCCCCAGAGGACAGTGGAGGTAAGGAGGGGCTGTGTTGGCCCGTTTATCTGGACAGCCACGTGGGCCTCTGAGAAGCAGCCCCCGGGTGGTGGTCACCCCTGGCTTTGGGTCCGGACAGATTGGAGTCAGAACTCAGATTGGAGTCAGAACTCAGCCTCACCCTGGGTGACCATGAGAAGGCAATCTGACCCCGGGCAGACTCATTTTTGTATTTGTAAAATGGAGATGAGAATTACTCCTATCTCACTAGACTGTTTTGATGATTCAGTGAGACAGTGTTTATGAAAAACCTAGTGTAATATGACACATTCGGTAAATGTTAACCCTTTTACTACTGCTCTTCCGTCATTGCTATTATTAAGCAAATATCATAGACTGAGCAGGGGAGCAGAACCTAGAGTCTTGGAGGTTCTCAATGTAGGAAGGGGATTAGATAATAATGGATAATATTTCAAGGAAGTTAAACAAGTTCTGATAAGAGGGTGATTGGGCAGAGAAGACAGGGGCAGGGGGTTGGCAAACTAGAGCCCATGGGCCAAATTTGGCCTCGTGGGTAAATCCAGCCTGCCTGTTTGTATAAAGAAAGTTGTATTGGCACACATTTGTTTGCATGCCATATACAGCGGCTTCTGCACTACAGCTTGTGCTACCAGCAGAGCTGAGCACGAGCAGACCATTTGGCTGCAAAGCCAAAAATATTTACTTTACAGAAGAAAGTTTGCTGACCGTTGAGTTAGCGCCCAGGCTGGTCAACAGAAGCAGAGAGAAACATACACAGGTGTGTTTCTCTCTGCCTCTGCCTCATAGCTTGCTTTACTCCTTGCTCCAGTTTTAGCCATCTTTTAAAGAATTGTTTATTTGCAATTTTTGTTGGAATATAGTTGCTTTAGTTGTGTTAGTTTCTACTGCACAGCAAAGCGAATCACCTATGCGTATTATACATCTGCTCCTTTCTGGATTTCCTTTGCTTTTAGGTCATCACAGAGCACTGAGTAGATTTTCCTGTGCTACACAGTAAGCTCTAATCAATGGTCTGTTTTATATATAATAGTGTATATATGCCATTCTCAACCTCCCGATTCATCCCACCTCCCCCCGTCCCCCCTCGATGTCCACACAGTTTTTCTCTGTTTGTGTCTCTATTTCTGCTTTGCCAATAGGCCCATCAGCACCATTTTTTCTAGATTCCACATATATGGATTAATATGCAGTATTGTGTCTTTCTAACTCACTCCACTCAGTGTGATAGTGTCTAGATGAGCAGAGGTTCAGGTAGTGCAGCTCCTTCCTGGTCACGTTCTCAAGGACCTTAGTTCTGTTTCCCAAACTTCATAAAATATGTTTATATACGATATAGCAGTTATATATTATTTTATTTTTCGTATTTTAATATTTACATACTTTTATTTTTATTCTGTATTTATATTTTTCTTTAAATCAGCTCTCTTCTCTTAGCCTAATCTTAATAATATCTATGAAGTTACAATTGTAGTGTTATTGCATATGAGGCTTTCCTGGTCTCCCTGCCATGCAGGAAACACAGGAGATGTGGATTTGGTCCCTGGGTCGGGAAGATCCCCGGGAGAAGGAAACGGCAACCCACTCCAGTATTCTTGCCTGGAGAAGTTCATGGACAGAGGAGCCTGGTGGGCTACAGTCCATGTGGCTACAGACACAACTGAAGCAATTGAGCACACACACACACACACACACACACATACACACACACGCATCATAATTGCATATGTTCTCTAACATGCAGTGAATTAAAACTATAAATAAACAACACAGCCTAGAGTCATCTCAGAGGAACACATCAAGCTCCTTGTGGAAATTTCTGCTTTGGGCATCACTCTTGTTTTTAGCATGTGTGAATGTGGTCTCCCTGCTCCCAGCGTGACCTTTCTCCTCCCCTCTCTCACCCCTTTCAGATGGCGCATCTCTCCAGTGCTGTATGCGTGTCTGTCCCAAACATAGACCTGATCCTGTCGCAACAATTCTAAAATGTTCCCATGGCTCTCTGTTGCTGTCAGGATGACTTTCTTTAATGCAGAAACCCACAACAGGGTTCTCATGATCTGGCCCCCATCTGCCTGTCAGCCCCACTCAGCCCTGTTCTTACCCCCTGTATATCCCGCCTCTCCTCCAGCAAGACTGAATCGCTTGTTCCTGAAAGATGTCACACTGTCCCATGCCTCTGTGCCTGCAGTGCCTTGCCCCTTTATTCTCCTGAATCCTGCTGGTGCATGAAAATTCAGCTGAGGGATCATCTCTGCCAAGGAAGCCTTCCCTGCCCAGCCCCCCACTCCCTCTGACTTCCCCCACCTTATTTTCCTGGCTACCCTCCAGTTTTATACAGTGACAAAGAATTGATGCTTTTGAACTGTAGTGTTGGAGAAGACTCTTGAGAGTCTCTTGGACTGCAAGGAGATCCAAACAATCCATCCTAAAGGAGATCAGTCCTGGGTGTTCATTGGAAGGACTGATGCTGAAACTGAAACTCCAATACTTTGGCCTCCTGATGCAAAGAACTGACTCATTGGAAAAGACCCTGATGCTGGGAAAGATTGAGGGCAGGAGAAGGGGACGACAGAGGATGGGGTGGTTGGATGGCATCACCGACTTGATGGACATGGGTTTGGTGAGTCCACTCTCGGTGGACTCCAGGAGTTGGTGATAGACAGGGAGGCCTAGCGTGCTGCAGTTTATGGGGTCACAAAGAGTCGGACACGACTGAGTGAACTGAACTGAACTGAACTGAAGAGCCCTGATGAGAAATGAAACTTGATTCAAACCAAGTTTTTCCAACTTCTTACCGATGATTTCCGACAACCTGTTAACTGAGCTTCAGTTTCTCATCTGTAAAATGGGAATAATAGAGCCTGTCTTCGGAGAAGGCAATGGCACCCCACTCCAGTACTCTTGCCTGGAAAATCCCATGGACGGAGAAGCCTGGTAGGCTGCAGTCCGTGGAGTCGCAAAGAGTCGGACACGACTGAGCGACTTCACTTTCGCTTTTCACTTTCATGCATTGGAGAAGGAAATGGCAACCCACTCCAGTGTTCTTGCCTGGAGAATCCCAAGGATGGCAGAGCCTGGTGGGCTGCCATCTATGGACTCTCACAGAGTTGGACACGACTGAAGCAACTTAGCAGCAGGAGCAGCAGAGCCTATCTCATGAGATTACTCTGAGGATTTTACTGAGATTTTGTGCTTTGCCCAGTGCTGGGCACACAGTAACCACACAAACTGCGACATTCTTATTATTTTTGTTGTGCTTCCCATCTTTAACCTTGACCTCTGTGATCCTCACTTTCTCCTGTGTCATTGGGGATAAGGCATCACAGAGTCTGGGGAGGCAGTGAGGCTGGGAGAGAACATGAAGTGCCAGGCGCAGCATGTGGCCTTGGGGATCCATTCACAGGTCTGTATTACAACGGCATCCATCAGGGTCTGACCCTGACTTTGTTGGCTCCCCAAGGCATGGGTCATGTCTGATTCTGCTTTCCAGGGCTGAGCAGCCCAGTGAACTGCAGGGGGTGTATCTAGCGATCATACATCTTGCTGTGATCTCTATGATGTTGCGTGAGCCAGTCATCTCCTCTGTCCCTGTATCACCATCTGGGAAAGCGGGACAGCCATCACTTGACCATGTGTGTAAGATGACCTGTCCTAGAAGAGGTGGCGTGGCAGTGTAATACTAACAAAAGCTTCATTCACGTGCCTTATCTTAGCATCAGTTCTTTTTACCCTGTTGTAAAAAGAACCATCATTTCTATATCCCAAAAGAAATTCAGTTATTTGTAATTCACTTTGACTTTAAATCATTAAAACGACGTATTAAAATGTGTAGAAGTGTAGTGAGATATCATTGGTTGAGGTTTTAACAGTGCATTTGTTTCTATTCCTTGTAACTCTATCAAAAGAGATGGATTTTGTACATTTGGCTGAAAGCCATGTGAAAATGAACGTGTCCAGATACAGCCGTGCTGTGACCAGGAAGCCCTGGTCCTTTTGGAGGGGCTTGTGAGCCACGGGGCTCTAAGAGGTGGCAGGCCGGCTCCCAGCGCTTCTGTCTGACGGCACAGCCCTCCTCTTCGGGTCTCCCCTCCACCTCCTGCAAGATGCTTGTGGTGGCTCCCACTGTGCTTGTCCTTTTTCATCTCGATCCTTAAAAGATACTCTCAGACTTCTTCAGTGCATCACAAACATCACCTTCTCTTCGAAGCCTGGCCCAAGTATTTCAGACAATTTTTTTCTTTTTTTGAGCACTGTTTGTATTGTTTATCATTCTGTATAATTGAGTATTTATGTCTCCTCGAGTTGTTTTCTGTGGACATGCTTTACCTTTCCCTGGGAAGTTACACAGCTGTTTTGACTTCCCTGGTGTCTCAGTGGTAAAGAATGCACCTGCCGATGCAGGAGACGGGGGTTGGATTCCTGAGCTGAGAAGATCCCCTGGATAGAAAATGGGAACCCCACAACCCACTCCAGGATTCTTCCCTGGGAAAGCCAAAGGACAGAGGAGCCTGGTGGGCCACAGTCCATGGAGTTACACGAGAATGGGACACGACTTAAAAGCTAAAACAACACAACTGTTTGCCCCCAAGCTGCGTCATTGTGTGCTGCCATCAGAACGCTGATGGAGCTGAGCCAGAGGAGGGGCGAGGCAGGAGCTGGTTCACCCCTGCTGCCCATGGTTTCTGGCCGTACCAGACAGTGCTGGCAGTGCTGGGGGCAGGGCACAGTACCTATCCTTTGGTTATGCAGATTTCTCTGTAATCTCATAGAGTAGGATCCTCTTCTTGGATCTGGAGACTTGTACTTGCAAGAGAATGGCAGATTACCATCCTGTTGACAGATGAGCCATGAGGTCAGTATTCTCTCATGTATATAACTTTGCCCACATTTGAATCATAGTTCACAAATAGGCTTCAAAAAAGGTTGCCCAGTGGGAAGCAACTTAGAAGGTCATGACATATGTTTCCTTTTTGTTATCCTTTAGCAATAATCTGCACCTCAAAACTTGCCTTCCATGACTGTTTAACATGCATTTTCCAACTTTTCAGTTAGTCCTAATAGGTGACCATCTCTGGGATCTATACTATCTCCATGTCTGCTTCTGTGATATACAATCATTTGGGAGCTTTAGCAGATTAAGTAAATTGTCTGTAGTGGATATTTGCCAGCTTGAACTCAAGTTATAATTGTCCCATGTATAGGTATCTACATACAATTATTGCTGCCTCTGGGAAAAACAGTAAATCTATCATCTTCTGTTTATTCACACGCCAGCATTTGTGTTCTCTATTTCCATATGGTTACAATTAGGAAACTGCTTTGAGGTGTTTGCCTCGATAGCTCTTCCTCTGTATGTTAGAGGAAAAAAAGAAAGTTGGCGGAGAAAAGCCACCTCGGGGAGTTTCTCTCCCTGACTCAAGAGTCAGTAGCGCCCTTGTCTCGGAGCGGCGTCGCTCCCCTGGCCCTAAGGGATAGGTGGCGTCTGCTCTCACAGTGCCGGTCATGTGTCTGTCCCTGGGGATCAGCCACTCCCGGGATTTAGCAGCTCCTGTGTGAAACCCCTGCGAGTGAACCTGTTCACGTGCAGAACTTCTCTCTGAGCTGTTTGTGTTTAATATGTTCCCTGGCTTTAAAATGGTTGGAATCAACATTGCATGAATGTGTGAACCTTCTTGAGTGTAGCCATTGGGGTTCGTGGGAACAAATGAGTATCTCAGAAAAGAATTTTTCAAATTGCCCAGGTGGCAAGCTATAATAACCAATATGACCTTTAGTGGAAGAACCATTCAGCTGGGTTGGTGCAGTCACTGGAAGGGTGTTTGTTTTTTCTTTGGCCAGGTCTCCTGTTTCTGAATCTGAGCCTCAGGCTACAATGAGGTCTGTGTATGTTTTGACCCTGTATTTTCTTATTGCTCTTGCACTCATATAGTATTTGATGATTATATCAAAAATTAAATGTGTTGACTAAGGTAATGATGAGATGAAAGTGATATTTCTTAAGGAATATGCAAAAAGATTGACTACTTGAAGATAAATGTGGTCTTAGATGGAAAGATGAGAGAGACAAAGGGGAGATACTAGAAGACTTAATAAGCACTGAATGCTTTGAGTGGATATGGGGTAGGAACAGAAGATCCCCTACACTGATGTAAAAATTGTTGAGCCATGTAATAGAAGCCAGGATTTGTTAGCTACATGCTTAATGGCTATTCCTTGGAGAGGTGAAATAACTAATAGACATCAGAATAATCAACGTGCCAGTTATGTACCTAGTGTGAGCAGGCACTGTGCTGAGTGTGTTTATAAATGTTGCCTCATTTTATCTAGATTGTAATTCTTATTCATCTATCAGTAGCAAAGTTGGGAATGAAATTAAGATCCAGGACTTCAAAAGTTCTTTCCTCCTGCAAAATGACCCTTACTTTTAGCTGTGATTTTATCTGAAATATCTAAGTAAAATGCTACTTTCCATATCAGCTATAATGATAAAATAGCATAACCATTTCTTGAAAATGGACAATGTTCAAGCCTTTGGCTCACTTTAATGTAGATGAGGGAGATTTTTCCTCTGAATTTTGCAATGTGCTTTTCACTTCACCACCGTTCATACGAGGAGACTGTGGAAGAGCAATCTTTATCCATAACTAATCGTTCTATAAAATATGTCATATTTTGTCTTTTTCATCTGTCTCTAGGGATTGTTCAGAAAGAACCACAGTGTTGGGATAGAAGCCAGTGTTCAACTAGCCATGAAAGTGAAGGAGAGGATGGGAAGGAACACTGATGACTGTAATAAAATCTAGATGCTGTATGTGAGTCTGGGCTATATCCGTGCTCCTCTCTGGGATTCCTGTCTTAAGCCCCTAATTCAGGTCTTTGACATATTTCCCGAGCGTAGCCTCATGTTCATCCAAAACAAGTGACGTCTTGGGAAGGATTTCTTGGGAAGGAGATATGCATTCTAGTTGCATGTGGCCAGTAGGTTTCCTCTCACCATCAACTCCTATTGGTTTCTTGTCCCTGTAGCACAGCTTTGAGATGGATTCTGGAGGCCACTTTCACTGTCTTAGGAAGCTGATCTTCAAAAATGCGGAGTGCATTTAGTGTGGTGGAATGCTCTACCTCATAACATCCAAGGTGTGCAGACATGTTGCACCGTTTGCTGCTGTGGAAGTCAGGGTCTGAGACGTAATCGCCAGTCAGGCCTTTGGTCTTCTCCAGCCTGTGTGCCTGTGTTGGCTTCTTTCATTTCTGTCCTTCCTCTTCCTTTTTCTTTGCCTCTTTCCTTCCCATCTTTTAAAAAATTCCTCTCTCCCTTTCTCTGCAACATTGACCAGAAGTTAAACGGAAGTTAAAAATTAAAATGTTAATTTTTTTCTTGTATTGTTTCCAATTTGAAATGTACAAGCGCATTTTCATCTTGTTGTGTATAACTGGTATCAACCATGGGAATCACCTTCAATGCAAACAGTGAATACTGTGCAAGGAAAGCCAGAATCCTCCTCGTGGCCTGTAAGTGTCTGTGATCTGATCTTTCCCGCCGCTTCAGCCGCATTCATTAACAGTGCCTCCACCGCTACACACACACATCACTGGAACTACCCCAAACTGTTTGGAGAGCCAAAGCTGTGCTCTGCTTTCGGCTTCTTGGGCCTCTGTGTGTTATGTGCTGCGCCTTTGGCCTGGAATATACTGCTTTTGTCCACCTGCCTTTGGACCTGGCCCAGGTTCCCCTCTCTTCCTGACCCCATCCCCTGACCTACTTGCGTTTCTGTGTTAGCATGTGTCAGGATCTAGTGTGGTGTGCTACCATCATAAACCACACTGATGAGGCCTGTGGGTAATATGTGTTCAGCCTTTTCTGCGTGTCAGGGAGCATGCTAACAGCCATATTTGGATTATCTTACAGGCGTGTGATAACTTAGTGAGCTAGGTGTTATTATTTTATTGAGAAAAGTGAAGTACAGGGAGTAAAGATCAATCGCAATGCTTGAGTGTGGTGGAGCTTTTTCAACAGAAGTGTAGTTGTTGGTTTACACTGATTGTTCTCCCCTGCATTGTGAGGACGTTTCCTTGACATCAGGGGCTGTCGCAGATTTCTTTATCTCCATTGTGGCTCAGCTGGTAAAGAATCCAGTTGCAATGCGGGAGACCTGGCTTGGATCCCTGGGTTGGGAAGATCCCCTGGAGAAGGGAAGGGCTACCCAGGACAGTATTCTGGCCTGGAGAATTCCATGGACTGTATAGACCACAGACTGTAGTATCTCCAGTAGTGGCTGGCATGTTGTACAGGCTCAGAATGATTGCTCCATTAAATGTGATTGAAGTCTCATTCGCAATGGACTTTCCAGTCTTTCAAGTCTGTGAATTTTGGAGCGTAGAAACATAGAATAAACTGGTTTTGTTTCAGTGGTTCCTCAGACTTTTGTATATTCCCTGCACATTTAAAAATCATGTAGCCTCGATTTCATTTACTGGCAGTAGCCCTAGTTTTGAATTTAATATGTTCAGAAGAGTTATGGAACTTTAAAATTCCTGCCATTTGAAGGGTTGAGTGACATTGTTTTCTCTCTCATTCTTAATTTCTTTGTCTCTACCGTAAACACCTACTAAAGGGTATAAGAAGGTATGGCTGATACTGTTTATAAGGCAAAAAACCAGTTGGCTTAATTAACCTCTCAGATTGATTTTGACAGGATTTGGTTCCCCTCTCTATTTACCATCTCTGATTTATCCACAAGCTTGGTACTTCTGCTTTTTGGTAGAGAACGTTCCATAAGAAGTAGGTAGATTTTTACTCTGACCTTATTTTCTACAGCCTGCCTTTAGGATGCAGTGTTTTAGAAGGACTCCATGTCATTCCCAAGAGCATTAGAACAAAATGGACCAAAAAGAGATTCTAGAGAATACAAACTTCATTGTGGCCCCTCTGATTATCTCTTTATTGGAGCACCGAGCAAGTGTATTTGCTGGTTTGAATCCAAAGAATACGAATTTGTGATCTTTATTAAACATCAACTGCTCCAGCCGTGCCTGTCTGGTTTTGCCACGTGGAGGTTCAGAGCTAGTCCCCATGATCAGACTTAATTACGGGCATGGCTAATTGTAACACATGTGCCAATTATTGTCTACCTCGTTGTGTTTTCAAATCAGCAAAGTAACAGTTAACTTAACGACACACAACCGTTGTGAACAAGTAAAGAAGAATGTTTTAAAGAGGAAGTTTTGGGCATTCAACACTAAGCTACAATTCAGCTCATTTTTCGCTTAACCTTGACTGTCATCAGACTGGGTTGACTGTGTTTCCTAAAGCTCCATGCTAGCTAACTTAGAAGGCTGAACTTAGAAACATAAAAATAAACAACTAAAAAAGATTCTTCCTTGTGGTTTGTACGCAGACCTGGGGCTCTTGTTTCATACACTGCTGGAATGTTCCCAGTTGCCGAGACTCTGAGCAGCTGAGCTTAAAGAACCATGCTGGTGACTTTCTTCTTTCACAGCTTCTCCACTGGTTTCAGCTCCAGCAGAGCCTTTTTGTTGTACATGAGAAAGGAAAGAAGAAAGACTGCCCGACCCAGTGCTGGGAGGGAGGCTCTGAGCCTGTATTGCAGAGGAGTTTCTTCCCAGAGGCACTCTAAGTTTTGGCTGTCAGCAGTGGAGATTTTATTTATCATAGGTGAAACAGAACATTACAGCCAGAATTGAAATATTCTTCATTTTTTTCCAAGTCTCATTTTATCCCTTCCTTCTGTAGTGATGAGGGCCATTCAGAAATATGTGTGCACTTTTCCAGTCCATGTTTTGATATGTGCACTAAATATACCTGTATTTATGAATGATCTATAGTATTTGGAATTGTTTACATTTCACAAAGATGCTATGATGTGTCTGTCATTTTACAACTTGATTTTTTTTTCACTCAACACTGTATTTTGAATGTCTCGTCTAGTTCAGTTACATTAATTATAACAACTATGCTTTTTGTAACAATTTCTGACATTTACTTTGAGTTAACAATACTTTTTCATGACTTCTTTCTCCTTTCCGTATGTTGGGTGATGTGAGGATTTTTTAAATTTATTTTTTTCTTTAATTAGTATCAAATATGTATATTTCATGGTATCTAAAATTAATCAGAATTATTCTCCTTTGTTCATACTGAATAACAACCCCTGGAGGCCTTCATTTAATCCCATGCCTCCGTCTGTGTTATTGATATCCAGTATTTATAGCTTGCTTTTCTAACCTCATCCAAATTAATCTTTATGATGATGCTGATAACTGTAATTATTTGCAGTTTTAAATTCAGGCTCACCAGCGTGCTCACCGGCTCCTTCCCTCTTCCAGCTCCTTTATTCTGGGTCCTCGTCCCTTCAGTCCGAGCTCGTGGTATGCTCTTTAGCAGCCAGTCTGCTCTTCATCTTCACCATCTTTTTCACCTTTTTTCCCCTCTGAGAGATTTTACTTATGTATAGAGGTATACAGTTCAGTTCAGTTCAGTTCAGTCTCTCAGTCGTGTCCGACTCTTTGCGACCCCATGAATCGCAGCACGCCAGGCCTCCCTGTCCATCACCATCTCCCGGAGTTCAGTCAGACTCACATGCTGACCCTTATTTTCTTTAGAACTTTGAAGATTTTAGTCAATTATTCTGTATCAATTTTTATCAGTCTAGATAGAAACATTTCTAAAATTTAGGGAAAGGTATCATAACTCTGAATACTCCTGCCTTCCAAGAGAGGATCAGTCGCAACTCATAGCCATCGTTCAAGGCAGAACTGTTCTTGGAGCGTGAGAGTGTGTGTGTCCTAATGCAGTCATGGCCTTTGGGTGACTGAGCTGTACCAGACTGTCGGTCTTTCGTTAAATGAGTCAAGACTACTGTAGGCTCTTTTGAGACCCTGAGTCTGCTTTTGTGTGCATGAGTGTGCTTATTGTGTGTTGTGTATCTTTCCTCTCTGCCAGGACTTCCTGCTACAACTCATGGACTAAATGTAATAATTCTCTTCCTTTAATCTACAGTTTCCTTCCTTATTATATATCTTTTGTTTCTCCTTAGCTGAATGCTAGTGCCCTACATAACCAGACTTGTCGATAATACACGGGTTTGTTTGATATTGTTGTTAGTGTTGTCTGTATTTTCTTCATAAAATTGTTTTATAACTGGCTGAGTATGCGATGAGCAGCCATAGATTTGTTTTGGATGCAAATCTGAAGCTGGAGTGCCTAGATTCATATCCCAGACCCATACCTCAGCACCATATAACCTTGATTCACCCTCTAACCCCTCAGTTCCCTCATTCCCAAGAGAAAGATGGAAATTGTATCTACTCTTTTAAGATAAGTATTTAATATGAATTCATACATGTACACATACACATGGGGGACAGGGAGGCCTGGTGTGCTGCAGTCCATGGGGTCTCAAAGAGCTGGACATGACTTGGAGACTGAGCAAGAACAAACACATACAGGTTAGAGCAGTGCCAGGCGCTAATAACATGTGGTGACTTACGCACACTTCCAAACGGCTAAGTTTCATCTCAAGTACTGAGGTTTGAGGTTCTACTCAGCTGAAGAGGTTCTATTCAGCTGAAGAGATTCTTTGAGGTTCTATTCAGCCGAAGTTTTTACCAAATATTCGGGATGAAGAATATCTAACTTGGAGAAAAGGTAAACCAGGAAGAGGCTTATTTCTATTACCCCAGGGCATTGAATGTAATGTGTAATTTTATTTAAGTATTGCTTCTGCCAGTGAAGCAGGAGGTCTGAGGAGCTACTGTCATCTAAATCATCAGGGAATAGAGGTGACATTTTAGAATTCCTAATGCAAATTTAAGCATTTAAGCATTTATTTGCTTTTTAAATGTTTGATTTGCATCTAACTTTTCTGTTCTGCCTGCTGCCCCTGTCAAATAATGTGAATTCTGGGTGACCTGAACTTTTACTCTAGGCTTTTCAGTAACTCACCATTTGACCATGACCACATTCTTTCAATTGCCCACACTTTAATTGGACTGTTATAAGGGCAAATGAGCTAATACATGTGCACAGGCTTTTAGCTAGTGTTTTTAAGTGCTTCAGATAACTAAGGTGATGCTACTACATTTTAGCTATGCAGCAATAATTGCTGTAATGCTTCTAATGAAAAATGTACAGTTTTCACTTCAGATTAAATGTTTAGAATCAACAGATTCATTCATATTCAGCTATTTCCTGGCTTTGAAGCAACAGTTAGAACTGGACATGGAAAAACAGACTGGTTCCAAATAGGAAAAGGAGTAGGTCAAGGCTGTATATTGTCACCCTGCTTATTTAACTTATATGCAGAGTACATCATGAGAAACGCTGGGCTGGAGGAAGCACAAGCTGGAATCAAGATTGCCGGGAGAAATATCAATAACCTCAGATATGCAGATGACACCACCCTTATGGCAGAAAGTGAAGAGGAACTAAAGAGCCTCCTGATGAAAGTGAAAGAGGAGAGTGAAAAAGTTGGCTTAAAGCTCAACATTCAGAAAACGAAGATCATGGCATCCGGTCCTATCACTTCATGGGAAATAGATGAGGAAACAGTGTCAGACTTTATTTTTTGGGCTCCAAAATCACTGCAGATGGTGACTGCAGCCATGAAAATTAAAAGACCCTTACTCCTTGGAAGAAAAGTTATGACCAATCTAGATAGCATATTGAAAAGCAGAGATATTACTTTGCCAACAAAGGTCTGTCTAGTCAAGGCTATGGTTTTTCCAGTAGTCATGTATGGATGTAAGAGTTGGACTGTGAAGAAAGCTGAGCACTGAAGAATTGATGATTTTGAACTGTGGTGTTGGAGAAGACTCTTGAGAGTCCCTTGGACTGCAAGGAGATCCAACCAGTCCATTCTGAAGGAGATCAGCCCTTGGATTTCTTTGGAAGGAATGATGCTAAAGCTGAAACTCCAGTACTTTGGCCACCTCATGCAAAGAGTTGACTCATTGGAAAAGACTCTGATGCTGGGAGGGATTAGGGGCAGGAGGAGAAGGGGACAACAGAGGATGAGATGGCTGGATGGCATCACTGACTCTATGGACGTGAGACTGAGTGAATTCTAGGAGTTGGTGATGGACAGGGAGGCCTGGCATGCTGCAATTCATGGAGTCGCAAAGAGTCAGACATGACTGAGCAACTGAACTGAACTGAAGACTTACCATGTTTATTTTATTTCACTTGTTCTTGTTGTTGTTCAGTTACTAAGTCATGTACAGTTCTTTGCAACCCCATGGACTGCAACACACCAGGCTTCTCTGTCCTTCATTATCTCCTGGAGTTTGCTCAAACTCATGTCATTTGAGTCGATGATGCCATCGAACCATTTCATCCTCTGTCGTCTCCTTATCCTCCCACCTTCAATCTTTCCCAGCATCAGGGTCTTTTCCAGTGAATCAGTTCTTCACATCAGGTGGTCAAAGTATTGGAGCTTCAGCTTCAACATCAGTCCTTCCAATGAATATTCAGGGTGAATTTTCTTTAGGATAGGCTTGTGGTATATTCCCTAGCAACTCCCAAGATGATGTCAGGACACTTACAAAAATTTATAGACACTTAGACTGGCATGTCAGTGAAACATTAGTGAAAAATTGACAATGGAGGGATTTTATTACAGTTTTTGTTTGTCCTTATTTTGATTTTCATCCTTTCCAATACTGTTAATATCATCACTAATGTCAATGTCTATGTCCATCTCTTCTTACTTGCCTTTCAGTTAGGTAAGAGTGCCTTCATCGGAGGCTACCTGTTGACCCACTACAGAAATGAATTATTGTGAAAGAAACTATTATTTGTTTACCACTGTCTCATCTAGTTGTCCATCAGTCCTGTGAGATATTAGACCTTCTGAACAGATGATGAAATTGAGGCTTAGAAAGTTTAAGTGCAGGAGATTCTAGAGCACAGCCTCCCAAGCCATACACCTTCCTGCCTTCCATCATATCACTTCTGTTGAGAGAACCGAAAGGGGAAAAATAATTATTCTATCTTTATGGAAGTTAAAATGAAATTTTTAGATACAGTTTGCATGAATTTCAAGACATTGTGACCATAATTACCCAATAATACATCAGCACATGTAAAATGCCTGAGTGGATCCACAGAAGGTGTGGACCTATTGAGAGAAGCCATGTAAAAGGGGGTTAAGATTTTAAATAAGTTTTAAGAGCAGCAGGGCATGGATTTTTGATAACCTTAAATTACTGGATCGAATTGGACTAGTGTAAGATTTTGGTCTTTAGACATAACTCTTGTCTAAGTCAGAAAAGGAAAATTCAGAAACATCTGAAGTTTCTGTATCTCCTCTCAATAATGACTTTGCTTTGATCTATTTTTCCTTTTGCATTTCCCTTCCTCCTTTTCCATGACTGACTTTCTCATTTTTGTAAGTTAGTACTTAATTTATATTCTTGCCCCAGTTGCAGATTCTGTGGAATATTATTAGTTATCCATGGGGTCATTTTTACTGGGGTCTGCAGAGTGTGTTATTGCCTCATGATAATCATGCAAGATTGACTTTATCTTAAATTTTTACAGATGAGCAACTTGAGATTTAGAGAGATTACTTATCTTGCCCAAAACCACTAGCTAGTAAGTGGTCAAGTCAAAAATTAAATCCAAGCTTCACTGGCTGCAAAACATCTGTGTGTATTTCCTATGAGTCATACAATGACATCAGAGTCTTTTCAAATGAGTCAGCTCTTCACATCAGGTGGCCAAAGTATTGGAGTTTCAGCTTCAATATCAGTCCTTCCAATGAACATTCAGGACTGATTTCCTTTAGGATGGACTGGTTGGATTTCCTTGAAGACCAAGGGACTCTCAAGAGTCTTCTCCAACACCACAGTTCAAAAGTGTCAATTCTTTGATGCTCAGCTTTCTTTATTAGTCCAACTCTCATATCCGTACATGACTACTGGAAAAACCATAGCTTTGACGAGATGGACGTTTGTTGGCAAAGTAATGTCTCTGCTTTTTAATATGCTGTTTAGTTTGGCCATAACTTTTCTTCCAAGGAGCAAGCGTCTTTTAATTGATTTTGGAGCCCTAGAAAATAAAGTCTCTCACTGTTTCTACTGTTTCCCCATCTATTTGCCATGAAGTGATAGGACCAGATGCCGTGATCTTAGTTTTCTGAATGTTGAGCTTTAAGCCAACTTTTTCACTCTCCTCTTTCACTTTCATCAAGAGGCTTTTTAGTTCTCCTTCACTTTCTGCCATAAGGGTGGTGTCATCTGCATATCTGAAGTTATTGATATTTCTCCCAGCAATCTTGATTCCAGCTTGTGCTTCCTCCAGCCCAACATTTCTCATGATGCACCCTGAATATAAGCTAAATAAGCAGGGTGACAATATACAGCCTTGAGGTACTCCTTTTCCTATTTGGAACCAGTCTGTTGTTCCATGTCCAGTTCTAACTGTTGCTTCCTGACCTGCATACAGATTTCTGGGAAAGATTGAAGGCAGGAGGAGTAGGGGACAAGAGAGGATGAGATGGTTGGATGGTATCATCGACTCAATGGACATGAATTTGAGTAAACTCTGAGAGTTGGCAATGGACAGGGAGGCCTGGCATGCTGAAGTCCACGGGGTCGCAAAGAGTCGGACATGACTGAGTGACTGAACTGAACCAATACAATTTGATATTCTGAGCAGCTGGTTGATATTTAAAAGGCATGAACAAAAGCCTCCCAAGAAGTAACTCTGCCACTCAGCAGTTACCGTATATACTTTAAATTCTAATATTGATATATATATCCCTTTTGAAATACTGGCTGCTCTCTCCATTAAGTGTTTTGTTGTTCAGTCACTCAGTTGTGTCCAAATCTCTGTGACCCCATGGACTGCAGCATGCCCAGCTCTCCCGTCCTTCACTATCTCCTGGAGTTTGCTCAAATTCATCTCCATCAAGTCAGTGATACTGTCTAACCATATCATCCTCTATCATCCCCTTCTCTTCCTGCCCTCAGTCTTACCCAGCATCAGGGTCTTTTCCAGTGAGTTAGCTCTTCACATCAGGTGGCCAAAGTATTGGAGCTTCAGCATCAGCATCAGTCCTTCCAATGAGTATTTAAGGTTGATTTCCTTTAGGATTGACTGGGTTTATCTCTCTGCAGTCCAAGGGACTCTTGAGGGTGTTTAAGTTGATGATGATTCCTTATTTCTATGATGGTGGTTTAGTCGCTAAGTTATGTCCAACTCTTGCAACCCCATGGACTATAACCTGCCAGGCTCCTCTGTTCATGGGATTCTCCAGACAAGAATACTGGAGTGGGTTGTCATTTCCTTCTCCAGGGGATCTTCCCAACCCAGGGATCGAACCCGGGTCTCCTGCGTTGCAGGCAGATTCTTTACCAAATGAGCTACGAGGGAAGACCTATTTTTGTAGACCTGTACATAGCATGTATATGCTCAGTTGCTCAGTTTTGTTTGACTCTTTGTGATCCCAAAGAGTCTTTGGACTGTAGCCAGCCAGGCTCCTCTGTCCATGGGATTTTCCAGGCAAGAATAAATACTGGAATGGTTGCCATTTCCTACTTCAGGGGATCCGACCCATAAACCAAACCTGTGTCTCCTGCATTGACAGGCAGACTCTTTACCATTGAGCAACCTAGGAAGCCTACATAGCAGTTGAAGGTATTTTAAATTAAATGTAGACATACTTTTAGCTGCTTGACAAAAAACTCAACTAATAGTGGCTAAAGCAAGTGGAGTCTGTGGTTGCTGACTCAGGGGCTCCAGATGTCAGGGATGGCGCGACTGTGATTCTTTTCACCTTTTTCTTATGATCACAAGATAACTTCTGCAGACCTTGACATCACCTCTTTTTAGGGTCAGAGGAAGGGAATGAAGCATCCTGTGTCAGTAAGATATCATTTTTATCCAAAAAAGCAAAGACATTTTAGTGAGTGCCCCTGCTTATGATATCTGATCATGACTATATCACATGGCTACACGTACCTGCAAAAGAGTCTGGGAAAGCGGACGTTTCTATAATGGAGATGGAAAAGAGAGAAAAGAGGGAAGGAAGTGGCACAGTGTTGGCCCTAATGTATGCTGACTGTTTATTTCATCATTACAACTACTTTCAGAGACAGCAAATAGCATTATCTCCATTTTACAGAAGACGGAAGAAATAGGTCCATGAAGTTCACATGACTTCCTAAGGTCCTGTAACAAGTTAGACCATCTGGAAGCTGAGCCTGGCTTTCTTACATTCCAGTCCAGTTCTTTACACTCTTCCCCCAGGGAAGAGTTAGCAATTCATTGATTAATATTTTAGTGCAGCAGTTTGGAAATCCTCATTCTTGGATCCAGGACAGCATGAGTGCACAGGACTGCCGGGGTGGGCAAGAGGCTCCAAAAGCAAGAAAGGCTCCAGTGGAGGGTGATAAGGAAATCTTCCCAGTTTTGCTCAGCAGTGAACCCAGAATATGAATTCTAAACATAGCTTTTCTGGTTTTCCTCCTCCAGTCCTAGGCTGAGGGTCTTGGCAGGAATCTCAGTACCACTGATATCTTCTCTCTTCACCTGTTTGTTCTTGACCTAGTCTGTGGCAGCAAGTTGTGGTCTGAATTCTTCGTTGATTTTTTTTCTTGTACTGTACTGTGCTTAGTTGCTCAGTTGTGTCCGACTCTTTGCAACCCCATGAACTGCAGCCTGCCAGGCTCGTCTGTCCATGGGGATTCTCCAGGCAAGAATACTGGAGTGGGTTGCCATACCCTCCTCCAGGGGATCTTCCCAGCCTAGGGATTGAACCCAGGTCGCCACATTGCAGACTGATTCTATATTGTCTGAGCCACCAGGGAAGTCCATGAATACTGGAGTGGGTAGCCTATCCCTTCTCCAGGGGATCTTCCCGACCCAGCAAGCAAACCAGGGTCTCCTGCATTGCAGGTGGATTCTTTACCAGCTGAGCTACCAGGGAAGCCTGATGCCTTAATGAGGAGATCTTCATTATTTGTCTTACCTCTTTAGTGACTTTTCACTTTATTTCATCCAAAAGTTGGTTTCTGAGCAAGGACTCTCTCTCTTTTTTTGTGTTCTGTACATTTTCACGTTTTGTGCATTTTCCTTTGGGCCACTATCCCCTTGATATCCAAGAACTCAGCTTGGAAGTTCTTAGTCCTGAGTTATATGAAGAGTCCAGGCAATGGATGGGGAAGAAGGGGGAGGTACCAGGTTCTAGTTTATGTTGGAGCCTCCTCTGTACTTTTCTCAGTGTCTTCTTCATGTCTCTCTTTTGGCAGTTTCCACCAGCACAGTAATTACTCGTTTATATTTCACTTCCTTATCAAACACCAAGAGGCTTTTGAATCTTTGTATCCATAGAACCTTACAAGCAGAATCATTCAGTAACTGAATGAACAGCAGAACTTGGTCTTATTGAATATTTGGTTAAAGGTTAACCAAGAAGTCTTATTTATTTTTTGTTCATGTTGTTGAAAACAGTTATGTAATGTAATGGTTCAAGGTTTTGCCTTGGTAAGCCAAACAGTTTTGATATAAATTGTATTCAATGCGTTTCATGTCTGTAGATTATCATTTTGAACGTCAGTTACTGCTTTCTAGTTTATCAGGTTTGTACATATAAACTATTTGTTAGAGTTGCAAAAGTCTAATGAACTCAGTCATTCTCATTTTCCCTTCCTCTCTTCTTTAGTCATTTCCCTTATTTTTGTTATTAATTAACTTGCATTTATTCATTCACATGATTTCATAATAAGAGTATTTTTTTAAATGTGTACTTGAAAGTCTCCCTTCCATTTCTTATCCCTAGCCACTCAGTTTACCTCCACTAAGCAACATTTATCAGTAAGTTCTAGAATATTCTTTCAGATGTTTTTTGCACATACAAATATGAATATATGTTCTCCTATTAACAAAGCTACACACAAATAGCATATAGAATGCTTCTATTGTTGTTGTTCAACTGAGTGACTTAATAGACCATTTCCTTGAATAATATATAACAATTTTATCATCTTTTCTAAACAGCCTGCTGATCCATTTTGTGGACATCTCTAATTTGTTTAAACCTTTTCCCTTTTAGTGGATACTGAGATTATTTCTAGTCTTTTGCTAATATACAATCTATGCTATAAAAATATCCATGCATGTTTATTCTTACATATGTAAATATGTAAGTAGGACAGATTTCATCTAAGAAAATGAAATCGCATCATCAAAGAACATATACGTTTATAACCTCATAAATTGCCCTCCCTGGGGTTGTACTGATTTACACTTCCACCCACAGTGTATGAGCCTTCCTATTTCTCCATGCCTTCATTAGCATAGTGTGTTATAGAACTTACAGATATTGTTCAGTGTGACAGGTCCAAAACATGGTATCATATTTCCCCCTTATGATTGAAGCTGGACTTTTCTTTTTTTTATAGATTTAAGAACTATTTCTATTTCCTTTTCCATGACCTGCTATTTTTATCATTTGTTTATTTTTCTGTTAAATCTGCTCATCTCTTTCATAAGGAATTATAGGAAATTTTATACCATTAGGGAAATTAGGTTTTTTTGTGGTAACACTTATGAAGAGTCTCCCCATGTTTTGGTGTTTGTCTTTTTTATTCTCTTTATTATAGTTTTGGCCAGGTGCAGAAAGCAAAAAGATTAGTGTAGTCAATTAAAAAATGTATCAATATTTTCTTTTAAGACTCTGGTGTTTTTGTCACAGTTAAAAGGCTTTCCTTAACGTAATAAAGAACAATATGAAAAAGAAAATATATATACATGTATAACTGGATCTCTTTTCTTACACCTAAAACTAACACAAGATTGTAAATCAATACATCTATAAAAAGTGAGTAAATAATTTAAAAGGCCTTCCTTTTAGTGAGCTTGCAAAATAATTCTTACATGATTTCTTCCATTATGTTAGTAGTTTAGTTTCATTTTTATATCGAAGTCTTTCATCCACCTGGAATTTTTCTTGATATATTTGGTATGAAGCATCCATTCAATTGTATGTTTCTCTAGTCGGCTCTTTAGTTGTCCGCAAATCATTTTTTAATAAACTGTGTTTTCCTCACTGACTTGATGGTCTGCCTTACAACACTGAGAATGTCCTGGTATGTTGGGCCTATTTGGTCTAGTCTTCTGTACTGTCCCATTGGCCTCTCAGTGAGTTTATGTCCCAGTACCACACGGTTTCAATCATTATCTTGTTTAATAATCTATCAAAACTACTTCTCCGTCTTACTCTTCCTTTTCAGAGGTTTTTTGTTTGTTTGGTTGGTTATTCTGCCTATATTTACTTTTTAAACAAATACATGCCTAAACTTATTTTATGCAGAATGATTTTCACACACCACTTCTGTGCTGAACACTGCTGTGAATTCTCTACTGGAAAGGAAACTTTATATATAAGACAGTGTCCCGAGATCAGACCAGAGAGCTTTCACCTCACTGAAGAGAAAGAGCACGTGTTGAAGGCGGCTCCCCTTCCCCTCTGTGTGCACAAGTCTGCTTTCTACAGCTGCATCTCTGTTCCTGCCCTGCACACAGGCTCATGTGTACCATCTTTCTAGATTTCATACACACGTGTTAGTATATAATGTTTGTTTTTCTGAAGAATTGAGAGAGTAGGATTAACATACATACACTGCCATGTGTAAATAGATAACTTGTGGGAAGCTGTGTGTCGCAGGGAGCTCAGCTCAGTGCTCTCTGATGACCTAGAGGGATGGGTTGGAGGGGCGGGGAGGTTCAAGGGGGGCGGGGGATATATATATATATATATAGAGAGAGAGAGAGAGAGCTCACTGAGTTCGTTGCACAGCAGAAACTAACACGACCTTGTATGCATTTATTCTCCAACTAGAAGGTGGCTGAGGCGTTGCCGCTCAGTCCCTCACTCTCCTCAGCTGGCTAAGCTGAGGTCCTTGTGCCAGCACATGCCCTGATCATGTGATGGGCCTGTGCCACCCTCTTTTTGCTGCTGACTCTTGCTACCAGGTCATCTTGGACAATGAGCTTGAAGCAGAGCAAATGGAAAGCACTTCCAATGGAAAGCTTGTGATGGGATATATTTGGAGAGCATGTCCTGTTATGCCTACAAATTACTTTACTCTGGCAAAGACCATTAACCACAGCTCTAGAATTAAAGTAGATGAAACTGTCATGCTTTAGCCCTAGAATCTTTCTTCTTTGATCAACATCAAAATGAAAAATGAATATAGAGATGGTTTAATATCTGTCATTTTGACTACTCTAACTCCCCCACAAGTTGGCTTAAAAGAGATTGTCTGTGTATTGTATGGGTCATATTGAATGTAATGGGAATATTTTTACAGTTGGATTTTCACTCTTGACCTGGAGTCACTTGATGAAACTTTAGAGTGTTTCTTATTCTGTGTAGAATATTGGATGCCTTATCATAGCTCTGAACCTGGTAAATATTATTTGACAGTTTATAATTGACAGCCCTCACCCTGGACTCTAAAAATACTTTCTTTTCTTCCTGCTTCACAGACAGGCTTGGCTTTCCAGCTGCCCTCCACATTTGGAGTTCCTCAGGACTTGGCCCTGTGTCCTGTCCTCTTCGTTTCCTCTAATTTTTCTTTTGATCTCATAAAACTACCTAAATACTGATGCCTTCCAAATTTATTTCAATAGTCCAGAGTTCGCCTCTGAGTGACTTGCATATCCTGCTGCCTACTTGGCATCTACACTCAAATGGCAGTGGCCAAAACGGAACCTCCCCTGTTCCCCGTGTCCAGCCCACTGTACTCAGGACATGGCACCGACATCAACTGTGTTTGTCAGAGTAGAAGCTCGGTTGTCTCTGATTCTCTTTTTTTGAATGACTGCCACATTCAGCCCATCAGCAAGTTCTAGCTGGATCTCCAACATATTTCTCTAGTGCACCCACTGTATTCATTTCCATAGCAACCCTCACTGATCCTGGTGCAGGTCAGGGGGATACTACCTACCAGTCAGATACAATAGAACTTCCTAACTAGTGCCCTCCCTTGTAAACTGGTTTAATCTGTAAATGACATCATGGCGTTCCTTGCCTAACACTCTCCAGCAGACTCAGTGCCCTTGGACTGAAATCCAGTCTTGACACTATGGGCGTCAAGGTCCCACATGTCTCTCCACTCTTGTCTCTTCATTCATCTCCTTTCTCTCTGCCCCTTGACCTGCCACTCTGGCTTTGTTACATTTCCTTAAGCAGGCTAAGCCTTTGTAGCCTATGGCCTTTACATGTGCTATCTCATCCGCTGGAATGTTCTTCTTCTGGCAGTTTATGTGACTGGCTCTTCTCTTTTTCCAGGCGTTGCCTTAAGTGCTACTTCTCAAGATGACTTCCCTGATGACCACGCCTGCTGTCACCTCCAATTTATCGTTCTTGATCTCTTGTTTGTTTCCTTCATGGCGGTATACACAGACATAATTACTTTAGTAAATTGCTTTACGTCTGCTGCTTTGACTTTGTTTTTCTTTCTTGGTGAAAGTTAGTTCCATGGGGCAGACTCTGTCTGCTACAAATCCTACCTTGTGGCCAATACATGGCAGAATGCCTGGCACATAGTGAGTATTCCGTACACTGAATATTTAGTGAACAAACGAAAAAACAAAGGAACAAGCAGCTATTAAGGATGGGGGGTAAGTGAAGAGTAGAAGGAAATATTTCTTTCTTTAGCACTAAAGTATGTACTGTGATAAAACCAAGAATTAAAACAATTTCAGGTGTTGATTAAACCCCGATTGTAAAAAGCAACTACACGATAGAAAATGTCTCTGGGGACATTATTGAACATGCTGTCAAATTGCAGAATTATGCTGCTGCAGTGACTTAGCATTTAATAGGATGTGTTCTCTACAAATTTGGAAAATATCATAGACTTATTTCACTTGTGTTCAGTATTAGTATTCTCATCTCCCTTGAGCATGCTCAATTAGCATTAGGACCTGCCTAGTGATTAGGGTAATCAATACCAACTGAGAAACAGCAAGGCAGTTCATTTTCCAAGTGTTTATAATTCTTTACCAGATAGATACGGAGCCTCGCAGACGAGTAGAATGACAGTCTGACAAAGAAATCCTTATTGTCCTCTGTGGTGGCAGCTATAAGGGGCACACACAGAGATCACGGTGGAACGAAACGGGCAGATTTGTCTCGGCCTGGATGGTGTCCTAAGGAAGCTGAGACTGTGGAGTTTGGCCTTAAAGGAATAAGAATTTGCTTGGTGGAAAGACTTTCCTTAAGACAGAATGGACAAGGACAGGGAAACATGATTAGGGTAGTGTGTTCTGAAACCTGCAACCAGAGGGAAATGTAAGAGGGGAAATAGGCAATGAGTTTGAAGAGAGAGGCCCAACCAGACTGCTGAATTGACAGGGGGAGGGTGGCTTGGAATGGTTTTAATCTTGATAGCAATAAGATTATGTAATTTCCATTTTCAGAAGGTCACTGGAGGATGGATGATGGCTTCCAGTAGGAGAAATCTGGTTGTAGAGGTAAAAGGCATGGAAGAGGTCCTCCTGGAACTCTACAGAAAGAAGAGTCAGAGATGAAGCTCAGTAGAGAAGGGGCTCGTGAATGATTTTAAGGGGAAAGGGCTTTTTTTTTTTTTCAGGAAAAATGAGATAGCTTCTTCAGAATGGTAGCAAATTTTTTTTTTAAAGCAATGTCACACACAAGCCAAGAGAAGAGATCTTTTTTTAGAAAGGAAGAAATGATTAATATCAGATCAAGTGAGATAAAGATTAAGTTGGAAGAACTAGAGTTCTTTTTTTTTTTTAAATAACAAATGATTTTTTATTTTTTTATTATTTTTGGGGGGGTTTCTTTTTTTTTTTGATGCTCTCAATCTATTTTATTTTATTTTTTAATTTTAAAATCTTTAATTCTTACATGCATTCCCAAACATGAACCCCCCTCCCACCTCCCTCCCCATAACATCTCTCTGGGTCATCCCCGGTGTTTTGAGTGACACTTAGGCAGAGTTGTATTGCTGGAGTGATGGGTGATGAGGACGAAAGCCCCACGGAGGTGTTGGGGCTGAAAGAAAAGTGAGAAAATGAAGCCTACTTAGGGCAGACACAGAGCCGGCGGGGACTCTGTGTTGAAGTGAAGTGAAGTCATTCCATCATGTCCGACTCTTTGCGACCCCATGGACTGTAGCCTACAAGGCTCCTCTGTCTATGGAATTTTCCAGGCAACTGGAGTGGGTTGCCATTTCCTTCTCCAGGGGAATCTTCCCGACCCAGGGATCGAACCCGGGTCTCCCGCATTGTTTACCGTCTGAGCCACCAGGGAAGCCCTTGTTTGTGTTGCTCTGATTTTAATGAATGGCAGGGATTTGAACTTGCCTGTATCGTCTGCTGAGAGGGAGAAAGCACAGGAACTGGGCTGTCAGTGGAGGGGAACTGGATTTCAGCGGAACACTGCTGTAAATAGATGGAACAGAGGAGAGTGGAAATAAGGGGAAAGGAAGAGATGTAGGTGAACTTGTGGCTGAAGTATGAAATGGAGGTATTTCTGATAGTGAGGGCAAGTGTACTGACAGGAACAACGTTGGCTCTGCAGAAATAGGCTCCTGTCTGGAGCAGAAGCTGTAGGGGTCCGGGGATGATGGCAGAGACGCTGAAGGTTCAGCTGGCACTGAGAGCACGTGCCTGTGGTGGGCCCAGCCCACTTGCACGTCCCTGATGGGAAGTTCCTGGGGCAGGCCCACCGGAACACGAGGCAGAAGGCTGCTGAGGATACTGGCGACACAGTGGTTGCAGTTCTGGGGAGGAAGGAGTGAACTGGCCTCATTAGGGAAGTGAGCAGGGAGGGCGATGGAAAGGCCTGGAAAGAGGGGGTAGCCTGCGTGAGGTCAGGGGACCAAGTGCTCTGGGAGTGATGGGGAGGACCAGGAGAAATAGGAGCCTGGAAGTAACATGTCTGCATTATACATCGCTTTACCGCTCACCTCAGAAGGCACTCATTCTGCACGGATGCTGCTATTGCCCGGAAGGGCGTGGGGAAAGCCTGTCTTGGAATCGTGCTGAGAATCTGTAGCACAGCTTCTGTCTATCCGGTGTCTTGGTGCTTATGACTCCTTTTGGGGGTGGATTTGATTTGTTTCCAAGTCATTCAGAGCCATGTTTGGTAAAGAAAGGAGACAAACTGGGTAATATCATTTTCAGTAGAAATGGAAACGTAGGCTTAAATAACAGTATTGTTTTTCTTATGTGACTTACACTGGCTCTTGATAGCACTTTACCAAGAGTAGTGATAGCGCCTCTAGAATGTATAGAGCCTCTCAAAGTAGCTAGTTGGAGGAAGACATCCTTTTGGACATAAGCATCTTAAGAGATTTTGGATTCACATTCCTGAAGAGTTATAGAGTATCCTGTAAATACTCACTGGTAAACAGTTTAGAAGGCTTCTACCATTATATCTATGCAATCTTTTGTATATCTTTATTATTGAAATCTTTTATGCCAGTGTGGTATTGAAAGTGGTGAACTGCACAAGAATATTTCTGTGGCCAACTTAATGGCTTTATTTATGATCTGTTTCTTTCTTGGAAATTGGAAAGTCTAATTTTTACTGTCTCTTAGCATTTATTTATCAAACCCTCTGAGTTCCCTGGGTAGAAAGTTAATGATAAAGGCATACAGAAAACCATATGTTGCCATAATTTGTTGAAAATTTGGTAAGAGATCCTGCTTATTCTCCAACTTTTTTGAAGTACCAGAAAGAAGTGATCATTTGGTCCTCAAATTCCTGTCCTTGCAAGTAGCACTGATGGCAGTGTTTGAATGACAGTGTGGGCAGTAGCTGTGACCTGCAGGACAATTAACTTAGAATCGGAATTTGTTACCATCTAAGTGCTGGGGGGAGGAGGGGAACTTGGCAACCCATTCCAGTATTCTTGCCTGGAGAATTCCATAAACCGAGGAGCCTGGCGGGCTACAGTCCACAGGATTGCAAAGAGTCAGACACGACTGAAGAATCTTAGCATGCAAGTGGTGGGGAGGTGACTATTTTGACTCCAGAGGAGCAGAGATCATAGAATGCAATCATCGTGAAGATCTGCTCAGCCAACTTCCTTTGCAACTCACTTACCTGAGAATGCACGGTTCTCACTTGGGTTGCTTTCTTCTCCTGCTTTCTACAGAAATTGGCTTCCTACCAAAAGGCAAAGAATATGTCATCTCTCTCAGTGGGAGAGCACTGTTGGCATTCTGGGCAGACAGGTCTGTTTTGTGCGTGGGACTCTCAGAACGACAGTGAGCTTGGCACCGCTGGCTTCCTGGCTGTAAATGCCAGTAGCCTTCACCAGTCCCTGTGGCAGTCAGAAATGTCGCCACACATTTCCAGATGCCCCTGGCTGTTTATGATCTCGAGCCTGGGGGACTTGTTTACTGAACAGCCAGGGAAGACATGAAACATTCTTTTCTGTTCCTTTTACCATCCATCTATATTCTTGTTCTTTCCTTTCTTTGTTTTCGTTCATTGTGGAGTGAGGAATGACGGAAGTAGGGAAAAGGAATCTTTATTATAGAAAGAGAGATTGAAAATGAATTAATAATCCAAGGGAAGGCTTCGGGAGCGCAGAAGGAACGAGGTAAAATATAGAGCAGTAGCAAGGAAGCTGGGAGAAACGTTTTTGCCACATTTGTCTGGGGTGCCTTGTGACTTTCTTTCAGAAGCCAAAAATAAGATTATCTGTAAGAACGCTCCTGTATCGTTGCATTAGAGGCTATAACCAATTGCCCAGGCACTGTAAATAGATTTCACTGAGAATATGGCTAGAATTGTGCAAGGCTTAGATCTAGATCCTCAAGGAGAAGAACAACTTGTTACAAGACAAGTCTTTCTGACTTCATCTAAGGGGGAGGGGGAGGGGCGGGGTACATTACTGATAGGCCCCAGTCCCTTATGTTTAAATGATATCACTGACGTGATTATACAGGAGCCAAGACTCCAAAATAGCTTCCGCTCCTGTATCGTGAGTTTGTAATCTTAATTTTTACAAAATAAAGTTCTTCTGTGCCAATGCCGTTTTCTTAAAATAGTGTACCTGGCTGCTAGCATTTAGAAGTTAAGACCTAGTGCTCGCCATGATTGCTTAAAGTCACCTGTGATGTATTTGAAAAATCTGCACTAACCCTTGTGGACCATTCATGCCATACTGAAGCTGATTTTCTACTTTATTTTTTCAGTTGTTCATGGTGGACAATGGAGCAGATGACTGGAGAATAGCCATGACTTATGAGCGTATTTTCTTCATCTGCTTGGAAATACTGGTGTGTGCTATTCATCCCATACCTGGGAATTATACGTTCACATGGACGGCCCGGCTTGCCTTCTCCTATGCCCCATCCACCACCACCGCTGATGTGGATATTATTTTATCTATACCAATGTTCTTAAGACTCTATCTGATTGCCAGAGTCATGCTTTTACATAGCAAACTTTTCACTGATGCCTCCTCTAGAAGCATTGGAGCGCTTAATAAGATAAACTTCAATACGCGTTTTGTTATGAAGACTTTAATGACTATATGCCCAGGAACTGTACTCTTGGTTTTTAGTATCTCATTATGGATAATTGCCGCATGGACTGTCCGAGCTTGTGAAAGGTAAGTTTGTTTCTTTTCCTGAGAACATAATTTGCCTTATAGTGTCCTTAAAAGCGGGAGAAAGAACACATTTTAGACCAGAAACATGTAGAGACTTATGCTTGAAAATGTGGGATTCTATTATGAGCTTCTTTTAAATGAATGAGAAAGAACTTTTCTTAAGACACTTTGCATACAGCAATGCCTTGATGATTATGTATTTTTCTTTCTAATCTGACCAGTTTTCAGTAGAGGGTTGCCTTTTGCTGCCTTTATAATCAAAACTTGGAGACCTTCACATCGTGTAGCAGACTTCTATCAGAAATGCTTGTCTAATGGTAATACTGAGTCCTTTTGGCGCCTGTTTGGTTATAGTGTTGATTATTGTTGAGACAAGTGGGGTGCCTCAAAGTGCTTTGCTGATTGTAGTGCCTACTTTTAATAGTGTTCATGTGATTACAGATAAGGGGCTGATAGGTGTATATTTGGTTTGATTGAACTCTCAACAGTTAGTGAGAAGGGTCCATGTATTTGATATATTGTCTGAAGAGCTCTGGTAGTGCAGAGCTAGATGCCGTCTCAGAACTGCTCAGCGAGTCTGGGTTCATCAGTTAGAGCATCTGCAATATTAACCTTGCCATTTAACAACCAAGCAAAAATAGACTTGTTACGTAAATAGGAGGACCTGGAGAGGGAATCTATTGTGACCTTGGTGAAGAAAATTCCAGTTGAAATTAGCAATAGACTTATAGCAAGGACTTAGAAGTTTATAGAACTATTAAACGTTGGAATGTTGGTGTTTGTAGTAACTAGGTCTTTTTAAATTTAGCTTTTCAAAGAAACTAAAATGTACACACACATACATACAAATCATTTAACAAAGAAAAGTATCTGTATGAAAATTGTTGCAAAAATAACAAGCCCAGAACACACCTCCCCCATTTCTTCTTTCAAGAAGCAATCATTTTAAATTCATTTAGCCATTTCCTTGGTAACTACTTTCCAAAGTTCCAAATGATATTGCTTATACTGCTACCTCTAGATTTTTCATCTAGATTTTTTGAGAAGTTAGGGTTTTAGTTTTCTTTCACTTTCATGTACACATGGCTTTCCTGATTCTACCCCCACAAAAAGTAATTTTTCTTCCCAGTAAGTTACATGAACACCAATCATCTATATTCCATAGTTACATTATTATTTTTGTTACTGTGTGAACTGCACTTGTAGTTGAACTATGTGGTATATTATAATCATTTTGCCTTTTCTGCACATCCTTTTATTTTCTTTGAAATTAATAATCACCTCTTTATTTGCTTAGTTTTCTTAGTTTTTGCTAATTTTCTATATACTTACCACTAAGTCATATGTAAATCCTTCTACATTATGTAAATATAATTTCACTAGATTTACATACGTATTAGGGAAAATCTATCAATTTTGCTTCAAACTTGAATGTCTGGGGACTTTCTAAACTGCTTGTCCGTCAAAGTGGAGGTTTCCTTTGCTTTATTTCTATGTTGCATATCTTTTTCCTTGAACCTCATTTTCCCCTCTTTCTTCACTTATTCCCTCATTTTAACAAAATTCATCTTCTAGTAGCTTCTGGGGAAAGGTGGTGGGTGAGAGAGATTTTTTTTGAGACCTTGCAGGTATGGCAACTTCATTCTTCTCTCTTGCTGGATGGAGAGCTCTAATTTTAAAAGCATTTCTCTTGGAACATTGGGGACTTCATTTACTTCTGACATCCAGGGTGCAGCAGTCTGATGCTGTTCTCATTTTTTAATCTTTTTTTTTGATGGAAACTTTTAGGATCAGTAATCTAAAATTTCAGCAGGGTATGCATGCTTAGTCACTCAGTTGTGTCCAACTCTTTGTGACCCTATGTATGGTAGCCCACCAGGCTCCTCTGTCCATGGGATTCTCCAGGCAAGAATACTGGAGTGGACTGCCATTTCCTTCTCCAGCACAAGGGTATATCATGGTGTAATTATTCTATTTTAATGCAGTTAGCCTATCCAATCTTGGAATTAATCTCCTTCAGTTCTTGGAAATTTTCTTGAATTATTTAATGATTTTTTTCCTGTTTTTTGTTGTGTAGATATTGGTCCTTCTCTATGAGTTCTATAATTTTCCTATTTCCCTCTGTGTTGTTTTCCACCTGTTTTTGCTTCATATATAAAAGATAATCTCAATTTTTCTTTCAAGGTCTTCCTTTTGGAATTTTATTTCTTCTTTACTATATATTAATTTCCATTATCTCATATTCAGTCTTCAAATGCCCATTTTTTAAAACTAGCGTCACACTTCTTTATTCATAAATGTACTGTTTTTTTTTTTTTAGAGATGTTAATGGTAATCTTTAATATTTTTTTCTCTTTGTGTATTTTCTGTTTCCCCAGAGGTGTACTTTTCTGGGTTTTTGTTTGTTTTTGTTTTGGCTTCAGTCTTTTTTAGAAGCTTTCCTTCAGTAAGGTAACTTTAGCAGTCCCCTTATACTTAACATTGAGGAACTAAAGACCTGATTAGAAGCTTTCTGCACAGATCTAGAACTTGTCAACCGTGGACTTCACTACATGGTGATTAGGGTGGGAGCGTAGAACATCGATTTCAGTATCTTTACATAGTTTTAATCCGACTGACTCATGAAATATCTGTTTTGAAAGTGAAAAGTGAAAGTGTTAATCACTCAATCCTGTCCGACTCTCTGCAACCCCATGGACTATAGCCCGCCAGGCTCCTCTGTCCATGGAATTCTCCAGGCAAGAATACTGGAGTGGGTTGCCCTTTTCCAAGGGCCCTTTTCCAAAGCCTCTTCGAAACTCAGGGATCAAACACAGGTCTCCTGCAATGCAGGCGGATTCTTTACCATCTGAGCCAACAGGGTACTGTCCTGCAATGAAGGTAGATGCCTGGGTGATGGTATTGTGGAAATTGAAAGACGGGACAAAAAGAAGAGGTTTCATTTAGTATGTGAATATTTATTTATCTTCCTAGTTGCAATGGAGTTAGGCTGGCTCTCTCCAGTGCGTAATGCCCTGTAGTCAGCTGACAGACCTTGGGTTTTACCTCTCTAGACAAGAAACTTGCCGACTTCTGCCAGGTTGGCGAAAGGCATTACCAGCAACACAGAGTAGAAGCAGGAATCTAGGTGTCTAACTGCTTTTGTACAGTATTTGAACCTGTCCTTTCGCTGAAATCTCCATCATCGTCTCCTCTCACTGAGGTACCGGTGCGAGATTCCTGAGTCTTTGGTGTGTGTATGGAGAGAGGGGCAAGGTTGCTGGTTCTCAGTGCAGATATGGCGGCTTTCTGACCAATACTGGCCTAGAATTCTCATTTCTCAAGTCAGGTAAGCCACTTACTGTTTGTCAGTTGGCTTTCTAGCTACTTTATTACCGTCTTGTCACTCATAGCCCCTGAAGGAGCTGTGCTTTTCCTGTTTGCTTTCTAGTCATTTTAAGAGGGTTTAGGGAGGAAGCGGAGGCCTGTGTGTTTGTTGAGTCCACCTGCTTTTATGAGAAATTCCCTGGTGACTAGGTTTTATTACTGTGTATCTGAACCTTTTTTAAAACTTCTCTACATAAGTACGATATTTGAGGGATTAAAATTTTCCTTTTAAAGAAAGGTAGACCCCTTATGGTGTGCTTTGTTCCCTAGCAATCGTGGTACTTAGAGGCTTATGATATTTTCTGGAGCAGCTGTACCTGTAACATTTGGAGAATCAATATGGTAAACTTCAGTTGATATACCTGTGTGGTCTATGAAGATGACACTTACTTTAAAGTCGTGCATAGTGTTAAAGCATTAGTTGTTCAGTCATGTCTGACTCTGCAAACCCACGTGCTGTAGCCTGCAAGCTCCTCTGTCCATGGAGTTCTCCAGGCAAGAATACTGGAGTGGGTAGCCATTCCCTTCCCCACGGGACCGTCTCAACCTGGGGATCAACCTGGGGATCAACCCAGGTCTCCCGCATCGCAGGCAGAGTCTTTACTGTCTGAGCCATCAGGGAAGCCCCAGAATGGTGCATAACAATGTAACAGTGGGGGTAAAAGGATAATAGAGCCGTTTGTACATCTAGAGCATCTGGTCCCTACTGCATCTGCTTCCCAAGGGCCAATTACATAACATAGCTTCAGTATCCTGCACATGCCATTCATTTTCTTTTCAAAATGGTTCATCGTAACTTTTTGATCCACTGTCCCCCAATACAGAAAGCCCAAGGCAAGCTGTGTCAACTCTTTTCACATCCCAAAGTATGTGTGTGTTTTTAACACACTGAGGTTATTAGATGACGGACCTTCCCTGTTTTCATATAAAGAGGCACAAGAAAGCAAAAATTGTGTTTCATATCAGGAATGAGTCTGTAGCCAAGAGTTACCTAATAGACCTAATCCATGGGTTGGGGAAGGGAGCACGCCCGGACTCGTGACTGGGACACTGGGGCTTAGTGTCAGTTGTGCAATTTAGAGGCTGAACAACCTTGGGCCAACCAATTTGCTTCTTTCTGCCTTGGATTCCTCATTGCAAACTACATGGATTTATAAACTTTTCTCTTCCAAAGATAAGATTTTATAATTGTACAAGTATAGAGAAGAAAACCATTAACCAGTGCTGTGATAGTAGGAGATTTTCCCTATTCTGTTTTTCATCAAACTTCCCATTTTGTTGCACAGATCTCTAGACTATAACTTGTAGGATACAAAGATATTTTTAAAAATTTGCTTTGTTTTTGCAAGTTAATTTTGAATGTGATGTAGCCTGCATATTTCTCTTCCTTAGCTGCTTGCTTTCTGGCCTGCCTTCCATTCTTTTGTGAAATTTGCAATACTGAAATATAATACAAAACTCTCCTGTTATTTGGTTTGGAATTTGGATTTGTATGAGCTCTACCAGGCCCATCTTTGAGCCTTCCAAACATTCTTTCCATATACAAGGGTATTCACACCCGACAGAACTTCTCTTCTTAATTAGAATAACTCTAAAAATATTTTTTTAAAGGAGAAAGCTTTCGAGAGAGAGAGAGACAGGCAGATGGCTTTCTGAAGCAGTTTGTTTTGCAAACCTATCTGTCCCCTTCTACCAAGTAGAGCACATATAGATGTTTCTGGAAAATGTTCTCCACTAATGAGGAGGCATCCTATAGGAGGCATCTATTCCTGATATTACTTTCCATGTACCTCTGATTTGCCTATATTTAAGAACTTTTTCTTTTTTTCCTTTCTTTCTCCCCTCCTGTCCTCCTTCCCTTCCTCCTGCTGCTCTCTCTCTCTTTTCTTTCTTTCTTTCTTTGATAAGAGAAAGCAGAGTGGCAAATATCTGGCATCATTTCTGTGGCCTCCATTTGTCAGGAGGAGGCTGCCCGAGACCAGATCACAGCATCCCTCTCTCTGATTCTGGTCTGGCCTTGTGTTGCAGACATCAGACCTGCAAAGAACACTCGTTTTTGAAGCACCCTGGGAAGTGTGGCCTCAGGCTGTTTCAGAGAAACTTCAGGAGCATTTATATTAAAAGAAGTCTGTCTTCCAGAGATCATGAAAATTGGGATTATCCAATCCTGACTTACACTTTTTCAGAGTTTACCAGCTCTATGAAGATGGCATAGGTTAGTGTTCATCCCAAAGTGTGTTTCACTGAACACTGTTTCAAAGGAAGGTGAGGAGCTGTTTTGAAAGCGGTGGGGCTGGATTCTGTGGGCCAGCTCTGTGCTACATAAAGAAAAGTGTTTTTTTCCCCCTTTTTACGTCTTAGCGCATTTAATATGTGAATGTGCATCGAGAATATCCAAAAGAAGGAAAGAACATTTATTTGATCAACACCATGCTCTGTCAATACTGAAGCTTCCAAAGAAGATAGAAAAGGATTGTAACTTTCTACACAGTTTGAGAATTTTTAAAAATGTTTCTTTGTTCAATATATTCTTTTGCTTTTGGCTGCAAGTTTTATAATGTGGGTGAGGGGTCAACTTTGGGATGGAGCTGAAGAAGGGGGAAAGAAAGACAGGCTGGGCACTTTGGGGGCAATGTTACCAAGCTGAAAAGCAACCATTGTGGAAGTCTGTAATAAACTAGAGATGCTAGGAGCTGTTTCTGTCACTGGAAAAGATTCCTTTAATTAAGACATTGTAGCCAGAAACACTGTTTTTATTCAGCTCATTGTTTTATCTCTAAGAGCATTTAAGTATGCATTAACTAATAGGCACTAGTTGAGAGAAAATTTTCTTAAAATGACTTAAGAATAGTTTCCTTTTTTTTTTCAAAGTGGGAAAATTGGAGAAGCAAACAATAAAATTTATTTTGAATAGCTTCTTATCATCTAAACTGCATTTTAGGTGGATTAAGAATAAATTCTTTCCATCACTAAAAACAGATGAAAATAAATTTGTTACTTACTTGTTAAATTATCCAAGACAACCTGAGGAATGGAGTTTCAGTTGTGTTTAGAATCTACCATTCAGTGCCTTAAAAGCATGTTTCATTTCTTCCATTAATCAATTTGGACTTTTTAAAAACTCTGTCACTTATAGTTCATTTTTGTTCATTGCTTCAAGGTGATTTCTGAAATGCAGTTGAAACTTACTTTATTATACTGTGGGATATTGTGGAATATCACCATCAAATCATGTCCCATAATGAAACTTTGTACAACATACGTTTCAGCCTGCCCAGCCTGCTGTTTTTAACACAAGGATTGGCTATGTCTTCAGGCATCAGTATTATGAAGGGGGACTTGCTAAGGAAAATCCTGGTAGAATTAGAATATCTTGTTTTGTAACTAAACAGACTTTTATCCTTTTAGCACCAATTCATAAAGCACATCTGATTTGGGCCTCCGCTTTCTATAGAATATGAATCCTGAATATCATCTAAATTTTATCCATACTAAGATAAAATGAATACCCTTATTCCTGAAAACCAAAATAACCAAATTTACAATGGTAGTTGTTTGTGTTCTCAGTCGCTCAGTCATGTCCAACCCTTTGCAACCCCTTGGACTATTGCCCACCAGGCTACCCTGTCTATGGAATTTTCCAGGCAAGAATATTAGCAGGTTGTCATTTCCTCCTCCAGGGGATCTTCCCAACCCAGGGACTGAACCTGTTTATATTTAGGAAATTAATTAACCATTGTGGAGGTTACCTTTTTTATAACTAGAGGTGAACCTGTCACTCTAAAATCATATACATTTACAACTTCCTCTATATAGAGGACAATTTTATATAAAACTGAACTTGAAGTTTTGATAAGTAATAAGGTATTTAAGTGGTTAAGTGATCTGTGTTCTAATTTTCAAATTTCTTGTTTCAAAAAAGTTTTCATTTACTTTAGTTTTTCAGTACGATATAAACCAGTTTGCAGAGAAGGCAATGGCACCCCACTCCAGTACTCTTGCCTGGAAAATCCCATGGGCAGAGGAGCCTGGTAGGCTGCAGTCCATGGGGTTGCGAAGAGTCAAACAGGACTGAGTGACTTCACTTTCACCTTTCACTTTCATGCATTGGAGAAGGAAATGGCAACCCACTCCAATGTTCTTGCCTGGAGAATCCCAGGGATGGGGGAGCCTGGTAGGCTGCCATATATGGGGTCGCACAGAGTCAGACACGACTGAAGCGACTTAGCAGCAGCAGCAGCCCACCAGTTTCTCAAGGAGGAGAGGTAGATGGGATCTGAAAGTCAAGTAAGATCACATGTAGGGGAGTGCAAAGTGAGAAGCTACATAGAACACAAGCTTGTTTTCCTGATCTGCCACGTATGATTTAGTTTTTACGTCTTTAGGAAATCACCCAGAGGCCTGTCCTTTTTCAAGCCCTTATCCCCAGCGATGCCTCAATTCCTGTTGATTTACTTAAATTTGAAACATGTTACTTATGATCAATTTTCTTTGATAGTTGTAGAAGTAGTCATAAACTAGGCATCACAGTGCTTAGGAAGCATCCTGCCAGCACCTTGATTTATTGCAGTATCCTGGATAATTAGATTATTTTCCACCACTTAAGTTTCAGCTGTTGCTAAGTAAACTAAGCATTTCATCAATGGGTTTGTAATCTGTGGTTGATGGTAATGTAATACTTTGTAAACTTATACTTCCAGGGTCTGATTCATACATACGGATATAGCATTTTCAGGCTCATAAGTGAGTCACAACTCTAAAATGGGCCCTTTCAAGTTATAAAAGTCGGCAGTTTGAAAGCATTCATCGTACATCTGTGCCTCACAAAGCATCAATGCTCAGTATAATGTTTGCCAAATAGATTGGTTGTTAAAGTCTTACAGAAAGAAAGTCAGGACTCTCTCCAACTCGATTTTATCTTTATTCCTATGTAGATAGGATTTGTTTTTTGGTCTGTCTCCTGAGATAACAATGAGGATTAATATTTGTTTGCAAGGTCCTTTGAGATCCTGGTCTGGTTGAGTACAGTTTGAAAATACCAGCAGTGGTTATGTTCAAGCAGAAACAAACGAGAAGCCGAGCAGCTCAGCAATCCAGCCTCGCAATCCAGCCAGCTCATCACAGTCCTCGTATCCCAACATTCTTTCTTGCCAATGTCCAAATTCTATGCAGTATGTGTTCTGAGTGTCTTCCCATTTTGGAAAACCCCTTGGTCATCTGTATACAGTACATTATGCAGAGTGTGTGTACGCAGTTCTGGGCAAGGCCCTTCTTTTCTCCAGCTTCAGAACCACCATGCCAGATAAAAAGAAAGATCGTAAAGTCTAAATGTAGATGTCCTGACAGTCAAGCTGTTTTGTCTTTAAGAAAATTAGTGTATTTCTTAGACATCCAGTGGGGCTTGTTTGGCAAAAGCTCAAGTGTTCCCTTCTTGCCTATAGGATTGTCTATGTTCTATTTCCTTTCAAACTTCATATCCTTTATTTATTTTTTAATTGTAGCTTTTTGAAACTTCACTTTATTTCATATTAGAGTATAGCTGATCTACAATATTGTATTTGTTTCAGGTGTACAGCAAAGTGATTAAATTATATATATATATATATATATATGTATATATATTCTTTATCAGATTCTTTTCCCATATAGGTTATTATAGACTGTTGAGTAGAGTTCTTTGTGCTATAGAAGTCCTTGTTATCTGTCTTATATATAATAATGTATATATATGGATCCCAAACTCTGAATTAATCCCTCACCCCATCTTTTCCTTTGGTAAGTTTGTTTTCAAAGCCTGAGTCTGCTTCTGTTTTGTAAATAAGTTCATTTGTATAATTTTTTAGATTCCACTTATAAGTGATTCCATATATTTGTTTTTCTCTAATTTCACTTAGTATGATAGTCTCTAGGTCTATCCACATTGATGCAAATGGCATTATTTCATCCTTTTTATGACTGAGTAATATTCTATTGTATACACGTACCACTTCTTCTTTATCCATGTGTTAGTCATTCAGTTGTACCCAACTCTTTGTGACCAGACACATTAAAAAAATATTTTAAAAAGCTAAGATCATGGCATCTGGCCCCATTACTTCATGGCAAATAGAAGGAGAACAGGTGGAAGTAGTGACAGATTTCCTCTTCTTGGGCTCTAAGGTCACTGCAGATGGTGACTGCAGCCATGAAATCAGAAGATGTTTGCCTCTTGGCAGGAAAGCTATGACAAACCCAGACAGTGTGTTGAAAAGCAGAGATACTACTCTGTCAACAAAGGTCTGTATAGTCAAGACTATGGCTTTCCAGTGGTCACATATGCTTGTGAGAGCTGGACTGTAAAGAAGGCAGAATCCCAAAGGATTGAGGCCTTTGAACTGCGGTGTTGGAGAAGACTCCTGAGAGTCCCGTGGACAGCAAGGAGATCCAACCAGTAAACCTCAAGGTAAATCAACCCTAAATACTCATCGGAAGGACTTATGCTAAAGTTGAAGCTCCAGTATTCTGGTCATCTGATGTGAACAGCTGACTCATTGGAAAGATCCCTGATACTAGGAAAGATTGCGGGCAGAAGAAGAGGAGGGCACCAGAGGGTGAGATGGCTGGACAGCATCACTGATGCAATGGACATGAACTTGGGCAAACTCCGGGAGATGGTCAGAAACAGGGAGGCCCTGGCACGCTGCAGTCCATGGAGCTGCAGAGTCAGACACGACTGTGCCACTGAAAAACAACAATATCCCTTTGTATACATACACCACATCTTTATCCATGTGTGTGTGTCAGTTACTCAGTCGTGTCCAATTCTTTGTGACCCCATCGACTATAGCCCTCCAGGCTCCTCTGTCCAAAGAGTTTTCCAGGACAGAATACTGGAGTGAGTTGCCATTCCTTTCTCCAGAGGATCTTCCCAACCCAGTGATGGAACCCAGGTCTCCTACATTGCAGGCAGATTCTTGACCATCTGAGCCACCAAGGAAGCCCTTCTTTATCCATTATATCCTTTGTCTTTAATGTTACCATATGGCAAAATAATGCTAGAATAATAAAAAAATTCAAAGCAAAAAAATTGCTTTTATACGAGACAAAATGTACAAATTCTGAACATTTATAGAGTTTAGACAAATCTGCCTTCTATTTTCAAGTTAAACTTTTATAACCTTAGAACATGTCAGCGGGCTTGCTTCATGTTATAATAATTCTGTTAGGAAATGTAGGTTTTAGAATTGTATCCCAGAGCTGGTGTTGTGGTGTAGACTCCTGGCTTGACTCACTTGAGAGAGTCTGGATGGACTGTGTCCCCACTGCTTGCCTGGTCAAGCAGACTCTGATCTATTGTTGCTTCCTGAGGGCCCACAAAGGGGAGTGTCAATCCTTGAACTCCCTCACTCTGCTAGTTCCAGCCCTGTTTTGTCTCTAATTCATATTCCTGAGCTCAGTCCCTCAGCTGTGTCTGATTCTTGGCAACCCTGTGGGATGTAGCCCACCAGCGTCCTCTATCCATGGTATTTTCCAAGCAAGAATACTGGAACGGGTTGCCATGCCCTCCTCCACGGTATCTTCCTGACCCAGGGATCTAAGCCGAATCTCCCCTGGCTCCTACACTGCAGATGGATTCTTTACCACTGAGCCATCACTTCAGAATCCTTTGGATTAATAGTCTGCTGCTGCTGCTGCTGCTGCTGCTGCTGCTGCTGCTAAGTCGCTTCAGTCGTGTCCAACTCTGTGCGACCCCATAGACAGCAGCCTACCAGGCTCTCCTGTCCCTGGGATTCTCCAGGCAAGAACACTGGAGTGGGTCGCCATTTCCTTCTCCAATGCATAAAGGTGAAAAGAGAAAATGAAGCCGCTCATTCGTGTCTGACTCTTAGCGACCCCATGGACTGCAGCCCACCAGGCTCCTCTGTCCATGGGATTTTCCAGGCAAGAGTACTGGAGTGGGGTACCATTGCCTTCTCCGGATTAATAGTCCAGTCATTGCCAAATCATCAAGGATATGGGAAAATGCCCAGCCAGCAGATATTTCAACATAGCATGGTGGCAAAGTCAAAGCCATTTTGAGTACATGGTCATGATTCAATAAATGTTTGGTGAATAAATAAATATAAAAACTTCACACAGACTTCCACCATATTTTTTTTTGCTAAGGGGTGAAAGGAAAAGAGGGTTCTTGTCATTCTTGCAGGTTTCTTTTTAATAACTTTATTGAGGTATAATTGTGATACATATTTCAATTGTATAATTCCATAGTTGTAATTGTGTAGACCTGTACAACCGTCTGGAGCAGGAAATGGCAACCGTCTGGAGCAGGAAATGGAGCAGTATTCTTGCCTGGGGAGTCCCATGGACGAGCAGCCTAGCAGGCAGGCTACAGTCCATGGGGTCGCAAAGAGTCAGACATGACTGAATGCCTAAGCACAGCACAGCACAGCCACCTACACTACATAGGCGGAGGGCATGGCAGTGCACTCCGGTATTCTTGCCTGGAGAATCCCATGGACAGAGGAACTGGTGGGCTATTGTCCGTAGGGCTGCAAAGAATCGGACAGAACAGAAGTGACTTAACACTGTGCAACCATCACCGCTATTGAGTTTTAAAACAGTTCCATCACCCCCTCCCCCAATACCAAATCCCTTATTCCTATTTACATTAAGTCCCTGCTCCCTGAGTCCCATGCAGGGACTAATACACTATCTCCATGCATACACTCTTCTGAGCTTCATAGAAATGCAGTCAGATAATATGTAATTTATTTTTGCATCTGGCTTCTTTTACTTAAAGATTTTGATGTTTAGCCATGTTGTAGTATGTATCATAGTTTCTTTACTGATGAATAGTAGTCTGTGGTAAGGATAAGCCACATTTTGTTCATACATTCACCAGCTGGTGCACTTTTATGAATGCACTCCTATGAATAGGATGGTTGTGAATTTTTGCAGGCAAGTCTCTGTGTAAACATACATTTCTGTTATTCTTAAACACTTAGGAGCGGCTGCACCATTTTACATTCTCACCGGCAGTCAGCAACATATGAGAGTTCCAGTTTCATCCCATTCTTGACAACATTGTCCATCATATACATATATATGGATATGTCGTATCGTCAGTCGTATATAGAGAGAGTTTTCGTTCAGTTCAGTTTAGTAGCTCAGTCGTGTCTAACTCTTTGCGACCCCATGGACTTCAGCACACCAGGCCTCCCTGTCCATCACCAACTCCCGGAGTTTATTCAAACTCATGTCCGTCGTGTCAGTGATGACATCCAACCATCTCATTCTCTGTCATCCCCTTCTCCTCCTACCTTCAATCTTTCCCAGCATCAGAGTCTTTTCCAATGAGTCAGTTCTTTGCATCAAGTGGCCAAAGTATTGGAGTTTCAGCTTATCTTTGTTACCTAATCATATAATCTTTCTAGTGAGTTTCAAGTGGTCTTGTTTTAATTTACAGTTCTCTAATGGTTAATGATGATGAACATCTTTTCATGTGATCACCAGCCATTTGTGTATCTTTTTTGGTAAAATATCTGTTTAGTCTTAACATTTGTAAAACTGGCTCATTTATCTTATCAAATTGTAAGAGTTCTTTATTATTCTAGCTTCTGGTTCTTTATCAGACATATGATTTGCAAATATTTTCTGTGGCTTCTCTTTTCATTCTCTTTACTGTTTTTTGAACACACTGAAACCTTGTACATTTGCCTTTCTCTAAATCAGCCTTGCCTCCCAAAACCTTACGAGATGAAAGCCACCTACACATACCCAGTGGACTGTGAACTCTTTGAAGAGACTTGAATCTCTTGTTAAGTTTCCAGTTTCATGTGATTCTCCTTCCTGCCCTTTTCCTACCCTGAAGTCTTGCTTTTCTAGTAACCACTATTTTCTAGTAACAGAAAACAGAGATAGAAGCAAAGGAGATTGTTTTTTCAGCTCAACTTATATACTTTTCTAGTTCTTGCATTGCTTTGATAATTGTAGTAGCTATGAAAAATGAAGTCCAAATGCTGTCTGTCATTTTTGCACTTAAGGTGAAGATGTTCCTCACTTGATACTCCCCTTCCCAAGTTGAGGTAAAAATTTCGTTTGATTAATCCACAGCTCTCTTCATGACCAAAGGCAGGCGTTTGTAACATGCCTGAGCCTGTTTTAAGGATGTACGTAAAGACTGTTAAAAACCAGTCTCCCCCTCTTCTTTGTATGACCTTGCTAGATTTTATGACAGTCCAGAGTCACGACTTTGAAACAGTGATGCTCTAGCTATGGGCTGCCTGACCAGATGACTCTTGTTTGATTATTCTTCATAGTGTAAATCACAGGGACATGGCAATTGACATTCCACACTCAGAACTTCACAGTGGCTCAGGGGCAAAATATTTTTGAGTGACTAGTACCTAGTGCCTTTACACTGAGGTTTCTCCTTAGAGATCTCACGTTCTGAAAGTTTGTCTGTGTTACGTAGAATGTACTCTATTGAAGCCATATCTCCTGTGTCTCCTGCGTTGGCAAGTGAGTTCTTTACCGCTGGCACCACCTGGGAAACCCTAACAGAAGATGCAATTTAAAAATAAGGTTTAGCAGACTTTGTGGTGTCTATTGTTGTAGCTTTAGAACCTCTCACGAAACTCATGTAACGAGCTCATGTAAGAATGATAACCTGCAAATACGAAAGCCACAGTGAAGGGCACAATGTATTCAAACTGAGTTGGATTCGCAGAAAATATCTTTGCCGGTGTTCATAGTGGAAACTTAAATTCAGTAACTTTCTTGATTTGAAGAAATAGTACCCAATGTTTCATGTGATTGGGCGTATTAGAGATCATAGGCACTCTGTTTTTGAATAAAACTGGGGAGAGGCTCTGTATCAATGGAGAATTATCCTGCATCTGTAGTCATTACTTTGAGGTAGCTTTATGCTTTTGTCCCAGAAAGCTTTACTAAATGAAGCATCAGGTACAGAAAGATCAGCTTTGATCAGTAGTTTTAATCTGGTTTAGTGGTGGCCAGCCCTTAGAATTTCTGGCTGGTTCTATGTCTGAAAGGGGATGCATTTCTTAGAGTTCCTTCACCACTGTTATTATGGTAGTGTGTCTACTGTGCTTTCTAGTAGTTAGGTGTTTTTTCAGGATAAATTCTAAGACGCTCAGAGGTGTCCCTATGAAGTAAGAGGCCACTCTGTCAAGTTTTTGTACAGTTTACTCCTTAAACTCCTTCCTGTTTAAGGAGTCTTCATTTCTGAAATACTGATATTTTTTGTTCCTTTTCTCATTCACCATCCATGCCTCTATCATCGGGATCCCTGTTCTTTTAACTCTCCTGAGGTCTTTGGCATTTCTCATGATGGAGCAGGTATTTGGGTAGAGGTGTGGTAGTGGGTGGTTGGATGGCAAAGGGACTCAAGGTGCCTTGTTATACAGACTTGATGTGGTCTCTGAGGAAGAACTAAAAAGGGATTGTAGTTATTTGGCTTTGGTATAATATGAGCAAAACTTTTACCTGGTCCTGGTTAGGTGAGGGGATGAGTTTTCTCTCTGGTTTAAAGGTATTCTTTGAGCACCTGTGGTATTCTATATTCTGTGCAAATGGGGTAGTTATAAATGCCCCACCTGAGCTCAACTTCTCGAGAATAAAGACCAGATCTAGTACCATGTTGAGCCCGTCGTCTAGAGCCCTGTAATATCTGGGTCAGAGCAGACCTTACAAATCCTCTAATTGTGTCAGGTCAAGATTGATACCGCTACTGTCGCTCCCTGAAGACTTATAAATGATTGCACACAAATGTTTACCCGTGAGTCAGGACAATAGAAGGCTGTTTTGTAACACTGCATGAGTGACTTCATGTATTAAAGTTGAACCCTAGAAGAGTCATTTTGAAAAATATGCCTAATGGGAATCATGTCTGTTCAATGTAGGAAAGAATTTGTATGTCTTTATTTTAGCATCTTCTAAAAATGGGTTCAATGGCAAGAGCTTTACTCTTTAGTAAGTTAAAAGGGGTTAATAAGGAACTCTGTTAATTTAAAATTTCTTTCAAGCAGGGGTAAAAATAGCACTTGGTGAACTTTTGAAGAGGGCAGGGACATTGGTCTTGGAAATCTGAAACCTCCCTTGTGTGCTGGACCGGCAGGCAGACGGCCGCACAGAATCATGACAGGCCTGGCACAGCGCTGCTGGCAACGCCTCTCTGTGTTCAGCCTAGAAGGATCTTCATAGACTCTGCTGGAGCCACAGACTTCTGACAGAGTTTCTCGGTCTTTGATCTTGGGTGTTGCTTTAGGGGCTCTCAGCATCTATGTGGCTCCAAGCACTGGCTGGGGTTTGCCAAGGGAAGGCAGAGGGAACCCCACCCAAGGTGACATTAGTGCAAGAACTCCACGGTTCAGAGAAGCCCTGGCACAGAAATTAATGCCCCTTCCACAGCATTCCATCTTTCCTTTCACGAAGACCGCGGCTGTTCTCCCCTGCCACTCCACTGCAGGCCTACAGCACGCTCCATGTCACCCATACTCCAGAAAGCCTCCTGAACAGTAGTAAACGCTCTAGTCCCACTCCTGTGAGGAATGCGTACAGCAAGTGCTGCTCCCCCTGGTTTGTGGAACTTCCCAGAAAGAAGTCTCATGAGTTTTGAAACACCAGGATTTGGTTCCTTGTAACGATCCTATTTGAAGTAAGAACAATACAGAAGTCTAAGTAAGCCCTTTGAAAGATAGCATCACCCTTTGTCATGGCCCTTAATCTAGTTTGAGTTTTTATTGGAGGTCTGATCTGGATTGTGACTAGATCCTGTCTGACTCTTTGCAACCCCATGGACTAGTTTTCTGGGCCAGAATACTGGAGTGGGTAGCGTTTTCCCTTCTCCAGTGGATTTTCCCTACCCAGGAATTGAACTGGGCTCTCCTGCATTGCAGGCACATTCTTTACCAACTGAGCTATCACTGCAGTCATGAAATTAAAAGACACATGCTCCTTGGAAGAAAAGTTATGACCAACCTAGACAGTATACAGCAGCGACATTGCTTTGCCTACAAAGGTCCATCTAGTCAAAGGTATGCTTTTTCCAGTAGTCATGTATGGATGTGAGAGTTGGACTATAAAGAAAGCTGAGTGGCAAAGAAGTGATGCTTTCAAACTGTGGTATTGGAGAAGACTCTTGAGAGTCCCTTGGACTGTAAAGAGATCCAGCCAGTCCATCCTAAGGGAAATCAGTCCTGAATATTCATTGGAAGGACTGATGCTGATGCTGAAACTCCAATACTTTGGCCACCTGATGCAAAGAACTGACTCACTGGAAAAGACTCTGATGCTGGGAAAGATTGAGGGCAGGAAAAGGGGACATCAGAGGATGAGATGGTTGGAAGGCATCACTGACACGATGGACATGAGTTTGAGTAAGCTCCGGGAGTTGGTGATGGACAGGGGAGCCTAGAATGCTGCAGTCCATGGGATTGCAAAGAGTCGGACATGACTGAGCGACTGAACTGATCTGGATTGGTCTTTGTCTTAATCAGTGCTTCTTATTGATCATTTTGTATAGGGCCATATATTAGGATGAGTTGAGGAAATGGACATATTCTCAGGGTCCTGAGATATTTCAAGCAAGGTTTTGTAAACTATGGTCCATGAGTCAGATTTGACCCACTGCTTGTTTTCAAACAAACCACAATAAGAACAGTTTTTACCTTTTTAAATCACTGACTTGGAAGTATTGTATGACAGAGACCATATGTGGTTTGCAAAGCTTCTAACAGTTACTATCTAGCATTTTACAAAACAAGTGTACTGCCTACCAACCCCCTTTTTTAATTTGTTGTTGTTTAGTCACTCAGTCGTGTTCGACTCTTTGTGACTCCATGGACTGCAGCATGCCAGGCTTCAATGTCTTTCATTATCTCCTGGAGTTTGCTCAAGCTCATGTTATTGAATCGATGATGCCATCCAACCATCTCATCCTCTGTCACCACCTTTTCCTCCTGCCCTCAATGTTTCCCAGTATCAGGGTCTTTTGCAGTGAGTTGGCTCTTCCAATCAGGTGGTCAAAGTATTGGAGCTTCAGCTTCAGCATCAGTCCTTCCAATGAATTTTCAGGGTTAATTTCCTTTAGGATTGACTGTTTTGATCTCCTTGCTATCCAAGGGACTCTCAAGAGTCTTCTCCAGCACCACAGTTCAAAAGCATAAGTTCTCTGACCTTCAGCCTTCTTTATGGTCTAACTCTCATATCCATACATGACTACTACAAAAACCATAGCTTTGTTTTTTTAAATATATTTATTTTTAATTGGAGAATAATTGCTTTACAGTGTTGTGTTGGTTTCTGCCATATAACAACGTGAATCAGCCATGGTACGTATATGTCCCCTCCCTTTTCATTCTCCCTTCTATTCTGCTGCCCTCCCACCCCTCTAGCTTGTCACAGAGCACTGCTGACTCCCAGTCTTAAAGAAACATCATTTTTGTCAAGCTTGTTTCAAGCACAGTGTGATATTATCAATTATAAAGGAGTTTTCTAGTTTTACTTTGAGGTTCAGGCAATGAATTTATATTTGACACAGCTTAAATCAGAGATTTTTCCAGATAATCTTTATACTGTATTTAGGACTAGAAATAAACTATATTTGGTGACAAAGGATCAAATGTTGGTATTGGCTCAAGTACTAGGTACAAATGTCATCCAAATGTTAGTCAGTGATCTAAGCTATACTGACTAGTACTAGCTAGATGCCAGCATAGGTCTTTTTTATATATGTTTTAAAGAAAAAATAAACCCATCTCTGGTGTCCACCTTAAGTTAATTCAACAAGATGTGAAAGAAATCCTTTAATTTGTCATGGAGTCTGCTCTCCTGGGTTTTGACTTTACTGACCTTGGGTAACATCAGTAGAAACACTGAGTCATTAAAAAATCTGATCCGGATGTTGTGGAGGAACAGCTCATGAGATGGATTGAGAGCTGAAGCTGTTAAAATGTAGTCACTGGCAGAATGACTTTCCTTTGCCTAAGAAAATCACCTACAGTCTCCTTGCAGTCCTGTTCCTCAGCATGTAAACTGGGCTGTGGGTGCAACAGGGTTCCATGCTGCTCACTATTGGCACCTTTAAGGGTCATCCAGTCTTTATTGCTGTCATGCGATGAAGTAGCATCATAACATACTATGATTGCCTTTGCCCTATCTCCGCTTCCATATGCAGGACTATTTCTATCAAGTCAGCTGATGAATCAAAATTCATTTGATTTTCTTATGAATTAAGACCTCTCATGAGGTTTGCATGCTATTTCTCTTAAACATGACTGCTTTTTCCCTACATATCATGTGCATTCCTCAGAAGAATGTAAGGGAAGAAGCTATTATTTAGCAAAGATACCAGCTTCTCCAGTGGCTCAGCGGTAAAAAATCTGCCTGCGGTGTAGGAGCCACAGGAAACATAGGTTCGATCCCTGGATCAGGAAGATCCACCCTGGAGGAGGGCATGGCAACCCACTGCAGTATTCTTGCCCGGAGAATCCCATGGACAGAGGAGCCTAGCGGGCTACAGTCCACAAAGAGTCAGACACCACTGAAGTGACTGAGCACACGGCAGCTTTCTCAGACAGTACCGTGGTTCTGATAACATTTTTATATTAAGTTAAGAAAACATTCACAAAACGTGCTTTATAGGAGATCTAGAACTTTAGTGGCGTTTTAGCCTGCTAAGAATTTCACATTGATGTCACATCACAGCTTCAACCTTCCCACCTCCTGATTCCATGGGATCCCTCAGAGTGGCTCTAGATATGTCTCATTTTGGCTGGGCCTGCTCTGGCCCCAGAGGACTATCTTTTCATAGCAGTTTTCAACCTAGGTAAAAATAATGTTCTGTTTCCTTACCCAGTGTTTTTGATGGGCACATTTTTTCATACTGAAGACACATAGGTGGGATGTAACTAAAAATTGAAACACGCTTCTTTCTCCAGACAAATTTATTTTTTGAATGCTGCAGATTTTTGTACCTTTCCAATACAGCCGTAACTTGTCTTAAGCACTTTCCAATCTATTTTGCACATAGCCTTGGATGTTCTTGATTTAAGCATATATTACATTGCCTTTTTATAGACTTCTTTGTTGGAAAGGAAGAAATCCTGAGTTATGGTTACTTACTAGTGAATCAGCCTATTTAGGTGAAATTATCAAAAAGAAGAGAAAAAAAAGCCAACATGTGGGTTAAGTCTTAAGGTAGAATACATTTTAAAAGAAATATCTGTAATTTGCCCACTTGTATTCAAATTGAAATGAACTTTCTTGGTATGCTTTGAAAGGAAGCACAGTGTCTGAGCGATTTTTCTGCTCCCCAGGTTTTCATTATCAGTGTGTAGTCACTGGTAGTCTACTAAAACTGCCCTATTCTTCTGGTGAGTCTTTTCTAAGGTCACCACGAGGCACAAAGGGGCAGATGATCTAGTCAGATGGCGAGCTCTGCTGCTGCCGGCGGCATCTCCATATTAAGGAGATTGTTCAGATGTGTCTTAGTCTTCATAAAGCGGAGAAACAGGCTGTGTGTGCGCTGGTCTCTTAAGGACCAGAAATGGGTAGACACTCCCAAAATAATAGTGATGGTATTATATTATTATATTAAATTATATACATTTATCATTTGGGTGCGGTCTTTTCAGTACCTTACCAATCAGCTCCAGTCCTTCTCGCCATCGTGGCGCCTGCAGTGACAAGGCCAAGTCACTGAGTCTGACCCCATCCTCCCCTTTGGGCACAGGCTTTAGCTCCTCTCTCTGAGCAGTCGTGAGCCTCATGGAGTGGGCTGTCGTCAGAGACCTGTAGATGACTGCCACAGGGCTGTCTGGAATCGTCCAGAAAGCAAGTTCTTCTCAGGCCAGTTGGGATCTCGCCAGGCAAATGATTAGCACTTGGATAATTGTTAGAGTCTCTCATTCTCCGAGCCCATTATTTTATAATCATGGGGCTCGTTATTGTTGATTGGCCAGATACTGTCTTAGGATACTGCCCTATGGCAAACACAGTTGCAAGAGGTAAGTGCACACCTCCCCAATACCTAGCACAGGAAGCTGGGGTCCAGTAAGGTTATTAACTGTCAGTTGCAAGTCACCTGAGGCAAAGCAGCAAGGCTCATGCCCCTGTTTGCACGGAGTGTGGTGTGAATGGTCACAGCTTGGCTCTACCAGGGCCGCATGGTGGCTTTGATTTTCCATGTGCCTGGCACCTGGAGGCATGTCAGCCATCCATCAATAGTTGTTGCATAAAAGGATAAGTGATTAATTCTAATGTTTAAGTTTTGTTCTTCATGTCCTAAGACTTCATTAGATTGGAATACAGCTCCCCGCCTACTCTTCCCCCACCAAAAATCCCAAAAAACACACAGGCCAAAAAAGACAAAATCATACATGTTAAATGAGGAGACTAATAGAAATCTATTCTCCTCAGGGACTTAGGAAGTGCTTCATAAGTTGTTTTCTAGTCAGTAAGCTCGAGTGGCTCTAATTTATGTTAAGATTTATTTCTAAAGTTATTTATTAAGAGAAAAAAGTGCTACCTGTGGCTTCTGGAGCAGACAATGAGATAAGATAAAAAATTCCTACTCATTATTTTATTTGCATATGTATATAAGGACAGGTTTCCTTTGCCCATGACAACTGACAGTTTTGGAGACTGAACAGTTGCTTGATGGAAAGATTTCTGACAGCATACTTATAGAAAATCCCTAAAGAATGAGACCAATGGAGTGATTATCTGCCTAAGATATCCATAAGTATATTTTTTAAAGTCTTAATTCTAAAGGGGAGGAAAGTTTTTTTCAGTCCTCTTAAGGTTCCTGATTGGATCTGAAAAGCAAACTGACAAAGCTTAACAGGAGAAGAGCTTACAAATTTATTTAATATAAGTTTTGCATAAATGGGAGCCTTCATAAGGGATGAAAACTAAAAGAAACAGACCTATGTACTTTCTTTTCATGCTAGGTTTGATGAAGAATAGGCGATTACGGATTAATATGATATGTGTTAAGGAGTATGAGGTAATTGTAAACTGGGGGAAACTTAGTAAAGCCTGTTTGTTAGGCTTCTTGACATCCCTATTTTTTGGACATAAGGATGCTTCTTTTCTCTTGTTGTAGGGAGTACACAGCTCACATGAGGAGAGACTGATTCAGGAAAATCGGGTTAGGGTCAGGATGGAGGGCATCAGAATGACCTTCCTGCTTCAGTTTCCTAAACTCCTCAGCTTAAAATACTCAGTATGTCATAGTACCATATTTTGGGGTGTTGGATCCTGAACTCTGGCTTCCCTCGTGGCCGATTGGTAAAGAACCCACCTGCAATGCAGGAGACTCAGTTTCGATCCCTGGGTCAGGAGGATCCCCTGGAGAAGGAAATGGCAACCCGCTCCAGGATTCTTGCCTGGGAAATGCGATGGACAGAGGAGCCTGGAGGGCTATAGTTCATGGGGTCACAAAAGAATCAGACATGACTTATTGACTAAACAACAATGACAATCCTGAACTTCTTTCTTTTATTCTTAAAATTACATTTTTAAGTTGTTAAGATGGAATTTTTAATGCATTTTAAATTATTTCAGTGTCCTTAATTGTTTAATCTCTAGATATAGTTTGGTTTGGGGTAGTTCTTTTATAGATTTCTATGAATTTAAAATAAATTCCTTAAGAATTTAGATGATTTGCTTTATTTCAAATGTGCTTTTAATCAAATAATAGGAGTTTTCACTGATTTAATAGGACCTATTATACAGATCTATATCCCACAGTGGTTTTGTGTTCATTGTATTTTAACATTTTATTGACCAGTTTTTTTTTTTTCAATGTGTGTTTGTTTTTCTTTTTTTTTAATAAAAATAATCTCTTATTCTCTAAGGACTATTGTGTCCTTAGAAATTATAGGTTTCCAATTCACAAAAATTTATTACCACTTCTGTTTTATGCAGACCAAATTCACTTACAATTTAGATACTAATCTTTTTTTCTCATACTTCTTTCTTACTGGGTTAAAATATGTCAAAAAAGAAAAAAAAAGACAACTTCACACATTACAAAACTTGCTTAAACAATACAAAATCTTATCAATAAGTATTTGCTTATTTTTTCATGTAAAGGGAACTGGGCCAGGCAGAATAAAAGAATTGGTATTAATCTTTACAAAGCTTGCAAACTAACTGAGAAGACCAACTGTGTACACACAAAATTAACTAAAAAGATCCATATTAAATCTCAAGTAGAATAGATATAAGTTAGAACTCAGAAGAGAAAGAAAGGAATGTGATATTGATACAGGGAAGATTTTGCAAAGAAAGTATAAAACTCTTAAGATCTTGGATGGAAAAAATTTGACAGGGTTAACAGGAGGACATCTTAGACAAAAAGAAAATATGACTTACAAAATAGAGACAGTAGTATTCTACACATTGTATTGTTTTCCTTGATTTTCTTCCAGAAAAACTATCCACTTTGTGAAAGCAGTCAGTGGCTTCTTGTTTATTACTTCCAGGTCCTCCCTCTGTGCCTGATAAACAAGAAGCTATCAGTGAATGCCTTTTGAACAAATATATTTGGAATGAAAAAAGAAGAGAATGTGCTTTCTCAGAATAGTAGCATTTTAGCTTGGCTTGAATGGAATGTTTATTTAGGGAAAAGGTGTAAGATGTTTGAACTAAAAGGATGATGCTTGAAAACCTAAGCAAAGATTAAGGGTTTGGAATTGGACATATGGCATGATTTAAAAAATACAGATGTTTCTTAGAAAAGTTAAGCTGTGGGTTTATGATTTACAAGAGAAATTATAAAATGACGACAAGGAAACTATTTGAAATTATATTACTCTAGGCTACATATCAAGAACAGTGGGATAGGTAGTTTAGATAGATCTTAGTTACATAACCAGAGAAGGCAATGGCAATCCACTCCGGTACTCTTGCCTGGAAAATCCCATGGACGGAGGAGCCTGGCGGGCTGCAGTCCATGGGGTCGCTAGGATTGGACACGACTGAGCAACTTCACTTTCACTTTTCACTTTCATGCATTGGAGAAGGAAATGGCAACCCACTCCAGTGTTCTTGCCTGGAGAATCCCAGGGATGGGGGAGCCAGGTGGGCTGCTGTGGATGGGGTCGCACAGAGTCAGACACGACTGAAGCGACTTAGCAGCAGCAGCAGCAGCATACACATATACATACATATTTACTTTTATATATTGCCATTCTCAATATCTGTACTAGGAGCAGAAATATATATTTTAAAAGAAAGGCATCATCTTTGCCCTCTAGGAATTTACAATATAGTAGGGTAACTGTGTGAACAAACTCTAACATGAGAGAGACTAAAATAAGCACCATAGCCAAAGGACAAGCGCATGGATCATAAATCAGAGTTTAAATGCTTGGGGAAGACTCCTCAGAGAAGAAAACATTTGAGTCAGTACTTCAAAATAAATAGAATTTCAAAAGGTCAAAAAATGAGGAAGACTAGTACAGACAGAAAGAACACTATAAATACGGGTATGAACCAGGGCACCAGCAGGTGTGGTCACAGAGCAGAGACTTTATAAAAAAGGGCCGTGGCTGGAGATTTAGTTAGATTGGGGCTGATGCACGGGGGAATGAGTCTGGATTTTCATTTATAGCTCTGTTCTCTTATACTTCCTTTGCAATGCTTGTGTTATTAACACCTGTGTTATTTTTTATGAGAACCTTTACTAAATTGGCTTTTGTTTTTCTTGAATACCTTTACTTTAAAAGGAAATGTACTATCACTATGGTCCATAGTAAACCCATATTACTTGCTCTAAATAAATCCAGAAAACCCAACAGAGTTATTAAATTCTCATTTAACAATCTTCCTTCACTACTGCTCTGAGCTGAGCCTGTAGGCTTGTTAAAAAGAGACTGGCAAATGTCTAAGGCCTGATCTTGACCTGCTGACCCCAACTGATGCTTTTTCTTAAACACATCAAAAAGTTCACAAGAAGATTCAAATGACAATAAATGATTAAAATGATATTTTTAATCCTGAGTCTCTGTGCTAGTATAATTCATTGTCAAATGCCTCCTGAATCTTTGGCCTGTGTCACTGCCTACGTCTTGCACTTCCAGAAACTTTACTAGAGAACTGGAGAGGGCATGACAGGCTTCAGGTTATCTGAGTAACACACATGCTCTCTGTGCTTCAGAAGGAAGCCTTGGCAGCCTATTATAATGGGCTCTAGGGACAGGAAAACCATCCAAGAACCTATCATAGGATCTGATCCAGGCCAGAAGGGAGGGGCCCAGACTAAGAGGCTGTCTCCTTTCCTGTGCCAAGTACTGAGAGAGTGGTACCCAGTGATGTGTGGGGGTCAGGGAGAAGGCTTGGAGAGTTATCTCAGATTCTAATTTGTGTGAAGTGGTGAGTGTTGTGGGGATTTAAAGATACACTGAATATGGAAGGAGGGACTTGAATATGGGGCAATGAAGGGATTTCTTTTGGAGGTACCAAAAAGATGTTGAAGGAAGAGAATAGGGTGGTTGAGACCAGCTTGATCTTCATCTAAAGAGATGGGAGGAAGGGAACAGAAGAAAGATGTTAAGGCTCAAAGAAAGTAAAATTAAGGGAATTTTCATCAGATAACCTCTGGTTTCTCTGAAATGGAAGTTAAAACCATATATGGGAAGCAGATTTGGTGGAGAAAGGACAATAATCTAAATTCAGTAAATGAAAGATAACTTAATCTGTTCTGCACAAGGCCCAGGTATGAATAAGAAGCTTAACTGTCATATTACAAACACTGCATGTATCTCAAAATATTACAACCTCAGATTCACATGATAATCCTTTAGGACATTCAGCTGAGAACTAATATGCCCTGTTTCTTATGGATGTCCGAAGGGTCCTGCCTTCCTAGTTCTGAGTGACCTCCACCAACAATCCCCAAATCCACACATCTGTCAGAGTCACAGAATTTTGAAACTTTATGGGTGAGAGGGACTTTCAAAGTTACCTTGCCAGCTATCAACTTAATTCTTGAATCCTGTCAACCAAACAAAGGGTCATCAAGCTATCCTTGAGACATCAAAGGATGCCCTGGCGAACTCTTAAAAAAGAAAAGCCTTTCGTTGGACCAACTCATTCTTTTTGTAAATATATCAAAATGTGATGAAACAGTCTTAGCACCTTTACTGGCTAGCTAAACCTGAGTTTCCTGGTGACATCTTTCCCCACCCTCTACTGAATCCTACTAGAGCAAGAAGAAAGACTCGTGCTGACATCTTGGTTCATAGCAACAGAGTTTACTTGATACAGATAAAGGGTTATTTCTATTTCTATTTGATGATGGTTAGAGTATTTTAATTAAATAGTTATAGTGAAATACCATTTAGATACAGATTTTAAGATGCACACTGTGTTTTCTCTTCAAAGCCTCTAGAACATTTTCGTCTCTAACCTTCTCAAGCATCACTCCTCACTTTCTACCTGGGGTGATACTACTCTGGTTCTTGGGGTTGGACTGCCAGCTCGCTCAGGCAGTCATTCTCTTTCACGCATTGCTTCAGTTGTCTGCCCGTCAACCACACATGCCAGCCGGTGGCATGCCAGTGTCTCTTCCAGCACCAGATTGAGGACAGTGACAGGTTCCTTACAATCTATTGACTCCTCTCTGAGTGAATCAGTGGCCTAACCCAGTGCTGGGCACGTTGTGAGTGCTCCGTAAAAAGCCGACAAATCAGGAGACTGTGTCAGAGAACAGTTTGGAGGATGAGAAGCTCTTTTGTGTCTGAGTAAGAAGGGGAGACAGATGTCACACCCCTAGCCCCTCTCCCAGTCCTCACAGAATTTAAGGTTATGACACACATTGAGAGGCAAATAAACAAAACCAGGGCCGGGTACCTAGCCTTAGGGGCGAGAGCCTGCCCGGGAGATGAGATGATGGGGCAGGAAGCAAGGAGAAGGAGCCGGTGTGGACGCCCTCTCCCCTGTGGCCCTTTCAGATTCAGCCTCGTTTCTGGCTGCTGTGCACATGATGTCTGCTTGAGGTCACCTCGACGTGCAGCTGAGACCCCAGAGAAGAAAAACGGGTGGTTAAACACTTATTTTCAAGAGCATTTGAAGGGACAGCTGAACTGGGGACACAAGTGTGGCCAGGTGCAGGGTTGACCCTCCCCTTCGGAGCCGTGAGGCAGGGGGGAGGCTGGTCCCCAGGTGTCCCTGGGCCACCTGTCCCGGCCTGAGCATTTCTCATCCTCCTTCTACCCATGCTGCTTGCACACCATTGGCAGCTCCAAGAGACAAATTCCAGGGCTGGGGGTGTTTTCCCTCTAACGGTAGCATGTGCTTCAGCCCTGTCCTGGGGCCCTCTCCTTCCTGGTGCGGCCTCCACCGCTCCAGGTCCTGGGGGTGCAGTTCGGTCTGTCCACTCCTCCGGGCAGAGTTGTGCTTTGCTTCATGTAGGGAGGGAAGGACTCACTATACCCTGAGGGTGAGTCTTCAGTCTCCATTCTGTAAAAATTAGCTAATAATGGTTTTGTTCCCCCTAAAAATAACTGGGAAACAAGGATTTTCTTATTATCCTCAGTCAAGAAAAACTAACCCTGAACTTTGATTTACAGGACAAATAATAAAGGGTCCGGTCCCTTCAGGTTTGCCCATGAAATGACTCTACATGGCTATATGTAAACTGTCGTCTCTTTAAAAGAGATTCTGTAATTTGATTCCATAGCTTCATGAAAAATTCAGAGAGTAGAAGAAATAGAAAAATGAATAAATCTTGTTTCATAGCCACTTCTAAATTATATAACATTTTTGCATGAAATAACATAAAGGAGTTTTTTTTTAATTATCTTGACATATTAAGGCACAGTCGAATAGTATATTTTGCTTCTCCTTTCTGAAAGTTTCACAAATTCAAAAGGATGTATTCATTTTTATAAGGATTTTAGCCGGACATCAGTTCAGTTCAGTTCAGTTCAGTCACTCAGTTGTGTCCGACTCTTTGTGACCCCATGAATTGGACACGCCAGGCCTCCCTGTCTATCACCAACTCCCGGAGTTCACTCAGACTCGCATCCATCGAGTCAGTGATGCCATCCAGCCATCTCATCCTCGGTCGTCCCCTTCTCCTTCTTCCCCCAATCCCTCCCAGCATCAGAGTCTTTTCCAATGAGTCAACTCTTCGCATGAGGTGGCCAAAGTACTGGAGTTTCAGCTTTAGCATCATCCTTTCCAAAGAAATCCCAGGGTTGATCTCCTTCAGAATGGACTGGTTGGATCTCCTTGCAGTCCAAGGGACTCTCAAGAGTCTTCTCCAACACCACAGTTCAAAAGCATCAATTCTTCGGCGCTCAGCTTTCTTCACAGTCCAATTCTCATGTCCATACATGACTACTGGAAAAACCGTAGCCTTGACTAGTCGGACCTTAGTCGGCAAAGTAATGTCTCTGCTTTGGAATATGCTATCTAGGTTGCTCATAACTTTTCTTCCAAGGAGTAAGCATCTTTTAATTTCATGGCTGCAATCACCATCTGCCGGACATACTCCTTATCAATACCTAAGTTTGCTTCTAGCTCCATTGAGGGCCTCCTTCAGTGTAGAACTGAGGTTAAAAAAAATACACGTCCACATGGAAGAGAGATCTGATTTGCTCATGGGCACATTAACCAGTCCAGTCCCTCCCAGCTCCAGTTCTGTGTTTTGTGTTCTGTGGCAGTTTGGAGGCTGTTGGTAGGGCTCTAGAGATGGGTCCACAAGACAGTGATTTTTATTGCACCACTTACATTATTTCGTCCAGTCTAGCAATGCATGGTATAAGGATGCAATATGATAAAGAATAAACGCTTCCCTTGTTCTCAGGGAAATGTGCGCAGACACAGATTAACCACTAAGACATCAGTGCAGTAGAAGAAAGATCTCAGCTGTGCCTGGCGCTCAGTCGTGCTCATGAACTCTTTATTGAACAGCACTGGAAAGCAGACATCATTATCCCACACACCCTCAAGAAGGGTGATGGCACCTTCTAGAGGGGCAAGCACTGGTTCCTGGGGGGATGAATAAATTTTGCTCTTTATGTATAAAATTTAAATATATATGAAGTACAAAATCAGACCTATAGTAGCCTGTGGTATCACAATATCATGTGGCTGTTTAGGTTAAAAAAGGCTTCTTGGTGTATTAGCAGGGAGTGATAGGAAAAAAAAAGGTTGAGAGATACAGTTTATCCTTAGGATCTGGCTGCACAGTCTGTAACTCAGAAAACTGAGGTGCCCTGTCTTTGGCTGAACCCCTCTGACTGATCCCGAAGACCACGGTGCATTGGGAATGTGAGCTGGCTGGGCGGGGGTCAGCAGTGCGGGCTTTATTTAAGGACTTGAGCTTATTCTTTTAGGTTCATGAAGTTTAGCCAAATGCTGATGGAGGCAGCAGAGTGGGGGGCCGGGAACCAGTGAAAGGAAGCTCCCAGTGTTTGTCAGCGGGCTGTTACTATGTACAGATAAGCATCTTATAAGGGTGCCACTGCTAAATTCATGTTACATATTTCTATGATAGCCAGGATGGATTTTTGAAAGGCATTTCAGGATTTTTAAAAGATACTAGATTACAAATTTAAGGCCCTTCTGTACAGTTTCATCCTATGTCATCAGCATAAGTTAAAGCCACTAGGCAGATCATTGCACATATTTGCTTTCTTCTGCTCATTCATTAATTCTCAGCCTTTGAGACACTTGAAGCCCCCAAACATGGGAGATACTCAATTCTTTCTTTTAAATTGAAGTATGGCTGAATCACAATGTTGTGTACCGCAAAGTGATTCACTTTTTTCTTTTTTATGTTCTTCTCCACAGTAGGTTTTACAAGATAATGAATATAGGTCCCTGTGCTGTTCAGTAGGTCCTTGCTTACTTTATAGACAGTAGTGCATTCTTATCATTGAATTCATGTGACAACCGCTCCTCTTGTTGTCACCAGCTAATGACACAAGAGGAGGCGGAGGTGATTTGTAGCAAAGGCACTGCAGTTTCGGGTCCCCTGTGTGTGTAGCCAGACCTCTGGGTTGTGTTTTCTGAGAGTGAGACCCAAGAGCGGCGCATCTCCTTGGTGACACGTGCTTGTCCTCACAGCCTCCCCACCGAGGTAATCTCCACTCAAGTCACATAAGGACACTCGGTCACAACACCTTCAATGTCCCTGGCTTCTCATGCTCCAAGTTAAGAGCGGATTTGCAGGGCAATCATAGTTAGGGCATTTTGGACTGAATAATGAATGTAATGATTCAGCAGGGGAAACTTCGAGGATGTGCAAGGAAAAAAGGGCAAGAAGGAGGGGGCCCTGAAATGGAATGGATTTAAAATTTCAGAGCCTAGCAGGCTGGTCTTCGGAGAACTGCCAAGGGGAAATGTGCTTGCATTGTAGCAGCAGTGTTTCAGGTTAAGTGGAAGAAGAGGATGGTGGCAGTCGGAGGCATCCGACGCTGGAATCAGTTATCAGGGGACATAATGGCATGGCCTCCCAAAGGCTCTTTAAATATAGGATTGATTTCTTATCTGTCCGGAATGAACTTGGGATAAGTCTGCCTTGAAAATAAACATAATTTGCTGAAGGTTTCTTATATCCAGTAAGTCTCTGATTTTTTTTTTTTTTTCAAAGAAATTTTCCCATATTGAGTTGAAGAGAAGCAACACAGAGATCATAGCGCAGAGCCTGGAGCTCCATGGCCTGCATTGGAACCCCAGCTCTGCTGTCTGTCAACTGTGAGAGCTTGTGGAATGCACCTAAACCTCTGGGCCTCAATTTACGCATCTGTAAAGTGGGAGTAGAATGGTCCCCACTTATTAACTACTTACTGTTATGAGGATTCAAAAAGTTAATATTTTTAAATGTTACATAAGGGTCTATTATTAATAAAATCTTTTAAAGACATTATGTGCAGAGTTTAGGTCTCTTCATTCCGGAACTTAAGAAGACTTTTATCAGTGCTTTTGAAGTTGTATGCATATGTTACTATCTCCTATCCAGAAGCAAATTATTTAAGTAAACTTCAGCATGTTTTTGAAGCATCTCATGCTTAGAGGTGCAGATATTGCAAGGTGTGTTTGCATTGTCAGGAGAACCCAAAGAAACAAAACCTGCCGCACTTCGATGCTTCTGGCGCTTTGACAGCTGCGGGTCGGATGCCCCTCTGAGGACCCTGCTCTTCCTGTAGCTTTCTTAGGTGGCTTTCACTCACAACCTCAGTTATCTTCTCAGCGGAGGATCTGCTGGGGTATTGTCCTTGTTTCTGCTCTCGGACCAATGTTTCTCTCTCCTTGCTTCTCAGAAGACGTCTTAGAAGACCCTGCTTCGTAGAAGCACCTGCTTGTTTTTCTTTTTTCAACTTTTTCTTTTGTTTTGGTGTATAGCCAACTAACAATGTTGTGTTAGTTTCAAGTGAACAGTGGAGGGACTCAGCCATACACAATACGTGTGTCCATTCTTCCCCAAACTCCCCTCCCATCCAGGCTGCCACATAACATTGAGCAGAGTTCCACACAGTAGGTCCTTGTTGGTTATCCATTTCAAATATAACAGTGTATACCGTTAAGTTCTTTCTCTAAGTCTTTGAGTCTGTTTTGTAAGATGATACAAATGTGTCATTTCTTTTTAAATTGCACATAAAAGAAATGTCATATGACCTTTCTCCTTCTCTGACTTCCTTCACTCAGTATGACAATCTCCAGGTCCATCCATGTTGCTGCAAATGGCATGGTTTCATTCTTTTTACGGACTAATAGTCCGTTGTACAAGCGTAGCACATCATCTTTATTCATTCATCTGTCGATGGACATTTAGGTTGTTTCCATCTCTTAGCTATTGTAAACCGTGTTGTAGTACCTGCTTTCGGAGAAGGCAATGGCACCCCACTCCAGTACTCTTGCCTGGAAAATCCCATGGACAGAGGAGCCTGGTAGGCTGCAGTCCATGGGGTTGCTGAGGGTCGGACATGACTGAGTGACTTCACTTTCACTTTTCACTTTCATGCATTGGAGAAGGAAATGGCAACCCACCCCAGTGTTCTTGCCTGGAGAATCCCAGGGACGGGGGAGCCTGGTGGGCTGCCGTCTATGGGGTCGCACAGAGTCGCACACGACTGCAGTGACTTAGCAGCAGCAGCAGCAGCAGTACCTGCTTTAGATACCCCTTCGGGTTGCAGCTCTTTCCTTTCCTCTTGGCCACTGCCCTGAGCATACTGAAGATTTGCTGACTTTCTCTTCACTACACGGTGGTCGTCATTCCCTAAGCTGTCAATACCTGCATAGACAGCACATCCCTCACCCTGGACTCCTGGATCCTTGAGCTTGCTGTCTTTGTCCTCTGTCCCACCCCATCCACCCACTGCCGCGTCACTGCCTAGACTAGTGCTTCTCAAGCTTTACTCTCTGGAGAAGTCACCTGGGGATCTTGTTGAAACACAAGTTAGATTCAGTAGGTCTGACCTGGGGCCTGAGATTCTATGTTTCTTGCAGGCTTCTGGATGATACTGATGCTGTTGGTCCAAGGACCACAATTTGAGTAATAAGGCTCGCAACTGTCCAAAGCATCTCAGCTGCAAATCCTGTTGGCTGTCCCTTCAAAATATTATCCAGCATTAATTCACTTTCCAGTATCTACCAGCTATTGCTGTAGTCCAGGTCACCCCTATTTCTCATTATTAAAAGGGAAATAGGTTGTAAAGAATGAGACACACCAAATCACTTTATTGTACGCCTAAAGCTAACATAATATTATTAATCAACTACACTTCAATTAAAAAATTAAATAAGAAAAAAGATTGACTCGCATCATCACCTCCTATCTGGGCTCCCTCTGGCCACACTGCACCTACGCAGGTCCCCACCCGGCGCCCAGAGATCCTTTAAAATGCAGATCAGATCTTATAAACCCTCCAGGAACTTTCCATTATACTTTGAATACATCCAAAGGCTTTTCCTTCTGGCTGTTTCTCCACACTGGCTTCCTCCTCCTCTTCCTCACACTCCTCACCTCTGCCCGTGCCTCAAGGCCTGTGCACTCCCCTCTGCCCTGAACACCCTCCTCACTGTTGCACACACTCTTCCTCACAACACTCAGCCCCAGGATCAGTCGTCCCCTCTTCAGGGAAATGGGTTCTGAGAGCACAATTGACAGCTGTCCCCACTCCCTCCCCAGACCCATCACTGTGTGCCCCCTCCTCTGCTCTGTTTTCCTCTTGTTCCCTGACATCCTTCTGTCATGAAAGTCACAGTAGTTTCTGCATCCCAGGCACTGTTCTAAGTGCTTTTCAGATATTAATTCTTTGAACTTCTTAATACCCTACGGGATAACAATATAATCATTCCCCCAATTTACAAATGAAGGAACGGAGACACCAAGAGGCTCAGTCACTTTCAGAGATTAGATAGCTGTTAAGGAGCCAGCCTTTGAGCTTGGCTGTCTGACTTCAGAATCCATGCTCCAAACCATTCTACCTTCCACTGTTACATTCGATATAAATATATTTTTAGAAATATTAGTATTTGTTATTACAAGGCTATGGTTTTTCCAGTGGTCATGTATGGATGTGAGAGTTGGACTGTGAAGAAAGCGGAGAGCCGAAGAATTGATGCTTTTGAACTGTGGTGTTGGAGAAGACTCTTGAGAGTCCCTTGGACTCCAGGGAGATCCACCCAGTCCATTCTGAAGGAGATCAGCCCTGGGTGTTCTTTGGAAGGAATGATGCTAAAGCTGAAACTCCAGTACTTTGGCCACCTCATGCGAAGAGTTGACTCATTGGAAAAGACTCTGATGCTGGGAGGGATTGGGGGCAGGAGGAGAAGGGGACGACAGAGGACGAGATGGCTGGATGGCATCACTGACTCGATGGACGTGAGTCTGAGTGAACTCCGGGAATTGGTGATGGACAGGGAGGCCTGGCATGCTGCAATTCATGGGGTCGCAATGAGTCGGACACGACTGAGCGACTGAACTGAACTGAACTGAACCGAACTGACCTCTCCTACTGGAATATAAGGTCCCATGCAGACCAAGACTTAATTCCTTCCAGTTTCTACTGTGTCTCCAGCACTTAGAACCCTAGTAGGCACTCCAGAATGAAGGAATTCTGCTAGTTTTACTTTCTGTATTTAAAAGCATCATTTAGTTATTTAAAGAAATTTATGTAAAGATTAGTATTTTCACTAAAGTCTGGGGCCTTTTTTACATTGGAGTATATGTTACTTAGGTTGTAAATTTTTGATAAATCTACTTAACATTATATATTTAAAACCTAGTCTCCCTTAAGAATTTAATATCAACTTATAAATCTCAATGTACTACTGATAAATATAGTTAAATTAAAAATAGGCAGCTTTACTGATACTTTTATTAATGGTTGATTAATTCAAGTTGATATGACTGTATTCTTAAACAGTTGTTCTCATTTACAAACTTGGTTAATTAAATTGCCTTCACTGTTTTAAGTTCTATTATAATTTAATGTATTCATTTTTCTTTTTAAGTCTTTGAAATGCCTGACAAGAAACATTTACAATGCCAACAAGCCAAACTTCTCAAACCCTTCAACTACTCTTATTTATCTAATAAACTAAACTTAGAGCAAATCAAACTCACTTAAACATCCTAACACTTTTACAAATTTAATCAAATGATTTAACATCTCTTAGCATGAAATCACAACTTTGATTAAACAGTAATAGATTAATCCTAAACTTAACTTGTAAAATAATCAGTAGAAAAGGATTGTTATATGGCATTATTTCTGTAAACTTTTGAGCCTACTTAGTGTTCATACATGCAGCCTGCTTGAGAAGGGTTCTCTGCTCCAAGGCAGTCTGAAGCAGCCACCCAGCTGTTCACTGAGGTCACACACAGGGTGGAAAGCCTGTATTCATCTGATCACTAGAACTACCTACACTGCAGAGGGACATGCTAGGCCTTTTCTTCTAGTTGTTCTGATAACAGGAGATTTGGAGGCCACCGTTTTTAGATGCAATTAGTTCTAACCTCTAAGTTTCAACTTCATGTGCTTTCCTTGCCTGCTTCTTTTGCAATTTTTTATTCAGTTTTTGAGCTTTGATTGCAGCCACCTCCCTGATTGTGACTGAATTCTTCATTCTTTCCCACTGGTCTGCCTCATCCCCTTGAGTCATGCTGACAATGAACATTTGTCAAAACTGTGTGTATTTCAGTTCGCTGATCTTTTGTTTAACAACGTCATTGAGTAGTAACTCACATGTATCGATACTTCATTCCTTTAATGGCTCAGTAATATTCCATTGTATGAAGAGACCATATTTTTCTAACCCGTTTCTCCATTGATAGACATTTGGGTTGTCCCCATCTTTTGGCTTCCCTGGTAGCTCAGCCAAGATCCCCTGGAGACGGAATAGGCTGCCCACTCAAGTATTCATGCACTTCCCTGGTGGCTCAGTTGGTAAAGAATCCACCTGCAATGCAGGAGACCTGGGTTAGATCCCTGGGTTGGGAAGATCCCCTGGAGGAGGGCATGGCAACCCACTCCAATATGATTGCCTGGAGAATCCCATGGACAGAGGAGCCTGGCGGGCTACAATCCGTGGGGTCTCAAAGAGTTGGAAACGATGGAGCAACTAAGTGCACGCATGCGCACACACATTTTTGGCTATTAGGAATAATGCTACTGTGAGGATTCATGTACAAGTTTTTGTATGCACATATTTTTTAGTTCTTTGGAGTTTATTTCTAGGAGTAGAATTGCTAGATCCTGTGATAACTCTGATTAATCATTTGAGTAGATGCCAAAGTGTCCTCACCACTTTACATTTACAGGAGTATGTAAGTATTCTGATTTCTTTTATATTCTCATCAACACTTGTCTGACTTTTTGATTCTAGGCAATTCTACTAAGTGTGAAGCGGTGTCTCATTGTGGATTTTATTTGCATTTCCCTAATGGCCAGTGATAATGTACATTTTTTCATGTGCTCATTGGCAATTTGTATACTTTGGAAAAAATGTCTATTCATATCTTTATCCCATATTTTAATTGTGTTTTTTTATTATTAAACTGAAAAAGTTCTTAATATATTCTAGATATAAGTCTCTTATTAAATACTCAATTTGCAAATATTTTCATTCATTTTGTTTTCTTTTCGCTTCATTGATGGTGTACTTGGAAACACAGTTTTTAATCAAGTCCAGTTTATATGTTGTTGCTTATGTGTTTGATTCATATCTAAGAATCCACTGACAAATTTAAGTTCATACAGATTTACCCTCAAGTTTTCTTCTAAGTGCGTCTTCTCAGGTGGCGCAATGGTAAAGAATCTGCCTGCTGATGCAGGAGACACTGGAGACAGGTTCGATCCCTGTGTCTGGAAGACCTCCTCGAGGAAGAAATGGCAACCCACTCCAGTATTTTTGCCTGGAAAATCCCAGGGACAGAGGAGCCTGGTGGGCTATAGTCCGCAGGGTCACAGAGTCGGACATGGCTGAGCGACTAACACTTTCTTCTAAGTTGTATAGTTTTAGTTCTTACATTCTTCATAATAGATTCAAATAGATTCTTCATCTATTTTCAAGTAATTTTTATGGTATGGCATAAGATATCTCATTCTTATGCATGTGGTTCTGCAGTTGTCCCAGCACTATTTCTTGAAAGATCGTTATTTCCTCCACTGGACGCTGTTGGCACCCTTGTTGAAAAGTCAGTTGACCATATGGGTTTATTTCTGAGCCCTCTACTTCTATTCCATTGACCTCTCTGTTCATCCTTGCTTCAGTACCATTTTGTCTTGATTATCCTTGCTCAGTGGTAAGTTTCCAAATTGAAAAGTTTTAGTCCACAGCTTTGTTCCTCTTTTTCAAGATTGTTTCATCCTTGAAAAGAAAAGAAAGAAAGTGAAGTTGTTCAGTTGTGTCTGACTCTTTGCAACCCCATGGGCTGTGGTCAACCAGGCTCCTCTACCCATGGAATTTTCCAGGCAAGAGTACTGGAGTGGGTTGCCATTTCCTTCTCCAAGGAGTCCCTTGAAATCCCATGGACTATAGGGTCAGTTTTGTCAGTATCTACAAAGAACCCAGCTGGAATTTCTGATAGATATTGCATTGAAGATCACTTTGGGGAGTTGTTTCCTATCTTAAGAAGATAAAGTCTTCTGATCCATGAACATTATATTTACATATTTAATTTCTTTCGCCCATGTTTTGTACTTTTCAGAGTCTATGTTTTGCACTTCTTAAGTTTATTCCTAAATATTTTATTCTCTTTGATGCTAATTTAAATGAAATTATGCTTTTAACTTCATTTTCAGATTGTTCATTACAAGGGTACAATTGATTTGTGTATATTGATCTTGGATTCTGTCACCTTGCTGAGTTTGTTTATTAGGTCTAATACTTTTTAGAGGGTTCCTTAGGATTGTCTGTGTATGAGATCATGTCAGCTGCAAATAGAGATAGTTTCACTTCTTCCCAATATGAATGCCGTTTATTTCAGTTTTTGGCTGATTGCTGTTCTGGAATGTCTAGTACAATGTTGAATAGAAGCAGTGGGAGTGGACATTCTTGACTTGTTCCTGACCTTAAAGGGAGATTATCCAATCTTTTACCACTAAGCATGATGTCAGCTGAGGGTTTTTCATAGATTAGACGGCCTTTTTCAGATTGAGGGAAGTTCCCTTACATTCTTAGTTTTGTGAGTGTTTTTATCATGAAAGGGTGTTAGATTTTTGTCACATACTTTGTCTATGTCTATTGAGATAATCATGTTATTTTGTGTTTTATTCTGTCAATATGGTATATCTAATTAATTGATTTTTTAATGTTAAACCAACCTTGTGTTCCAAGGATAAATCCCACTTAGTCATATTGTCTAATTCTTTTTTATATATTGCTAGGTTTGGTTTGCCAGAATTGGGGTGGAGGGGCAAAATTCTTGCATCCATAGTCATAATAGATACCAGTCTATAGTTTTTTCTCTCGTGATGTCTGATTTTAATGTTGAGTAAGTACTAGCTAATGGAATGAGGAAATATCCCCTCCTCTTTTTTCCAAAGTGTTTATGAAGAATTGGTATTAATTCTTCTTTAAACATCTGAGATAATTTATTGATGTGTTTTTGGGCTTCTCCTCTGACTTTCTGTCCCATCCAGCTTATTTTTTTAAATTTCTGCTAAATATGAATATCTGGAATATCAGTGACTATTTGAACTAAATTTTTTAAATGTTGTAGCATTTTATATTACTGTTACAGGATGAAAAATAACACCCAAATAAGAACTTTCCTAGACTTGTGTATGAAATGGTTTCATGTCACAAAGGGAGGAGAATCACCAGGAATGTTTCAAATCATGTCCAGGAGCTGCTTTCTAAAGATTATAGTTTTATCTTTCCAATCTCTTCCCTCAATTTGTAGGCAGATTTTTCTAATGGGAGTACATAAAACTAAGTTCTAAATATTTCCATGGGTTGAAGCACTGTAGGAAAGGAGAGGACAGTTTCACATTTCATAGACTATAAGGAATATATTGTTGATTTCTTTTAATAAACCAAGTGGGCCACACCTGTTGCCTATGACCTTAAAGATGGCTGAAGTCATCTCTGGCCCATCACTGTGCACACCTGTTTTCTTTCTGTTCCCTTTCACCCTGTACCTTTCCCCAGAGCACCCTTGGGCCTGGAACTCCTCTGTCTTCTCCTTCAACAAGGTCTCTCCTTTCTGCTCACCAGGTACTTTGGAAATCTTGCCATTTTTTGGAAAGATTTTCCATAAATATTAAAAAAAAAACAAATCTGACATGTGGGTGCATAGGAGTGCTTAGCATGCAGGGGAGAAAAGAAGAGAAGAAGAGACACTGAATAGGGCTGGTGGAGGAGTAGGGGTTTCCCCTATGTGCGGGCTTTCCAGTAAGTGGGGACAGGGGATTCCAGAGCAGGACAACAGCTCAGGTGGCTCTGTGGGTGTTTCTGGCTTATAAATTCCCATCAAATTCCCAGGCTTGTTTATTAAAACCTGAATAATATTAATGGTGGTCTCAGAGTTTATAGATTCTATTCTCTGAAACTGCTTTCCTCCAGTTGGTGATGCAAGCACTATATATAGAATATTCCTCTTGTGTGCTGGAGTATTTCCCCATAGTTTTCAGTAAAGGGGTCTTTCCCAGATAAAGAAAGGCTTTCTCTTGAAAAAGTTTTGAAGATTGGTGTGGATGCGGAGATAAAGCCTATAAATAAGATGGGGAATAAGCTAAAAGACCTATAGGACTTTGAACACTTAAATGTTTCATTCTGTTCCATCTTTTTTTATCATTCGGTTCAGTTCAGTAGCTCAGTCATGTCCGACTCATTGCAGTCCCATGAATCGCAGCATGCCAGGCCTCCCTGTCCATCACCAATTCCCGGAGTTCACCCAAACTCGTCCATCAAGTCAGTGATGCCATCCAGCCATCTCATCCTCTGTCATCCCCTTCTCCTGCTGCCCCCAATCCCTCCCAGCATCAGAGTCTTTTCCAATGAGTCAACTCTTCGCATGAGGTGGCCAAAGTACTGGAGTTTCAGCTTTAGCATCATTCCTTCCAAAGAAATCCCAGGGCTGCTCTCTTTTAGAATGGACTGGTTGGATCTCCCTGCAGTCCAAGGGACTCTCAAGAGTCTTCTCCAACACCACAGTTCAAAAGCATCAATTCTTTGGCTCTCAGCTTTCTTCACAGTCTCACTCTCACATCCATACATGACCACTGGAAAAATCATAGCCTTGACTAGACAGACCTTTGTTGGCAAAGTAATGTTTCTGCTTTTGAATATGCTATCTAGGTTGGTCATAACTTTTCTTCCAAGGAGCAAGCGTCTTTTAATTTCATAGCTGCAATCACCATCTGCAGTGATTTTGGAGCCCAAAAAATAAAGTCTGACACTGTTTCCACTGTTTCCCCATCTATTTCCCATGAAGTGATGGGACCAGATGCCATGATCTTTGTTTTCTGAATGTTGAGCTTTAAGCCAACTTTTTCATTCTCGTCTTTCACTTTCATCAAGAGGCTTTTTAGTTCCTCTTCACTTTCTGCCATAAGGGTGGTGTTATCTGCATATCTGAGGTTATTGATATTTCTACCAGCAATCTTGATTCCAGCTTGTGCTTCTTCCAGCCCAGCATTTCTCATGATGTACTCTGCATATGAGTTAAATAAGCAAGGTGACAATATAGAGCCTTGACGTACTCCTTTTCCTATTTGGAACCAGTCTGTTGTTCCATGTCCAGTTCTAACTGTTGCTTTCTGACCTGCATACAGATTTCTCAAGAGGCAGGTCAGGTGGTCTAGTATTCTCGTCTCTTTCACAATTTTCCACAGTTAGTTGTGATCCACACAGTCAAAGGCTTTGGCATAGTCAATAAAGCAGAAATAGATGTTTCTCTGGAACTCTATTCCTTTTTCCATGATCATTAGGATTATTTAATTTCTTTTTAAAAATTTTAGTTGGATAATTGCTTTACAATGTTGTGTTGCTTTCTGACATACATCAAGATGAATCAGCCATGATAGCTCAGTTGGTAAAGAATCTGCCTGCAATACAGGAGACCTTGGTTTGATTTCTGGGTCAGAAAGATCCCCTGGAGAAGGGATAGGCTACCCACTCCTGTATTCTTGGGCTTCCCTTGTGGCTCAGCTGGTAAAGAATCCACCTGCAATGCCGGAGACCTGGGTTCGATCCCTGGGTTGGGAAGACCTGATGGAGAAGGGAAAGGCTACCCACTCCAGTATTCTGGCCTAGAGAATTCCAAGGACTATAGTCCACGGGGTTGCAAAGAGCTGGACACGACTGGGCTACTTTCACTTTCACTTTTCATTTTCATGCATATGTCCCCTCACTCTTGAATCTCCCTCCCACCTCCCATACCCTCCCACTCCTCTAGGTTGTCACAGAGCACCAGGTTTGATGATGCCTTTTGCCATATTTAGCACTGCTTCGTAGCAGAGTGAATCCGTCACAGACATGTGTAAATAAATTACTAGCATTAATTTAAAATTGCTGTTTCAGACCTAAATTGTATAAGCCTTTATCTCTTGTGAAATTGGAATGCATCATTTAATGGCCATTTGGCTTTTATGAAAGGGCCATAGATGCATGAGAAGATAAGGAAGAGTGGAATGTAATGCCCCAGGCCTAAGTGTGTCACAAGTTAGGAGTAAACCATATTTATTTCAGTGCATTAAGGGCTGCTCAATGATTATTGCCTTTCTTCTGTTTCTTTATATCTTTCATATTTATCAAGCTCTTTTATCTATATTAATTCTCAGTTTGAGAAATTAATTTTGTTAGACTGGATTTTCATTTTATTCTATTTTATGGGGATTTTCTCATTAGAATAGTGAAAGAATATTTTAATAACAAATACAAAAAATAATAAATGCTTTAAAGGAACAAGCATTAAATGAATCCACTATACCCTTTAAGGGAAATACTAGTTCTTGCAGACACATTTACAATATGTTATTATACTGTGGAATAGTTAATATCTCCTAAAGCATAATTGAAATTCTGTTCCTTGAACCTACAAAAATGCTAGTTTTGAACACTTTAGAAAAGCATGTTTTCAATATAACCTACTTTTCTTTCTATAGAAGTATTTGTTTTAAAAGTATTTTTAAAACACAGGTAAATTTTTTATAAGACCACCAAAGAGAATTTCATCCAGATGTAGTCAGTGTTAGGAACTCTTTCCTAGTGGTTTTACATTTTCTATGCATCGGCTTTTCACTTCTCAAGACTGTAACTAGGATGGAATCCAAAGCCCCTGGTGAAGTCTTGAGGACACGCTAGCCTGGCCTGTGCTTCGCTCTTAACTGTGTTTTAGCCACGTCTCCCTCCCCCTCTCATTGCTCCAGATACCACATAAGTCTTTCGTTTGGGCTCCTAAAAAAGCCAGAACTTTTCTTGCTTGGTGCTTTGGAATATGATGTTTCCTCTACCAGCATATTCCCTTTCCAGTGTCATCTTTTCTTTTTTTGTCCTTCAGCCGCAAAATTGAGTTTGTCATACACTGCAGTTCATTCCATCTTTATTAGTTTTATTATTTTTTTGTCTTCAGATCCCATGCCTTCTCTCCCTTTTCCCTTTCCCACAAAAGTAACCATTTTGTTAGGTATGTGTTTAGAGATATGCCCATCTCTGAATGATATATTGTGCTTTCTGTGAGTGTATGTGCTTTTAAGTTTCATTAATGGTATTGCATAATAAATCTCATTCAGCTTCTTGTTCCTGCCCAACATTGTTTTGGGAACCATTTCTGTTGCTGTTTTGCCAGCCTAGCTTATCCATTCCAGTGCGGGGTAGCGCTCCATTGCATGTGTTTAGCACAGGTAGCTTTCTCCAGTGATGGGCACCTGCGCCATGCTGGGGACAATATCCTCATGCATATTTTTTCATCCGTCTCTTCACAGGGTTAATCCCTACTCTCTTAGGTCCAGTCTTAATGTCACTTCCTCCAAGTCACATTGCCTGGCCTTTAGTACCATGCTACTCCCATTTCTTATCTAAATTAGGCTCCCTTTTGGGCTCCTGGGACATTTCTTGAAAATGGTCGTTAAAGTGTGCAACCATATATTTATTTTGATGATTTTGGCATTTTGTTGTGATGACTGTCTTTCTCACCAGACTGTGAGCTCTTTGGCTGTAGGGACCATAATCCATTCTGTTCATCACTCTTCCCTACTGCTTAATACAGTGCCTTTCACTCCGTTGAGGTCATGCTATACATAATATTGTACATTTTTAACATTATACTACTACAGTTGTGATATAGAAGCATGTTTTAATATGTAATAGGCTTCATTTTTTAGAGTAGTTTTAGATGCACAGCATGGTTGAGCAGAAAGAATTACCATATACCCACTCACCTCCTCACACATAGCCTTCTTCTCCATCAACATCCAGCATCATCATGGTATCTTTGTCACAGGTGATGAACCTTCATCATTATCAAGCCAATTTCACAGTTTACATAAGAGTTCATCTTGGTGTTATACATTCTCTGAGTGTGGAAAAATGTGGAATGACAAGTATCTACCTTCACGGTATTTACGGTATCATACAGAGTAGTTTGACTGCCCTAAAAATTCCCCATGCTCCACCTATTTATCCCTCCCTTCCTATGCCAAATCCTATGCCAACCATTATTATTTTTTTTTTTTACTATATTCACAGTTTTGTCTATTCTTTTCTTGAATGTTATATAGTTGGAATCATACAATATGTGGCCTTTTAAGATTGGCTTTTTTCATTTAGCAGTATGCATTTGAGGCTCCTCCATATCTTTTAATGACTTTATAGTTATTTTATTTTTTAGCATTGAATAATGCTCCATTGTCTAGACATACCAAAATTTATCTGCTCATTTATTAAAGGCATGTTGGTTGCTTCTGAGTTTTAGCAATTATTAGGAAAGCTTTTATAGATATTTATGGGCTTTCCAGGTGGTTCAATGGTAAAGAATTTTCCTGCCAAGTCGGAGATGCGGGTTTGATCCCTGGGTTGGGAAGATCTTCTGGAGAAGGAAATGGAAACCCACTCCAGTATTCTTGCCTGGAAAGTCTCATAGAGAGAATAGCCTGGCACATTATAGTCCATGGGGGTCACAAAAGAGTTAGACATGCCGTAGTGACTAAACAAGAGTGAGGGCTTAGATAGTTTTTTAATATCTTTTTATTCTTTGTTAATATAAGCATTCAGTGTTGTAAATTTCCTTCTAAACACTACTTTCACTTCATCCTACAGATTTTGATTAGTGTTTTCATTTGCATTTAGTTCAAATATTTTTTAATTTCTCTTGAGACTTGTCCTAGGACCTTTGTGAAGTTTTGAATGTTGTTTAATCTCCAAGTATTAAAACTTTCCAGCTATCTTTCTGATATTGGTTTCTGGTTTAATTTTCTGTGCTCTAAAAGCATACATAGTGTGATTTCTATTTTTTTTTATATTTTTAAGGTCTGTTTAATGGTCCAGAATGCGGTCTATCTTAATGAATATATGATCTTGAGAAGAATATGTATTCTGTTAATGAGCAAAGGATTCTATAAATGTCAATTAAATCCAGCCAGTTGATTATACTTTTCAGTTCAACTATATCCTTAGTAATTACTGCCTGTTGGAACTTACTAGTATCAAAATGTCAGTCTCCACCTATAATAGTGAATTTATCTATATATCTTTCCATTTTTACCAAGTTTTTGATTCAAAATCGACCCCTATATCATTATATAATAATCCTGTTTTTATTCCTGCTAATTTTCCTTGCTCTGAAATCTACTCTGTTTGAAATTAATACAGATATTCCAGGTTTCTTTTGATTAGTATTGACATGATATATCTTTCACCATCTTCTTACTTTCAATTCACATGTGTCTCTATTTTCATAGTGGGTTTTTTGTGAACAGCATATAGTTTAGTATTGGTTTTTGATTCACTCAAATGATTCTAATTCATTCATTTCATTCATTATGATTTATTCATTCATTTAGTTAATAATACGTGACCTAAATGCAAATGACACAATACTCTGTGTTTTAATTGGTCTGTTAGACCATTGACATTTAAAGTGATTACTAATATAGTCAGATTAATATCTACCATATTTGTTGTTTTCTGTTCATTGCTCTCATTCTTTCTCTTTTTTGTCTTTTGCCCTTTTCACCTTTTTTGTTTTTATTTGAGCATTTTATGTAATTTTGCTCTCTTTCCTTTCTCAGCGTATCAATTTCACTTCTTTTTATTTTTTCCCAGTGGTTGTCCTGGAGTTTGCAGTGGACGTTTACAGCTAATCCAGGTCCACCTTCACATCCCACCACAGGCATACCTTGTCTTATGGTGCTTTGCTTTAGAGGATGTCACTTGTACTGTGTGTTTTACAAAGTGAAGACTTGTGACAATCCTGTGTCAAGCAAGTCAACTGGTGCCATTTTTCAAACAGCATTTGCTCACTTTATGACTCACATTTTTATAATTCTTACAATATTTCAAGCTTTATTATTATTATTTTTGTTATGATGGTCTGTGATCAGTGATCTTTGTGTTACTGCTATGAAGCCCTAAAGTCTCAGATGATGGTTAGCATGTTTTAGCAATGAAGTATTTTTAAATTAAGGTATATATGTTGTTTTATAAACACAACGCTATTGCACACTAACTAAACAGATTACAGTGTAGAGAGAGCATAACTTTTCTATGCCCTGGGAAATGAAAAACTCTTGTGACTTGCTTTTTTGTAATACTTATTTTATTGCAGTGATCTGGAACTGAACCCACAGTACCTCTCAGACTCACCTCTGTATGGCTTCACTGGGTGGTACAAGTCTCTTATAACAAAGTATTTATAATTCTTTCCTCCTGTCTTATATCATTGCTGTTGTTATTTCCATTATCCATAATCTACAATCACCAAATACATTGTTGCCATTATTAATTTAATCAAACTATTATCTGTTATATCAATTAAGAATAAGAAAAAGAACCCAGTTTTACAATTTTACCTTCACGTATTCCTTCTCTAGTGCTTTTTATGTTCTTTATGGACATTCAAGTTTCTGACCTGTATCATTTTCCTTCTCTCTGAAGAAATTCTAACATTTTTGCCAGATCTACTGACAACAGATTCCTTTGGTTTTGTTGGTCTGAGAAAGTCTTTATTTCTCCTTCTGAAGGATGATTTCTCTGGTAACAGGATTATAGCTTTTTTTTTCTTCCTTTCAAGACTTTAAATATTCTTGATTGCATGATTTTTGAGAAATCTCATATACTTCTTATCCTTCCCCCTCTATAGGTAAGTTGTTTTCCCTACGTCTTTTTTCAAGACTTTTTTGATTTTCTGTAGTTAGAATATGATATCCCCAGGTGTTGATTTTTTTGGCACTTACCTTGCTGAATGTTCTCTGAGCTTCCTGATCCATTGATTATTGTCTAACATTAATTTGGGGATATTCTCAATGACAGTTGCTTCAGAAGTTTTTTCTTTTCCTTTCCCTCTTCTCTGGTATTCCCAATACATGTATGATACATTTATGTTAACATGTATGTTACATGTTAACATGTAGTTCTCCTATAGTTCTTACATATTCTGTTTTATTTTTTTCAGTGTTTATTCTTATCTATTTTCTGTTTTGGAAGTTTCTATTGACATTACTTTAAGCTTCAACCTTTTCCAGCCTTACAGTGTTTGGTTTGGTTTCAACCTCTAGTGTTTCTGTTTGGTTCTTTCTTACAGATTTCATCTCTCTCCTTATACTATTAATCTTATAATATATTAAGATTAAGATTAACATATTAATAATATAATAATATGTTGTATTAATAATATAATATATCAATAATATATTGTATCAATAATATTAATTATATAATAATAATATATTAATAATATATTAATCACTCCCTATCTATTACTCTCCTACTACTATTGTATATTGTCTTTTTTAAATCAGATTCCTTAGTATTTTATTTTATTTTTGTTTTTTTTTAATTAATTTATTTTAATTGGAGGCTAATTACTTTACAGTATTGTAGTGGTTTTGCCATACATTGACATGAATCAGCCATGGGTGTACATGTGTTCCCCATCCTGGACCCCCCTCTCACCTCCCTCCCCATCCCATCCCCCCAGGGTCATCCCAGTGCACCAGCCCTGAGCGCCCTGCCTCATGCATCGAACCTGGACTAGCGATCATTTCACGTATGATAATACACGTTTCACTGCTGTTCTCTCAAATCATCCCACCCTTGCCTTCTCCCACAGAGTCCAAAAGACTGTTCTATACATCTGTGTCTCTTTTGCTGTCTCTCATATAGGGTTAACATTACCATCTTTCTAAATTCCATATATATGCATTAGTATACTGTATTGGTGCTTTTCTTTCTGGCTTACTTCACTCTGTATAAGAGGCTCCAGTTTCATCCACCTCATTAGAACTGATTCAAATGTATTCTTTTTAACGGCTGAGTAATACTCCATTGTGTATATGTACCACAGCTTTCTTATCCATTCGTCTGCCGATGGACATCTAGGTTGCTTCCATGTCCTAGCTATTGTAAACAGTGCTGATAGTGAAAATGAATATACTACCCAAATATATTATATATTATTCGCTCAGTCATGTCTGACTTTTTGCGACCCCATGGACTGTCGCACGCCAGGCTCCTCTGTCTACGGGATTCTCTAGGCAAAAATACTGGAGTGGGTTGCCATTTCCTCCTCCAGGGATACTAAGCAATCTATAGATTCAATGCAATCCCTATCAAGCTACCAAAGGTATTTTTCACAGAATTAGAACAAATAATTTCACAATTTGTATGGAAATACAAAAAACCTCAAATAACCAAAGCAATCTTGAGAAAGAAGAATGGAACTGGAAGAATCAACCTGCCTGACTTCAGGCTATACTACAAAGCTACAGTCATCAAGACAGTATGGTACTGGCACAAAAAGACAGAAATATAGATCAATGGAACAAAATAGAAAGCCCAGAGATAAATTCACACACCTATGGTCAGCTTATCTTTGACAAAGGAGGCAAGAATATACAGTGGAGAAAAGACAATCTCTTTAACAAGTGGTGCTGGGAAAACTGGTCAACCACTTGTAAAAGAATGAAACTAGAACGCTTTCTAACACCATACACAAAAATAAACTCAAAATGGATTAAAGGTCTAAACGTAAGACCAAAAACTATAAAACTCCTAGAGGAGAACATAGGCAAAACACTCTCCGACATAAATCACAGCAGGATCCTCTATGGCCCACCTCCCAGAATATTGTAAATAAAAGCAAAAATAAACAAATGGGACCTAATTAAAATTAAAAGCTTTTGCACAACGAAGGAAACTATAAGCAAGGTGAAAAACAGCCTTCAGAATGGGAGAAAATAATAGCAAATGAAGCAACTGACAAAGAATTAATCTCAAAAATATACAAGCAACTCCTGTAGCTTAATTCCAGAAAAATAAATGACCCCCCCAAAATGGGCCAAAGAACTAAATAGACATTTCTCCAAAGAAGAGATAGAGATGGCTGACAAACACATGAAAAGATGTTCAACATCACTCCTTATCAGAGAAATGCAAACCAAAACCACAATGAGGTACCATCTCACACCAGTCAGAATGGCTGCTATCCAAAAGTCAACAAACAATAAATGTTGGAGAAGGTGTGGAGAAAAGGGAACCATCTTACACTGTTGGTGGGAATGCAAACTAGTACAGCCACTATGGAGAACAGTGTGGAGATTCCTTAAAAAACTGGAAATAGAACTGCCATATGACCCAGCAATCCCACTGCTGGACATACACACCGAGGAAACCAGAATTGAAAGAGACACATGTACTCCTTAGTATTTTAATCACCATTATTTAGATCCTGGTGTAAGAACGCCAGCATCTCTGCTATATGTCAGTCTGGTTGATGCTTGATGATTGCTGCATCTCTTCACTTTTTTTTTTTACCTTTAGCATTGTTTTGGAAAGTCAGACATGAGATATTGGGTAAAAGGAACTTAGGTAAATAGGTCCATTGCAATCCCCGTTATTATACAGAGGCTTTATTGATGTAGTGGTGATGTGCGGGCAAGGGGAAGCACTCTGTGTGCTGTGGTTAAGTCTCAGTCTTTCAGTGAACACAAGCCCCTGGGCTATATTCATCACAAGTGCTTCTTAGGTATTTTCCTCCCCCTTTAGGTGATACAAGAAAGCTTGGAGGGGTTGGAGTTAGGTAATTCCCTTCCTTGAAGTCAGACTTTGGGAAGAATTGGGTATTACCCTTTCCCCATTTGATTAGACCCTGGTAAAAACTAGTTATGAGAGCAGGGTTTTGTTAAGGAAAACAAATTGCTATGGACTTATTGTAAATGGTTGTTTATCCCTTCTTTCTGGAAGCAGGATGGAATTTTTCTATCATCTTTCCCCTAAGATCTTAGAGATAAAACTCATCAAAGCCTTTTGCCTCTCATACCCCATGCTCCAGCCTCCAGGAGTTGTGTTTCTCTCTCAAGCTAGTTAGTTTCCAGAAATTCGCCAATTAACCTTGAAGTATTCCTACCAGATATTGACTTCAGAGGGGTTGCTGACCAGTTTCTATGCCAGCTAAGCTTTGGTTTTCTGTATCTGCTTGGGCTCTAATATTCAGGGTGTTATTTGTCCTATAACCTCAAGTCTCTCCTAGATGTAAGAAAAGTTCTTGATTTTCAGTCTTTCACCTCTTAACTGTTGTGAGGATTAAAGTGAAAGCTTTCAAGCTCTTTAGTGTCACACTAGAGCTCCAAAGTCTAGAAGCATTGTTTTTCATTAATGAATAGCATTTCATCCTCTGGGTGTATGGCTAATTCTTGAAAATCTTCTTTTGAAAGAAGAAAAGATCTTTTAGTTCAGTCAGAAACCCAAGTGTCACAGAATTTTCTACTTTTTTACTCTGAGGACTCATTTTATTTTACGTTTGTAATTTTATTTATTAACTTAGGCTTTTTAGATTCTTCTTAAAAGCCTTCCCATCCATACCTTCAGAAGTAAATATGGAATATTAGATGGTAATCATTTTGGAGACTTTTAATTTTAAATCTTCACATAAATCTAAAAGCAAAAGCTAGTCATTTTTATACAAAGAAACTATCTTTGAGTTATCTTCAAGAAGGCACATTTCATTAACTAGATAAATTAACGAGCATTTGAAATGAACTTTTTTTATTTTAGTTATTATTAAGCTTCTTAGTAAATATCCTATGTTCTGCTAATCCCACAGGGCTAGGTCCTTATCACTGAACACCTGGAGCTGGGTAGCAGGGTAGACTGTTTTCTTTAATCTGATGGCACTGCAGCTCATGATCCTCTGTCTTAAAACTCTAAGAAAAGGCTCTATCTGCTGGCTGTAGTTTATAAATATAAAAGTGGTTATAATACTTTTGTATGGTCAGACCATTCAAGATGGCTGTTCTCTTGCTCTCTGTACATCCCCAACTCAACCAGTCCCTGCTTTATTCACGTGACTAACCAGTTCTTTTAGTTATAGGGTTTCATTAGTCCCTGGTAACTGATGAGCCCACCTGACACCAAATCCCCCAAGAATGGTTTCCTCCTTCCCTCCCAGACCTCAGAGACTGCTGCTGCACCCCCACCACCGTCTCCTGTGCCATTAGGGTGTTGTTCCAGGAACATTTATGGAAGAGTCTCCTGTCCAGTAAGCCTTTGATACCTCTGCTGCTGTAGCCAAGCTCTATCTTCAGTTTCAAGGCTGGCCCAATAAAAGTTTTATAAACCTGAAAGGTGTAGCACAGCTCTTTATATTGGTCTCTATGGTATTTTTTTGGATGTTTCATCAGTGTAATAGATTTCAGTCAGTCAGTTCAGTCACACAGTTGTGTGTGACCCTTTGTGACCCTATAGACTGCAGTAGGCCTTGCTTTCCCGTCCATCACCAACTCCCAGAACTTGCTCAAATTCATGTCCATCTAGTCAATCATGTCATCCAACCATCTCACCCTCTGTCGTCCCCTTCTCCTCCTGCCTTCAATCTTTCCTAGCATCAGGGTCTTTTCCAGTGAGTCAGTTCTTCACATCTGGTGGCCAAAGTATTGGAGCTTCAGCTTCAGCATCAGTCCTTCCAGTAAATATTCAGGACTAATTTCCTTTAGGATGGACTGGTTGGATCTCCTGACAGTCCAAGGGACCCTCAAGAGTCTTCTCCTACACCACAGTTCAAAAGCATCAATTCTTCAGCTCTGCTTTCTTTATGGTCCACCTCTCACATCCATGCATGACTACTGAAAAAACCATAGCTTTGACTAGATGGACCTTTGCTGGCAAAGTAATGTCTCTGCTTTTTAATATGCTGACTAAGTTTGTCATACCATCTTTTAATTTCATGGCTTCAGTCACCATCTGCAGTGATTTTGGAGCCCAAAATAATAGTCTGTCACTGTTTCCATTGTTTCCCTATCATTTGCCATGAAGTGATGGGACCAGTCATGATCATAGTTTCTTTAATGTAAACTTCTAAACCAGCTTTTTCACACTCCTCTTTCACTTTCATCAAGAGGCCCTTTAGTTCCCCTTTGCTTTCTGCCATAATGGTGGTGTCATCCGCATATCTGAGGTTATTGATATTTCTCCTAGCAATCTTGATTCTAGCTTGTGCTTCATCCAGCCTGGTATTTCACATGATGTACTCTGCATATATGTTAATTAATCAGGGTGACAATGTACATCCTTGACGTACTTCTTTCCCAATTTTGAACCAGTTCATTGTTCCATGTCCAGTTCTAACTGTTGCTTCTTGACCTGCATACAGATTTCTCAGGAGGCAGGTCAGGTGGTCTGGTTTTCCCATCTCTTTAAGAATGGTCAGAGTTTGTTGTGATCCACACAGTCAAGGCTTTGGCATAGTCAATGAAGCAGAAGTAGATATTTTTCTGGAACTCTCTTGCTTTTTCTGTCATCCAATGGATGTTGGCAATTCAGTCTCTCGTGCCTTTGCCTTTCTAAATCCAGCTTGAGCATCTGGAAGTTCTTGTTTCACATATTGTTGAATCTTGACTTGGAGAATTTTGAGCATTACTTTGCTACATGTGAAATGAGTGCAATTTGGCATTGCCCTTCTTTGGGCTTGAAATGAAAACTGACCTTTTCCTGTCCTGTGGCCACTGCTGAGTTTTCCAAATTTGCTGGCCTATTCAGTACAGAACTTTAACAGCATGATCTCTCAGGATTTGAAATTGCTTAACTGGAATTCCATCACCTCCACTAGCTTTGTTCATAGTGATTCTTCCTAAGGCCCACTTGAGTTCACATTCCAGGATGTCTGACTCTAAGTGAGTGATCACACCATCATCATTATCTGGTTCATGAAGATCTTTTTTGTACAGTTCTTCTATGTATTCTTGCCACCTCTTCTTAATATCTTCGGCTTCTGTTAGGTCCATACCATTTCTATCCTTTATCGAGCCCATCTTTGCATGAAATGTTCCCTTGGTATATCTAATTTTCTGGAAGAGATCTGTAGTCTTACCCATTCTGTTGTTTTCGTCTATTTCTTTGCTTTGATCACTTTGGAAGGCTCTCTTATCTCTCCCTGCTATTCTTCAGAACTCTGCATTTAGATGAATATATGCTTTCATTTTCTCCTGTGCCTTTTGCTTCTCTTATTTTCTCAGCTATTTGTAACACAGAGAACAATTTTGCTTTTTTACATTTCTTTTTCCTTGTGGATGGTTTTGATCCCTGCCTTCTGTACAATGTTATGAACCTCCATCCATAGTTCTACAGCCACCCTGTCTATCACATCTAATCCCTTGCATCTATTTGTCACTTCTACTGCATAATCATAAGGGATTTGATTTAGGTCATACCTGAATGGTCTAGTGGTTTTCCCTACTTTGTTGAATATAAGTCTGAATTTTGCAATAAGGAGTTCATGATCTGAGCCACAGTTACCTCCCAGTCTTGTTTTTGCTGACTGTATAGAGCTTCTCCATCTTCAGCTGCAAAGAATATAATCAGTCTAATTTTGTTATTGACCATCTGGTGATGTCCATGTGTAGAGTGTTCTCTTGTGTTGTTGGAAGAGGGTGTTTGCTATGACCAGTGCATTCTCTTGGCAAAACTCTATTAGCCTTTGCCCGGCTTCATTTTGTACTACAAGGCTAAACTTGCTTGTTACTCCAGGTATCTCTTGACTTCCTACTTTTGCATTCCAGTCCCCTATGATGAAAAGAACATCTTTTGGGGGTGTTAGTTCCAGAAGATCTTGTAGGTCTTCATAGAAACTTCAACTTCAGCTTCTTTGGCATTAGTAGCTGGGGCATAGACTTGGATTACTGTGCTATTGAATGGTTTGCCTTGGAAATGAACAAGATCATTCTGTCATTTTTGAGATTGCATCCAAGTACTGCATTTCGGACTCTTTTGTTGACAATTAGGTCTACTACATTTCGTCTAAGGGATTCTTGCACACATTAATAGATATAATGGTCATCTGAATTAAATTTGCCCATTCCTGTCCATTTTAGCTCACTGATTCCTGAAATGTCGATGTTCACTCTTGCCATCCCCTGTTTGCCCATTTCCAATTTGCCTTGATTCATGGACCTAACATTCCAGAGTCGTATGCAATATTGCTCTTTACAGCATCAGACTTTACTTCCATCACCACAACTGGGCATTGTTTTTGCTTTGGCTCAGCCTCTTCATTCTTTCTGGAGCTATTTCTCCAATCTTCTCCAGTAGCATATTGGGCACCTACGTACCTGAGGAGTTCATCTTTCAGTGTCATATCTTTTTGTCTTTTCATACTGTTCATGGGGTTCTCAAAATAAGAATGCTGAAGTGGTTTTCCATTCCCTTCTCCAGTGGACCATGTTTTGTTAGAACTCTCCACCATGGCTCATAGTTTCATTGAGTTAGATAAGGCTGTGATACATGTGATCATTTTGGTTAGTTTTCTGTGATTGTGGTTTTCATCCTTTCTGCCTTCTGATGGATGAGGATAAGAGGCTTGTGGAAGCTTCCTGATGGGAGTGACTGACTGTCTGGAAAACTGGGTCTCACTTTGGTGGGGAAGGCTATGCTCAGTATATCTTTAATCCAATTTTCTGCTGATGGATAAGGCTGTATTCCCTCCCTGTAGCTTGGCCTGAGGCCGAACTATGATAGGGATAAAGGCAGTAGTGGTGACCTCCTTCAGAAGGACTTACACCAGGATGCCACAGCTCCCAGGATGTTGCAGTCACTGCCCCAGTGCTGTGGCAGGGCACTGTCAACCCACACCCCCGCTGGAGACTCGTGGACACTCACAGGTGAGTGTGGCTCAGCCTCTTGTGGGGTCACTGCTCCTTTTTTTTCTGGGTCCTGGTGTTTACAAGGTTTTGTTATGTCCTCCCTGATGCTGGGAAAGATTGAAGGCAGGAGGAGAAGTGGATGACAGAGGATGAGAATGCTGCAGTCCATGGGGTCACAAAGAGTTGGACACAACTGAATGATTGAACAACAGCAACCTGGGTGTACACATTTAATAATAAATAGGTCATATGTTCTCTTCTTTCCCCTATGAAACCATTCAGCTATTAGCAGGGCAGAGGATCCCTTAATATCAATCTTAATTTTGGTTGAAAGAATGTGATTAGGTGGATAAGGCCTTTAGAAAGTTTACCCCTGTGAATTCAGCATTGAAAGCCCTGACTTTTGACCTCAATGTTAATTTCTAAAACTCACTTGGACTGGGGGTGGTTTAATTTTTATCCTCATAATACTTTATTTCCCTGTCTTTTGGACTGTATCTTCATTGACATTTAGTAAAAGACATTTGTGTAGATTTTTCATTTGGTTAAAGGAAATGTGAAAACATGAAAAAAATAGTGAATCTTGTATTTCAGTTTTCCAGTGTTATTTGCCAGTGCTGTAGATATTTTAAAACAATGCTGTCAAATAGAACTTTATGCAGTGAAGACATTGTTCTTTTGCACTATTCAGTATGTAGCCACTTATTAAAGTACAGATTTTAAATTTTTATTTAATTTTATTTACATTTAAATAGGCACTTTTGGCTAGTGGCTACCATATCAACTAGTACAGATTTAGACTTTTGTTTGTTGATTGGTTGGGTTTTTTAATGTCTATAAAATTGAGTGTGTGTGTCTGTGTGCATATGTTGTCAGAAAAGTTTAAGGACAAGTCTTTTATCCAAAGAAAGGTATCCAAAAGAAAAGTTGGCACAAAAACTATAGGATTGGTTATATATAGAATCTGAAAGAATTGTCCAAGAGATAATTTAAAGCATAACAAGTTTGCTACACAGATTAAATGGACTTCTTCCCAGAAAAATGAAGCGCAGTCTAGGAATCAAAAACAATGTCTGCTAGAAAGAGGGAGAAAGAAAGGGAGTCAGTGGGGAGAGAGAGAAGGGAGGATATGGATGAAGGTAGGAATGACTTGTTGAAATTTTAGAAGTTCTAAAGGGGGCATAATTACTACACTGGCTTTCTAATACAGTAGGGAGGAAATCTGATCTGCTTTCTACAATGAAAACTCATGAAGTGACAGTTAAATCAACAGTAAAGTTTGCTTTTTCCTCCATAACAATTAATTTTCAAATTAATGATGGAAAGAGCTAAAAGTAGAAATAGAAACAGTTAAAAGTAGAAATCAGTTCAGTTCAGTCACTCAGTCATGTGAGACTCTTTGCCACCCCATGGACTGCAGCACACCAGGCTTCCCTGTCCATCACCAACTCCCAGAGATTACTCAGCCTCATGTCCATCGAGTCAGTGATGCCATCCAACTGCCTCATCCTCTGCTGTCCCCTTCTCCTCCTGCCTTCAATCTTTCCCAGCATCAGGGTTTTTTTCCAGAGTCAGTTCTTTTCACCAGGTGGCCAAAGTATTGGAGTTTCAGCTTCAGCATCAGTCCTTCCAGTGAATATTCAGGACTGATTTCCTTTAAGATAGACTGGCTGGATCTCCTTGCTGTCCAAGGGATGCTCAAGAGTCTTCTCAATTTCTATTCAAGTAGAAATAAAAAGAGTTAAATTTACTGGAAGTGTTACATAATTCAAATCCTTTATGATGACCTCAAGGGTTTTCCCAATTTGAAATTAAAGAACTAACATTCCTGTAGGATAATCCTGTGTAAGGGGATCTCCACCCTTGTGGGAAAGTAGCAAATTACGATTCTGGGGGAGAGAAGGTCAGGCAACAGTTGCTTGAGTGATGTGTAAGGAGTAAGACTTCATCTGTCCTGATGGGCAGCTTTTTTCCTCCAAAGCCTATTTTTTGCTTCCTTTTTTGTTGTTGTTGTTAAAAATTTATTTTTCTCTAGTTACATTTCTCTTGCTTTTTTATCTGTCTCAAAGGATTATCCAGTTTTATGGGCATAGTAACATATTTAAATGTTTTCACCCGTTAAACCAAAACAAAACAGATCGCAAATCCCCACCTTACCTCAATCTGTTAATATATTTTGTTTCACCTTTATCTCCTTCTTAGCATTTCTAAAGCAACTGTGCAGCTGTTTACTTCCGTGGAGAGAGAAAACAGATTGCCTGCGATCTGCCAAATTTCTGTGTTGTTGTCTGGGTGTGACAGTTCTGTACATAATGATTCCAGGAGAACATTCTTAACTATATTTACAGTTTAAAATGTTGGAGCACCACAGTAGTAACACAGAAGGAGCTGAAAGTTTTAGATAATGAAATGCTTAGCCTGGTTTGGACAGACTGCACTGTAAACCAATTCCTATCACTCCATGTGGGTGGATGGAATTTTGGCCAGGTCAGTGGCATTTGAGAGGATTAAGATAGGAGAAAGTGTTGAATTCCAGAGATGCAACATGGCAGTATTAGAAAAATATTTCTGTTACATCTTTTGATGTGTTGGGGACAGAATAGTAAAGGGGCTTAACAGCTAGAATCCCTAATCTCATGCCTCACTTAAAAAAAAATACTGTCCCAAAGAGCCTCGGGAAGGCGCTTAAATGTTCCCAGTGGTGGAGTTTAGCCACGCCAACAGCAGCAACAGCGAGCACAGTGTCCATGATGCCGCCTCCTCTCAGTTTATAGGGAAGTGGTAATGTTTCTACACTTCAGCCATGCCCTTCACTTTGCCCACCTGCCATCTTACTTTTAGCACTTCGTCAATAAGAAATTCTGCCCTGGTTCTTCCTTTTGAGTTCTGGCTATTCTCTCTTATTTCCCTGTCTGAAAACTACTGTTGCTGTAATGAACTGGGGAATGAAAACGTCAAAGCCCTGATCATAAAGAATCTCTTCCTGCAGATGTAGGTACGACAGGCATGGTGCTAGGGTGTGTGCGTTGGAAAGGCACACTTCGTCACTTTCTGTGATGTCTTTGTAGACTATATTAATACCCAGAGAGTATAATTACAGCATATTTTAGATGTAGAATTAACTTAGGCATTATAGTGTGGTTTTGAATACACCTCAAACAAAGCAGAAGTATATAAAGAAATCTGAAAGTCCATATTTAGCAATATGGCAGAGAAGATTTGATATCCTGATAACCTGTTACCAAACACCTAGAGGAACTGGATGAGATGGTAATGTACAGCTAGATGTCTCAGAAAGTTAGGAAAATCTCCACATGCCCCCTCAAAAAAAACCACAGTAGGAGGCAGGTAAGAAACTGGCTCTTATGCTTCAGCAAGTCTGAAGACAGATTCTAATTTTGTTAACCAAGAGGCTTACCGTTTCTAGGTTCTTTTTTTTCCCCCCCCTAAGGGAAAACCACAGTAAAGAATAGAATTTATATTAGAACATACACCACTGAGCAGCAGCTCTTGTAGCAATGTGCGGAGTTCTTACTAAGGATCAATGCTAATACAGTTTTTGTTCTATTGTATTCCATTCCATTTTATTTATAAAATGCTGGTCATGATGGTGGTTCTCAATCTTGGCTGTTCGTTCCGGTCACCTGGGAGCTATAAAAATACACATTGCTGGCTCCCACCCTCTGTGATTCTGATTTAATTGGTCTTGGGTTGTGGCCGGGCAGTCAGGGTTTTAAAAGCTCCCTGGGTGATTCTAATGCACAGCCAAAGTTGAGAACCATAGCACTAAATTGATTTCACTATCTGCTAATGGGATTTGACAGCAGTTTGAAAAACACTACTCTATGGGGATATACCTGTAATGAAAGAGTAGACTAAATTTAAAATCTCCTACCACAGAAGGAAACAAAGCAAACAGAAAGTGTACCTATCTCCCAGCCTCGGCAGTATGTTGGGGTAAAAAGTAGGCTCCCCCAATGAATATATTACCACTGGTTCATCATACATGTGGCATGTGACACCCTGAGTCACCTGGCAGAGCAGACCCAAATGTCTCCAAAGGCATATACCTCAACACAGGCCAGCGGGAAGCCTTCCCTAACCTAAGACATACACCTCCCCCCATCCCGTTCTCAATCATCCAAGGCTCCAAGAAAAGCATGAGGCTGCAAACCACCAGGAGAAAAGGCAGAAACAACAACAGAAAAATTGCACACCAGGCCCCTCAGAACTTCAGATATGAGGAATAAGAAATAGATCTTTCTGAGCTGATTGAAGAAAGATAAATGAAAAGCATAAAGCAGAATGCACTACCAAAAAGACTGGGGGAAACTTTAAAAGTACCAAATGAGAATCTCAGGGGTTAAGTAGCAGATTAGACAGAGCTATCTAAGAGAGAATCTGTAAACCAGAAGGCAGAGCTAAATCAATGTTTCTCCAGTGGTACAGATTCTTTATGTCTAGAAGTAGATGGAAAATATTTAAGAAATGAAGAGACATATGGGTACAGTGAGAAGGTATAAGTACTTCAATTTAGACTTCCAGAAGAAGATAATAATGAAAATGGGGATGTGGCTTCGAATTTTAAAAACCAATGAGATATGAATCCTCAGAGTCTGGAAGCCAAATATATCACAGGAAGGTAAAGAAAAAGAAATATGTATGTAGACATATTATAGTAAATGACTTAACATCAAGTGAAAGATCTTAAAAGGAATCAGAAAAAGGAAAGAAACTTGTCACTGATTGCTATTCCTATTTAAATAGACATCTCAACTTCAAAAATCAGAAGGCAGAATACATATCAGCAGAATGTTGCAAAAAGGTAGCTGACAATCTAGACTTCTATAACTATTTCAGGTTCATTTTAAAACAAGGTCAATGTAAAGACATTATTAGATAATCAAATAGTGTATTTACCACTGATGAAAGTGAAAGTGAAGTCACTCAGTCGTGTCCGACTTTTTGTGACCCCATGGACTGTAGCCTACCAGGCTCCTCTGTCCATAGGATTTTCCAGGCAAGAGTACTGGAGTGGATTGCCATTTCCTTCTCCAGGGGATCTTCCCGACCCAGGGATGGAACCCAGGTCTCCCGCATTGTAGACAGACGCTTTACCGTCTGAGCCACCAGGGAAGTCCCACCACTGAGAGATCCTCCCTAAAGGGCTTCTAAAGGATATCCTTCAGAAAGAAGGGTTAGATTTCAGTTCTACGGGCCATGTAGCACTTAGGGGAGGAGGGTTACTGAACTTAAAGTCTAAAGGTCTCTTGAAAGTTCTAAGGACAACCAGTAAAATAAAACTAGAATGTGTAACAGCCAAGCAGACAGAGGACAGAAAAATACGTGGTATGAAAAAGGTGTACAACAAATAGGGCAAATAGAAATTCACAATACTATGGTGGAGACAAACCCATGGATACTGGCAAGCACAGCAAATGACATGATTAATTTTCCTTTAAATTCTACCTACATAAACTTGATGAAAGATATATCTAAAGTACATGAACAGGTTGAAAATGAAAGGGGAAAATATACATCAGGCAAATATTTAATACTAATCAGAAGAAGATTGTCATGGCTTTGTCTATTAAATAAAAATAGTCCTTAGGGCAAAAACTTTATTAAGAGTTAAAAAGATGATTGCATAACATATACACTTCACCAGAAAGATTTAAGAATTCTGAACTCATCTGTGTAAGTCTAATTACGTAACTTCAAAAACACATAAGAATCAGTTCTGATGAGATGGATGAAACTGGAGCCGATTATACAGAGTGAAGTAAGCCAGAAAGAAAAACACCAATACAGTATACTAACACATATATATGGAATTTAGAAAGATGGCAATGACGACCCTGTATGCAAGACAGGAAAAAAGACACAGCTGTGTATAACGGACTTTTGGACTCGGAGAGAGAGGGAGAGGGCGGGATGATTTGGGAGAATGGCATTCTATCATGTATACTATCATGTAAGAATCGAATCGCCAGTCTATGTCTGACACAGGATACAGCATGCTTGGGGCTGGGGCATGGGGATGACCCACAGAGATGTTATGGGGAGGGAGGTGGGAGGGGGGTTCATGTTTGGGAACACATGTAAGAGTTAAAGATTTTAAAATTTAATAAAAAAAAAAAAGAGAATGGAAAAAAAAAAAGAAAAAGAAAAAAGAAAAAAAAAAACAAAAACACATAAGAAAATGAACAAATTCTAAGCAGAAACTTCCACAGGTGCCATCACAGAGGACACCAGAGATGCATCACAGATGCACCGCCACAGGCGCAGCAGTACTGCACCGCAGCGTGTAATGGGTCAGGCAGACCCAAAGGCAGCAACAGTGTAAATGATGTACATGTGATTTGAATGGCAATTAATAAACGTGATCTCATATTCAGCCCTGTAGCCAGCAATTAGTGACTATCCATTCTTTCTAATTTTCATAGGCTTTTTCAGTAATTGACCAAATGTGATCTGTGAAATATATCTTAGTATATTTCCTAGAGTTAGAATCAATGTATGGTCTGTGTTTTTTGGATAATAGTACAGAGAAGTTAGAAATCAAAACTCTAAAAATAATTAAATTTAAACTAAAAACATGTCATGTTAGCCTTCCTGCACCCTAGCAATAATGGCTGTTTCCATAGAAAAAGCTTCATGATGATAAATGTTTGTATTCTTCCAAACTGTATATTAATATAGACTTTTTAATGGATTATTCTTATGATACAACATCCTGTATGTCTTTTAATTCAGCAGGCCATCACAGACAGGCTTCCATGGAAGCACCTGCAGGTGTCCTTCTATAATAGATTACTAATGTAACTTTCTATCTAAAACAAGAGCTCTTTAATAGAGGCACATGACCTTGGGTAGACTCTCTTTGCTCCCAGTGATCTATTATCTAAGAGCCTGTCCTTCCAGAATTCAACTGAGGGGGGGGAAAAAAAAAAACTGTCAGGGACTAGCCAAAAATATATAGGCTTAAAGTGGAAATGTGCTTTATTCATAGAAAAAATAATTGACAGTCTCAGTGAGCGATTCTTGCCTTTCTTCATTAGACATATTTTTGTGCAGCTTGGAATCCCATTTCTCCAATAGCTGCAAAAGAGAAAAGGAAGGACCTAACTGAAGCGGATAACAGCTGTTAGTGACAGCCTGTCTGCATGGGAATACGACACACAAAGCGCTGAGAAAGTTACTGCCCTAGATGCCAGTCTAGTGCTGTCTCATCTGGAGACAGACGTCACTCCCCAGCGCAGCGTAGTGTCACTATCACAGCAGAGCAGATACCTAGAGGCACTGGAGGGGGGCAAGCTTTTGTCATGAATCAAAATGGAATTGCTGTTCTTTATAGTCGAGTGAGTCAGGAGGACAAGTACATTTAAGTAGGGACTTCAAGGGAAAAAACTATGTAAGCAGCGAAAATGATTTGATGCAGAAAGTTAGCTGGTTGTTTGAGGTTCAGTGATCAGAAATTCCCTCATGGGGGCTAAACTTTGGCAAGAGCCTTTGGCAACCTGGACTTCTGCTTTCTTGGACTCAGCAGCTGCTTCTGTGCTCCTCAGCTGGGGCAGATGCACCTCCTTCCTGCTCTCACTCAGCGGACCCTCCTCTAGAGCCTTCTGTAGCCTTGCCAGATGCTGTCGCGGCTGATGAACGCAACTAAAGAAGGACCAAGTACCCACCTCGAGGGCTCACAGGTTAGGAGGAGAGCAGGACGATGGGCTCCCTCAGCAGCTATCCAAATTGGAAAGAGACACATGCCCAAGAGAGGGACAGAAAACTCAATGATAGTGTGAAAGAAGGGTCATTTGAGCAGGACCTTAAGAATATGCACCAGTTGTGAACCAAGGGACAGGTGTGGGACAGATGGAAGACAAGACATACAAGTTAGTTGTTCTGTTGGACAACATAGTATGTAGAGGCAGCATCAGAAAGGCAGGAAAGAGCCTCATTTACCAGACTCCAGACGCCAGCATGAGAGATTTTTAAAGTGTTTTCTACAAGAGAATAACTGATGATTTAAATGCCTGAGGACAGGGGTCTTTAATACAGTACTAACAGTTGATTTAAAATGTTGCTGCTTCAGTGGAAGTCTTGTAGGTTATTTTCAGCATTTGGTCACATAATGTTCATTGTTCTTGTGGAGAAAGAACTTTAAAATCATTAGGAACTGCTTCGTGGAGATTATGTAAGGAATGTCTTGCTTCTTGAGTCTACATCAGATTGAAGAGTTAAAAAAGAACAAGAACACAAGGATCTCAAATTATCCATTGCATAAAATATTTAATTTCTTATGAATAAGTGGATTTAACTGAAATTATTTTTCTGCCCTCAAGGGCTCTCAGGAAAGCATTTAATGAAGGGCACTGATTTTAGAACCTTTTAAAATTTTTATCATAGAAATAATCTGTAAAGGCCCGTGAAATAAGTCCATGGGTAGCAAATCTTGAACCCCAGATGCCAAATAGCAGAGCTCAGATTCAATAAGGAGGGAAAGGCTGAGTGTGTGATTGGAAGAAAGAACACCTGGGTTCTAGCTCCTGTCTGCTGATCATTACTTCTTTCACCTTAGACAGTCAGTTCACATTTCCAGGCCTGTTTCTTTAGTTGTTAATGAGAAAGTTGAACTGGAAGGCTTCTAGGATACATTTATCACTTCATAAGTATAGGAAAGTAAGACGATGAACAAGGAGAGAAAAAAACTTCAGAGACAAGTTCTAGTTTTAGTCATTCAGTTCAGTTCAGTTCCGTCGCTCAGTCGTGTCCGACTCTTTGCAACCCCATGAATCACAGCACGCCAGGCCTCCCTGTCCATCAACATCTCCTGGAGTTCACTCAGACTCACGTCCATCGAGTCCATGATGCCATCCAGCCATCTCATCCTCTGTCGTCCCCTTCTCCTCCTGCCTCCGGTCCCTCCCAGCATCAGAGTCTTTTCCAGTGAGTCAACTCTTCGCATGAGGTGGCCAAAGTACTGGAGTTTCAGCTTCAGCATCATTCCTTCCAAAGAAATCCCAGGGCTGATCTCCTTCAGAATGGACTGGTTGGATCTCCTTGCAGTCCGAGGGACTCTCAAGAGTCTTCTCCAACACCACAGTTCAAAAGCATCAATTCTTTGGCGCTCAGCTTTCTTCATAGTCCAACTCTCACATCCATACATGACCACTGGAAAAAGCACAGCCTTGACTAGACGGGCCTTTGTTGGCAAAGTAATGTCTTTGCTTTTGAATATGCTATCTAGGTTGGTCATCACTTGCCTTCCAAGGAGTAAGCGTCTTTTAATTTCATGGCAGCAGTCACCATCTGCAGTGATTTGGGAGCCCCCCAAAATAAAATCAGCCAATGTTTCCACTGTTTCCCGATCTATTTCCCATGAAGTGATGGGACCAGATGCCATGATTTTAGTTTTCTGAATGTTGAGCTGTAAGCCAACTTTTTCACTCTCTTCTTGCACTTTCATCAAGAGGCTTTTTAGTTCCTCTTCACTTTCTGCCTTAGGGGTAGTGTCATCTGCATATCTGAGGTTACTGATATTTCTCCCAGCAATCTTGACTATTTAGTCATTGGTATATTCCAATTTTCTCTAAAGTGAAACTGGCAGGGGATTATCTTTTAATTTGACTTAATTTTTAAAAACTCTATTGAAATATAGTTGGTTTACAGTGTTGGGTTTGTTCAGATGTATATTCTTTTATATATTTTCTTTCATTATAGGTTATTACAAGATATTAAATATCATTCCCTGTGCTATAGAGTAGGTCCTTATTGGTTATCTATTTTATATACGTGTGTGTGTGTGTGTGTGTGTGTGGATATAGATTCTCCTTGAGGGCACACACCAAGCAGCATGTGGGCTCTTAATTCTCTTGACTAGGGATTGAAGCGCTACCCCTGCATTGGAAGCATGGAGTCTTAAATAGTGGACCACCAGGGAAGTCCATAGTGTGTATATTTCAGTCCCAAACTCCTGGGTCCAAGTTATTTCTCCATTGTATGGGTATACCTTGTTTTATTTAATAAGTTGTTTTGTTGATTGCTATTTAAACTCAGATGACTGTTGTTTCCAGACTTATCAACTTCACTTTCTCAGAGGTCTTTGTTAGTTTTTGTCCTGTGGATTTTATAATCATCAGACCCTTTGGAACTAAGGTGTATTTCTATTTATCTGTGACACACATACATGGTAATAACTTGGGGTATTTAATACAGCAATAACATTTGTTTTGCAACTGTTTTTTTGTTGCAGCGCATAGTCTTATAGGCTATTTCCAGCATTTTGTGACTTAATATTCATTGTTCACATATGGAAAGAATTTCAAAATCATTAGGTCCTGCTTCATTAGAATTATTTAAGAAATATCTTTCTTCCAAAGAAAAATCAAACTGAAGAGTTAAAAAAAGAACAACACCACAAGAGTCACAAATTAGTAAATGTCGAAAATATGTAAAATCCTATACATTTGTGAAATGTGTGGAATTTGAGGAATTTGTGTCTTTTTATCTTGGGAAAAGTAGTAACAGTTTTAATTAACTTTACAGGTTTAGAATTATTGAACCAAAACTAATAGAAATCCAGATTTTCTTTGCATACACTAAATTTGTTAATGTTGAGACTGACAAGCAACCAGCAAATTGCAACATATTACAACACAAAACAATGCAAACTAGAAGTGAAAATGTGGGCATTAATATTCTAAGTAACGTATTTCTCTTACTATTTGGCTACATGACAGAAACTGTTGTCACTGTTTTAGTCACTAAGTCGTGTCCGACTCTTCTGCAACCACATGGACTATAGCCCACTGGGCTCCTTGTCCATGGGATTTCCCAAGGATGAATCTGAAGTTGTTTACCATTTCCTCATCCAAGGTATCGTCCCGATGCAGGGATTGAACGCAATCTCCTGCATTGGCAGGCAAATTCTTTAACACTGAGCCACTAGGAAATCCCTGCATAACAAAAATACACCTGTATTAAGTTGATTTATCCTGCTTTTGCCTGGAGAATCCCAGGGACGGGGGAGCCTGGTGGGCTGCCGTCTGTGGGGTCGCACAGAGTCGGACACAACTGAAGCGGCTTAGCAGCAGCAGCAGCAGCAGCATCCTGCTTTTGTGTTCCTATCTAAAGCAAATCACTTCCAAAATTGAAATTTCTTTAGTGATTAAGCATGTAGGATTAAAACTTCTTGTAATTTAGGTTTCAAACATTTATTGGGCTCCTACTGGAAACAAATATTCAGCTAGCCAATGGGATTTAAGAGGCATTCCCCTTTTGGGTTCTTAATGACTAGTGGAAGAAACAAATAATAAAATTATAGCTTTAACACAAATGATGTGACATCTATAAGGACATGTGCCTCAGAAAACTAGAAAATACTTCTCAGATGGAATGGATGTTGAAGATGGAGAAATAAGGTTAAGGACAATTAGAAGCCAAGGAATAAACACAGCAGAGTTTGGCATGTAGCTGATGATGGGAAGAAATGGCCAGAATGGTGGATTGGACCACCAACAGTGGGTTGGACCACAAGGTAAATGGCCTTGGATATTATGCTAAGGAGATGGCACTTTTCCTTCCAAGGTAATGAGGCAAAGTAATGGTGTTAGATTTATGTTTTAGAAAAACATAACTCAGGAAACAGAGGAAGAAGATGCAGAAAGAAACGCCAGAGACAAGGAGGCTGGGATTGTGTCTGTTGCGACTGACTAAGCCTTTATCATCTCATCCCTAGAATATGACAGTGAGAATGGGGAATCTTTCACTTGTCCATTCACTAAAAAATCTCTTCTTTACCTACCATGCACCAGTGACAGTACTGACTAGCACTGGAGTGCATGTAGTGCATGTAGCTTTGAGCCAGAAATAGTGTGAGCCCCCGTGGACAAGTGGAGGGAGAGTGCAGAGTGGGGCCCATGAGACAGGGCTGCCTGACCCCCTCTCAGGAGGAAGAGGGGTGCAAGTGTTAAGACATGACCTTTAGACTGGATTCCAAGGAACAGAAGTCAGGCTAAAATGGGCATTGCTGCTGTTGTTCAGTCCCTAAATTGTGTCCAACTCTTTGCAACCCCATGGACTGCAGCACACCAGGCTTCCCTGTCCTTCACTCTCTCTCAGAGTTTAAGAAGAAAGGACAGCATGTGCCGAGGCCTGGAGGGGTGAGAAAAATGTATACCCCGTGAACTGTGAAAGTTCTTCAGCTGGAGCTTAGAATCCAAGTGTGAGACAAGCAGGAACTAAGCCAGAGAGGCCAGGCCCAGAAGAAATGACGAGGTTGAGGAACAGTAGCAGGTGGATGCCTCAGAACATCACAGCTCCTTGATCATAGGGACGAAGCATCCACGTGACCCCAGACTGTCTGACTTGGGGCAGCTCGGTGTCTGAAGATACCCTAGACAGAGGAGAGGGTCATGGAGGGGACAGCAGCACGCTGCAGAAAGGGCGCAGACTGGAAGCCAGAATGTATGTCGCAGTGCTGGATGGCCCGAGCCTCCCAGAGGCCGCTGTGCACTCTGCCCACAGCAGTGGTGAGCGCTGTACCTCTTGTCTCGCCGTGGAGCCAGGGGGTTAGGACACAGACCTGCAGGAAGCCAGCTGCTCTCTTAGCCCCAAAATAGCTCCTGAAATGGCCTTCTCTCTTGCACCCCACACTGCGCCAAGCACAGTGTGTGTCTTTGTTACCTATTCATCATGTTCTGTTCCGGAGCCATCATATGTCTCTGCTGGTAATTCTCAGAAAACGAGGTTCAGTGGTTCCTGAGCTGAATATGATGGAGCTCATAATTCTAAATACAACAGAAACATGGTAGATGGATAGAGGAATGGATGGATAGATAGATAGGATTATAGGTTTGAAAGCTATGCCCTGAACAGTATATGAAGTGACCCCTGCCAAGTGATTGCAAGATAAGTACCCTTATATTAATAATGCATATATATAAACTGAGAATCCTATAAATGCTTAATGTATAGAATCATATAAGTCCTTAATGTAGTCCTCCATGGACTGACTCAGAAAAAAAAAATATATATATATATATATATATGGCAGTTATTCCTGAAGTCCCTCTTTAATTTTAGAGGTCAACACTTGTATAAAGTGTTCAGCTGACTTTACATCAGTGAGAGACTTTATGGGGATGTTATTTTTAAGTAAAATATACAAGTTCAGAAACAAACATTAAATAAATCAAGTGGAGCAAAAGAAAGCTATTGCGGGCTGCATGACTCTTCATACTGCTTCAAAACAGTTTCTTTGTATCTAAATAAATAAAATATTCACACTGTGGAAACATCTACTTTGAAATAATGTTGATATATATCAAAAGATCCAGAATGATAGATCGTCTGTGTACCCATTCCCATGATTTTTTTCTGTACTTTGCTATCAGTGTATATATCACTAAACATTAAGCAGAATTAGCTTGTAAATATATGAATGGAGACTGCTTCTGTCATTTTTTTCAGTAGAATGCCACATGAGCAGAATCTGAATACTGACAATGAGAGAAGTGCTCTAGTGTGTAGGTTGTCTGATTTAGAAAGTGGTCAACCCAAAAGAGAGCTGACCTGCTATGATCTTTTCTGTGAACTCCTCCTGGGTACCAGCTGTGTCCCATGGTATGGCACGATCATGGAAAATGACTGAAGTAGGTCTGATAGGAAGACCGGGGTGCTTTGCCAGCCTCTGGAGACTAAGGTAGTTCTTCACTCATTGTAGATTTCAGAACTGTTGAGCAGCGTACTTTGTCTGCACTGCTGGCCCCAGCTTCTGGTACAGTCTCCATGAACTAGGGGAGCATTGCCTGCCCAAATGAACCAGTATACACTAGGAAATCAAAAGTCAATTTATTTCTATAAAATACTCCTTTTCTTTAGCCAAGAAGCCAAATAAGTAACCAAATAAGTAACCAAATAATAGCACAAAACATCATGTAAATGTATATGTAGGTTAAGGTTTTGGAAGTCCAAGAATGTATCATACTTCTTTATCCCATTTCACTATGATAGGGAGAAAGTTTAGTGTGAACGTTTTGAAAGTGAACTGAAAAGTGAAACTGTCCGACTCTTTGTGACCCCGTGAACTATGCAGTCCATGGAACTCTCCAGGCCAGAATACTGGAATGGGTAGCCTTTCCCTCCTCCAGGGGAGCTTCCCAACCCAGAGATCAAACCCAGGTCTCCCGCATCGCAGGCAGGTTTTCTTCACTAGCTGAGCCACAAGGGAAGCCCAAGAATACTGGAGTAGGTAGCCTATCCCTTCTCCAGGGGTTCTTCCCGACCCAGGAATGGAACCGGGGTCTCCTGCATTGCAGGTGGAACATTTACCAACTGAGCCATCGGGAAAGCCTGGCTGAATTAAAACAGCTGTGTTAATACAGCCTGATGAGGTGTAGTCTGTGGTTCTCCAGCCACAATGTGGCCCATTGTCCTCACTGTCTAATATGGCAGCCAGACAACCCACATGGCTATTTAATTTTAAATTGTTTAAAATGAGAATGAGAATCTTAGTTCCTCATTTGCACTAGCCACATTTCAAATGTCCAGGAGACACCTGTAGTTAGTGGCCAATGAATTGGAAAACAAAGATAGTAAACAGTTCCACAAATTCTGCATAAAATTCTATTAAGCAGTCTTGTAATGTAGTTCATGCTTCCTATTCTAATTTGCATGTTTTCATGTTCATTTCAATTCAGTTGTTCAGCCGTGTCCGTATCTTTGCAGCCCCATGCACTGCTGCATGCCAGGCCTCCCTCTCCAACATCAACTCCTGGAGCTTATTCAAACTCAAGCCCATTGAGTTGGTGATGCCATCCAGTCATCTCATCCTCTGTTGTCCCCTTCTCCTCCCACCTTTAGTCTTTCCCAGAATCAGGGTCTTTTCAAATGAGTCAGCTCTTCGCATCAGGTGGCCAAAGTATTGGAGTTCTGCTTCAGACTCAGTCCTTCCAATGAATATTCAGGACTTCCTTCAGGATTCAGGATTTCCTTTAGGACTGACTGGTTGGATCTCCTTGCAGTCCAAGGGACTCTCAAGAGTCTTCTCCAACACCACAGTTCAAAAGCATCAGTTCTTTGGCACTCAGCTTTCTTTATAGTCCAACTCTCACATCCATACATGACTACTGGAAAAACCATATCTTTGACTAGACAGAAAAATGGTAGCTTTGTTTCCTGTTTCCTATAAGATGCCTCACAGCTGATGTAGACTAAAAAGCCTCTTGATGAAAGTGAAAGTGGAGAGTGAAAAAGTTGGCTTAAAGCTCAACATTCAGAAAACGAAGATCATGGCATCGGGTCCCATCACTCACGGCAAATAGATGGGAAACAGTGGAAACAGTGTCAGACTATTTTTTTTGGGCTCCCAAATCACTGCAGATGGTGACTGCAGCCATGAAATTAAAAGACGCTTACTCCTTGGAAGGAAAGTGATGACCAACCTAGATAGCATATTCAAAAGCAGAGACATTACTTTGCCAACAAAGGTCTGTCTAGTCAAGGCTATGGTTTTTCCAGTTGTCATGTATGGATATGAGAGTTGGACTGTGAAGAAGGCTGAGTGCCAAAGAATTGATGCTTTTGAACTGTGGTGCTGGAGAAGACTCTTGAGAGTCCCTTGGACTGCAAGGAGATTCAACCAGTCCATTCTGAAGGAGATCAGCCCTGGGATTTCTTTGGAAGGAATGATGCTGAAGCTGAAAGTCCAGTCCTTTAGCTACCTCATGTGAAGAGTTGACTCACTGGAAAAGACTCTGATACTGGGAGGGATGGGGGGCAGGAGGAAAAGGGGACGACAGAGGATGAGATGGCTGGATGGCATCACTGACTCGATGGACGTGAGTCTGAGTGAACTCCGGGAGTTGGTGATGGACAGGGAGGCCTGGCATGCTGCGATTCATGGGGTTGCAAAGAGTCGGACACGACTGAGCGGCTGAACTGACCTGATGTAGAACCCATGCAAATACTTTATCCCCTAGGACACTCTATGGTTCCCAAGCTCTGCACAAAGTGATTTTTAACCAGGTTTCACAGGATGGAGGAGAAATCCAGTGTTGAGCCATTGGCTTATACCTGCATAGCTAGCCCTTCATCATCTACGTTCATCACACAGAGGACTCTGCTTTTAGATCCAGCTGTCACACTCGGCTTCTATAAGCCCCATTGTGCTATGTTAGCAGAAGGAAATGTTGCTGGCTTAGGAGATTCATATTCGGTTAGTGCGATTTAAGAGGAATGTAGTTGAAAGAGATCATTTCATTACCGGTGCTTGTCCTGAAGAGATGAAGAGGTGACAGACAAGCATGGCACAGCTAAGCCTAAGTTCATGAGTTAGGTGATTGCTGTAATCCTGACCCTTGATGGCTTTTGGTTACCTGCTCATAGCCTAAGTGCAGAGGTCATTTTCCACCCAGGTTTCCATTTGCAGTATTCCTTTGTATTCTTGAATTCTCTGTATTAAAGAAAACTAAAAGTGACTCTAACCTATTTGGCAAGCTAAAATTGTGTTTCTTTGGGAAAGGGGTGCCATATCTGGCACCAGTCTGTGTGTCGAGCTGAGTGTGTTGCCCACATTACTGAGTGTACACTCTCCCACATTGCTTCTGCAGGTGATACACATTCAGCCAGCAGCTTTTTTTTGTTAATATATATTTATTGATTAGTTATGTGTGCCAGGTCTAGTTGCAGCATGTGGGATCTAGTTTCCTGCCCAAGGATAGAAGGACCCCCGGCATAGGGAGCGCAGAGTCTAAGCCACCAGGCCACCGGAGAAGTCCCAGCTGGCAATGGTTTTGATTACCATTTTAAATGCTGAAAATACGAAAAACTGAAGGATGATATAAGACTTTTGAGTTGGTTCTGTTTTTCTTGTTTTTTTCTTTTTCTGGAGTAGTTGGAAACAGTAGTAGAAACTAGCAAAGGCTATGGGCTATATTTGTGCATGATGGTAGAAAATGAGCCTGATTTTTAAATTGCTCTAAGTTCGTCAAGTTTCCGAGTTTTGTGGCTCATGCAGTGATTTTCTCCAATCATTGATTCACATTTTCCAGAGTTTTACTTGCAGTAATTTCCACTATTTCTTTACTCACTTTCTCACTTTTGGCCTCTTTTTTTCCACGTTACCCTCCTCTCCTCCTCATCATGTCTTTGCTCTTTTATTTCGCTTGTATAAAGATGTGTTTCCTAGGCTTAAGGAGACATATAGTTTCTTTTTTTTAACTTTTTCTTTTGTATTGGGGGTACAGCTGACACACATATGCATGCCCCAAGGACTCCCCTCCCATCCAGGCTGCCTCATAACTTTGAGCAGTGTTCCATGTACTATACAATCAGTCCCTGTTGGTTACCATTTTAAATATAGCAGTGTGTCCAAAGACACAGTGTTTCTATTGCAGAACTCAGATCTTTACATAGTAGAGGGCTGATGGCCTTGGTGACAGTGAGTTGGGCTTGAGGATGGTCTTTTTGCACACAGAAGTTCCCCCTCCAGGAGCCTAGACCTGGATTTTAATTCAGTTCGTGATGCTTTGGCATTGCTCTCTGCATTTCAGCTGCTCATGCTCAAGCAACCAAAGGACAATTAGCAGGCCTTTGAGGATGAATTTTTAAAATTGAAGTGGGAAAATTTAACTGGTGAGCCTTGTGATGGCCTTCTCAGAAAGTCTGCGGTCCTGCTCCTCAGCCTCGTTGGAGTCACCATGAGCTTAGTGTTCCTGAGAGCTGTCCCTACTCTCCTTGGCATGGTGGCGTGGTTTTCTAACTCCGCTTCTTGTCATATCTCTCTCTTTCTCCCTCCCTCCCTCCTTCTCTCTCATAAAACAGCATTCAGGAATGTTTTCTAGAAACATAGCCTGAAACTATGAAGTGCTGGAGGCTAAACAGCTTGTCAGCATTGGTTCTAAGTAGGAATTTTCATTTGCTGTATTTTGAAAACTAAACCTTTAGAATCTATTCATGATAATTGTCTACTGTTGATGTGGCAACTTAGAGCTGGGCTGATTGGGGTCACTGGGATATATTCTTTTTCAGTTGAATTGGAGCCTTAAACAGACATCAGAAATTTCTCAGGAATGTGTAATAGATGCTAGGATGCTGAAATGTGCTTTCCCCATCGCTTCCCCCACCCAGGATGGAAGTGCTAGTGTAGGAGGGAGGGAGGGAGGCTGAGAAGTCAGAGAACAGAATGTCATAGAAAGGTCACGTGGTGTTTCTTTTTCTTTTGTCTCACTGAGGCTTCTTGCTAAGCATCCCTCTTCTTACTCTCCTTGTCTTACAGACTGATCTCCGCTCAGCCCAGCTCCTTTGGCTCTGCCAAGACAGTGCCTGCCTTAACTGCTGCTTCCCCCTCCTTCTTTCCCCAAGTCCTCTTTCTGCCACTTTACTGCTCAGTGGTACTGGCCCCTGTGCTCATGACAGTGGCAACAGAAGGGAGCAAAACTAAAAGCTGCCTGTGTGCGGAAAAGCCCTGTTTGCCACCTTGCCTGTGTGCAAGAAGGCACACTTGCAAAAGCAGTGACTTTTCTCTGTGTCTGCTTTTACACAAACGGAGAGGGATTTGGTCAAGTAGAAAGAAGCACATTTGTTATGTACTCATCAACTAGTGTGGGGTTTGCACTCCATGATCTCGGTGCTGGCAGCCATCTAGGAGGTTCTTGTGTTAGTGGGAAGGGGGCTCAGGTGTGAAGAACCGCGGCTCTGAGGAAAGGACTGGGGCCGGGGCAGTACCTCTGGATACGGAGCAGCGCTTCCTGGACCTGCTCTCAGGATGAGTCAACAAGACCCTGACATCTGTATCTGCAAATGCTGCTTCAGCGCCAACATGGTTACAAAAATGCACAGGGATTTCTTTTTCTTCCACATTTACAAGGTACAGTGTGGCATTTGATCTGGAGAATCTCAGAGGGGTGAAACGTGAAGATATGCAGCTCTTAGATTGGACCTAGAATGGAATGTGTACCCAGACAGAGACATACACACACACCCAGACACACACACACCCCACACACACCCAGACACTCACGCCCACACCCACACAGACACACACACACTCAGACGCACACACCCCACACACACCAACACCCACACCCACACATACCCACACCCACCCATCTCACACCCATCTCACACCTACCCACACCCACATACCCCCACACTCACCCACACCGACACACACTCACACCCACCCACACTCACCCACATGCACACATACGCACACCCACACACACACCGCTCAGATGATGCCTCTAACTTGTTCCGTCACACCTGAGGCTGCTGGTATGGGAGTGGCCCCGGCTTGTGTCTATCATCTGTAGCTGCTATTTCTTTAAAGGAACAATCTCTGCTTCCAGGATGATGCCCACAACGGGAGCTTTTGCCTGAAGGAAATCCCAGGGAAGTCCCCTCATAAGCTGACTCGCACTGGTCGGGCCCAAACTCAGCCAGGCAGTTCAGTTCAGTTGCTCAGTTGTGTCCGACTCTTTGCGACCCCATGGACTGCAGCACGCCAAGCTTCCCTGTCCATCACCAACTCCCAGAGCTTGCTCAAACTCATGACCATAGAGTCGGTGATACCATCCAACCATCTCATCCTCTGTTGTCCCCTTCTCCTCCACCTTCAATCTTTCCCAGCATCAGGGTCTTTTCCAATGAGTAGTTCTTCACATCAGATGGCCAAAGTATTGGAATTTCAGGTTCAGCATCAGTCCTGCCATGGAATATTCAGGACTGCTCTCCTTCAGGATGGTCTGGTTGGATCAGCTGGGCAGCCGTGGGGATAAACTGGTGTGGCACTGCCACCTAGTGACTGCCCGCCCGCTGCTCTTCCCAGAAGGGAAGTGAGTCTCTGTGGGCTGTCAGCCTGGTGGAAGACTGCGGCAGGGTGGGGGCTACGGGGTCTTCTAAAACTGCAGCCCTCTACCCAGGCCCTTTGTAGACATGCTTTCTCTGCATCAGCAGAGCCTGGGATGTGTCAGACAGGAAGTGTATTCAGTGATTTCGGTAAGGGAAGGCTTGATCTATGGGTAAGAAGTCTTGGGCCTGACCAAGTGTGGTTCCATGGCTGTCTTCAGGCGCCCACCTACCCCTTAGAGGAGCTCACAGCGTGTGGGCATATCGCAGGGGCAGAAGGAATGGAGGTCGCCCAGAAAAATGAAAATAACTACTGGTTGGTTGGAAGTTTGTACAGAAACAAAAAGGGAAGAGAACCTTGGTGGAAATGCGAGCCATGATTATAACATTGCTCTGGAACTTGGTATTTTTTTGATTGCCTGGGAAGTAGCTGGGGCTTAAGAGTATAATTTGTGCCAAATTCCATGGTTGTCTGGTTTCAATGCTCTCCAGATGTGTGGAAATGAAGCTAGCTCCAGATTCTCTGATGGCTATCGCACAGTCCCAGCTGACCTCCCTGGAACTCTGGACCAGTGGATCTCACTGCGGGTGGTTCTGCTCCCCAGGGCCATTTTGTAGAAGGGTTTATTTTTTCTGTTACTGAGTGGGACCACAGATGTTCTGTATTGGGCTTGTATGGGACATTCCTACCCAACAAAAAATTGTTCTATATTCCATTTGACATTAGACTGACCTGTTGGACATTCTACATACTAAAAGCCTATTTATAATTTTTTTAGATTAGACCTATATCCATTTAAAGTGTAACATAATTTTTTTTGCTCATTTGTAACATATACTTAATTTTTAAATAATGTTATTAGTGTGTGAATTGAGAGAAAATTGTCATTTGTTTTACTTGGAATTTGACCAAAAGTTTTTCACATTTCAGAAAATCACATTAGGTATGATCATGCTCTGTGGCATTTAAATTGCCAGAACCACACGCTTTCATAAGTCTGAACTATATTCAAGTGCTTATATTAATACATATAGGTGCAAGCAACTGACAGCTTCTGAAGTCTTCTAGGTTAGCCTTGCCTGAGTATTTCCCTTCAGGGAGATCTCTCATGATGGACACTTATGCCCTGGAGTCTTTCTCCACATTCATTTTTCAGTTCAGTTTAGTTCAGTCGCTCAGTTGTGTCTGACTCTTTGAGACCCCATGAATCGCAACATGACAGGCCTCCCTGTCCATCACCAGCTCCCAGAGTTCACTCAGACTCACGTCCATCGAGTCAGTGATGCCATCCAGCCATCTCATCCTCTGTCGTCCCCTTCTCCTGCCCCCAATCTCTCCCAGTATCATAGTCTTTTCCAACGAGTCAACTCTTCGCATGAGGTGGCCAAAGTATTGGAGTTTCAGCTTTAGCATCATTCCTTCCAAAGACATCCCAGGGCTGATCTCCTTCAGAATGGACTGGTTGAATCTCCTTGCAGTCCAAGGGACTCTCAAGAGTCTTCTCCAACACCACAGTTCAAAAGCATCAATTCTTTGATGCTCAGCTTTCTTCACAGTCCAACTCTCACATCCATACATGACCACTGGAAAAACCATAGCCTTGACTAGACGGACCTTTGCTGGCAAAGTAATGTCTCTGCTTTTCAATGTGCTATCATTTTTAGGAATGTTTAATTTCTTAATCTCTATGACTCTCTAACCTGGAAGTTCTTTCCTAGAGCTGGGCATATTTCATGAGCCCTTTTTATCAAAAACAGCCTGAATGCTGATAAGTCTTTTCAGGTCTGTTTAGAGTATGTTGAGGTAATATTGTATTCCTGTAAGTTTTTAACATAGATAATTGTCAAATAGTTATATATGTACAAGAACTAAGATTGTTAGCTTATTGACAAATGAGTCATTTCTGAACTCACTTATTCAAACAGAAATGAAAATGCCTACATGAATAATAGAGAGTCAGACAATAAAACATTTTATCATCTTTTCAGGAAAATGTAAGGAATGTAATTCTTCAAATTTGAAAATCTATGGATGTTCTATTATCCCCTTTTCCTTTAGGGACTTTGACCTTTATTTCAGAGGAAGCTTGTGCTCTTAGACCGACATACCCAGTGAGGGTCTGTACTTAAAGACCAATCTTCTGTGGTCTGTATTGTGAATGAAACTCTTTCTTTCTTTCCCTGACACACACATACACAGACACACATAGACACAGAAGAAAGGGAAAGGGAGGGTAAAAGTAGGGGAAAGGAGAGAAGAAGAGAGAAATGTTTAGCTTTTTGACTTTTCTAAATTAACAGAAGAAAGGAAAAAATTCCAAACGTGCAAGGTTAAAGTGTGAGTCTCTCAATCATGTCCGACTCTTTGCGACCCCATGGACTGTAAGCCCACCAGGCTCCTCTGTCCACGAGATTCTCCAGGCAAGAATACTGGAACACGAGATTCTCCAGGCAAGAATACTGGAGTGGGGTGCCATTTAGGAGCAAAATAAATTCAAAGTAGAAAAGTGATTTTGATGTTTTAAAGAATTACACAGTTAATCAAAATTGAAAGATGGCAGTGATGACCCTGTATGCAAGACAGCAAAAAAGACACAGATGTGTATAGCGGACTTTTGGACTCAGAGGGAGAGGGAGAGGGTGGGATGATTTGGGAGAATGGCATTGAAACATGTATACTATCATTTAAGAATCAAATCACCAGTCTATGTCCAATGCAGGAGACAGCATGCTTGGGGCTGGTACACGGGGATGACCCAGAGGGATGTTATGGGGAGGGAGGTGGGAGGGGGGTTCATGTTTGGGATCGCATGTACACCCGTGGTGGATTCATGTCAATGTATGGCAAAACCAATACAGTATTGTAAAGTAAAATAAAGTAAAAATAAAAATTAAAAAAAAAAGTTGAATCTGCCTTATGCCCAAATGAAAGTTAGGCTCAACAGATAACATTGTACGGCCTGTATCTACTGCGTGGCTCTGAATACCTATTGGTATTGAAGGAGGTCTATCCTGGAATCCCCAAGATCCTAAAATCATGTCTGTTTTCATGACTCAGTAATACGGGAGAAAGTAGGAGTATGCGGAACGGATGAGGAGCAGGCCACATCCATTGGGGCAGTTCAGATTCTCTGACCTGAGGGGATTTCTGTAAGTTGAGTAGTTTTATACATATAACTAAAGTGTTTTCACTTTAGAGCACCCTTACTCAGAGAGGATTTTAGTCAAGGGTTTGGACCTTTAAAATCTGAGTCTTCAACTGGCAGGCATCACAATGTCAGCTTCATTGTGGGCATGAAGCAGATCTGGACACCACCGCTTGACCCAAGTCCCAGTGGGCTGCCCAGTGTTCCGATGACTCAGCACTGAGCTAGATGGAGTCACAGGTGCACAGCTATACTCTGAAGGGGATCACCCCTGGCCCGGGAAGCTAATCGCATAGATAATTACATATGCCTCCTCCGTGGGCAGGCAGAGCAGAGACAGGGCCTCAAACACTCCTGTTTAGCTCCTTCTCTCAGATTCTCCATCCTTCCTCTCTGGGAAGATAGACTGCCTCCCTCCCCCCAACACCCCCTACCACAATTAAATAATGTTAGAGGTACCCATTTATATATTTTTAAATTTTATTGAAATTCAGTTTATTTGCAATGTTGTGTTTCTGCTGTACAACAGAGTGACTCAGTTATGCATATTTCTATACTTCATGTTTTCCACTTTGGAGGCTCCTCTGTCCATGGGATTCTCCAGGCAAGAATACTGGAGTGGTTGCCATTCCCTTCTCCAGGGGATCTTCCCAACCCAGGGACTGAGCCTGGGTCTCCCACATTGCAGCCACCAGGGAATCCCTGCCATATCCTTTTTTCACATTCTTTTCCATTTTGGTTTATTACAGGATGTTGGATATCGTTCCCTGTACTATACATACACCACATCTTGTTTATCCATTCATTCCATTCATCTGTCAAAAGACATTTAGGTTGTTTCCATGTCTTAGCTATTGTAAATAAAGCTGCTATGACCGTAAGGGTACATGTACCTTTTTAAACGATAGCTTTGTGTGGGTATGTGTCCAGGAGTTGGATTGCTGGCTTATATGGCAACTATATTTTTAACCTCCATACTGTTTTCCATAATGCCTGTACCAATTTACATTCCCACCAGTACGACAGGAGGGCTCCCATTTCTGCACAGCCTGTCCAGCATTTATGATTTGTAGACTTTAATGACGGCCATTCTAACCAGCGTGAGGTAGTATATCATTTTAGTTTTGATTTGCATTTCTCTAATAGCTAGTGATGGTGAGCATCTTTTCATGTGCCTACTGGCCATCTGTATGTCTTCTTTGGAGAAGTGTCTATTTAGGTCTTTTGCCCATTTTTGGATTAGGTTGTTTGATTTTTGTTTTTGTTTTTGTTTTGTTTTTTTGGGGGGCTGTTGAGTCATATAAGTTGTTTGTATATTTTGGAAATTAAGCCTGTATTGGTCATGTCATTTGTACATACTTTCTCCTAGTCTGTAGGTTGTCTTTTTTCTTGTTGTTTATGGTTTCACGTGTTGTACAGAAGCTTATAAGTTTGATTAGGTCCCGTTTATTTATTTATTTATTTAATTTCTAGTGCCTTGGGAGACTGACCTAAGAAAACATGGGTATGATATATGTCAGAGAATGTTTTGCCTCTATTCTCTCCTCGGAGTTGAATGGTGTCATGTCTTCAAGTCATTTTGAGTTTGTGTTTGTGTCTAGGGTGAGGGTGTGTCCTAACTTCAGTGATTTACATGTGGCTGTCCAACTTTTCTAGAGATTTGAAGAGACTATTTTTTCTCCATTGTGTACTCTTGCCTCCTCTATTAAAGGTTAATTGTCCATAGGCATGTGGGTTTATTTTTGGGCTCTCTGTGCTGTCCCATTGATCCATATGTTGGTGTTCGTGAGACAACCATTTTTAATGTTTAGCTGTGATCTGTTTTTCCCTTCTGTAACTTTCAAAGTTCTCTCTGTTCCTAGTATTAAAAATCTAGGATGATCCCTGTCTGCATAGTCTTTTGTTATTCTCTGTGCAAATACTAGGCTTCCCTGGTTGCTCAGACTAAGTAGACCTTTTCTTTAGAGATGCCTGCCTTCCAGTTTTCCTGGAAAATCAAACAATTTTTTTTTAATTCCCTTATCTTTCCTTCCACTTCTCTGTTCTGCTTTTGGAAAGTTATTAGACCCTCTGTGTTCTCTGAAAATACATCTTTTTTGTTCTCTTTTTTCCCTTCCCTTCTCTTTTTGTCCTACTGTCTGGAAGATTTCTACCAGTTTACATTCTAATTGTATTATGATTATTTTTTTATTATAATTGTAAGGTTTTTAAAAAGTTCCTCTTTCTTTATTCTTTAGTTGCCCTCCTTTGTAGCATCCTGTTCCTTTTTATAGACTGCATGTTTTCCTTTAGCTCTTTCATGATGTAGCATAGGAGGTGTAAGATCCCACACCCCGTCACTCCACATTGTCTCTAGATTCTTCTCATTTCTTCCTTTCCCCGTATTTCCTTCCTTTTCCCCCTCCCATTTTTTTGTCTGTATATTTTTATAGAAAGTATACTTCAAATGTGTACTGATGATCTGTTATTCTTTCATGTTCCAGAGTGGAAATTGGAAGCTTTGCATGAGGAGGGAGCTGGTGAAGTTCTCTGTGGGGTATATAAGTGAAAAGCTGCATTTTTCATTAGAAAATTCTTCCTGTTATGAAAGTCTTTTCACTGAAACAGTTCTGTTTCTCCAGAGAGAAACATCCTTTCTCTCTATTAGTGAGTTCTAATATAGGGTCAAAAGTGGGGAGTGAAGAAAGGAAATTAGGAATGTTGTTCAGCTTTGAAACTTGAATTTAATTACCATGTTTTCAAATCCAAACATCCTGAATTTAGCTGGGCCCTGGCTCAGAATCTCCAGCCTTTCCTCAGAGAACAAAACCCTGGCTCCTGTTAGCTGTCTGGCAGTACTATGCAGGGGCAAGCAGCTGGGCATCTATTATTCCATATACTCAGACATCATAATTTCTCCTGTTTTCAACTTTGAACCTTACCCACTCATTGCATGGTTTCTCCAAGTTGTAAACCTTCCATGTATTGTATAATAATCTATGCCTTTAAATTGCAAGTATTTCGGCCATTTATATTTAATGTGGTTACAGATATGCTTGGGTAAATATGTCCTCTGGCTACTTGTTTTCTATTTGTCCCATCTGTTCTTTGCCCCTTTTTTCCATTTCTGCCTAATTTTGGATTGCTTATCTTTTTTTCATTCTATCTCATATCTTTTACTAGGTTATAACTCATTACTCTTTGATGTATTATTTTTAATTACTCTTTTAGGATTTGTAGCACACCTATACACTTAGGCATATTATAACTAAATTACCACGGTCTTATCTTCACCTGATATTCTGTCACTTACTACAGTCTACCTTCAAGTGACACTGTACTGCCTTACATACAGTTTTTTTACTTCTCGAACCTTACAGTTTTATCTGCACATACAGATCAGTAAGTATTTGGCTGAATAATCAAGGAGACCTCTCTACAGTTCTCTGGATCTGTCTCTGTGCAAATGCTTCGTCTCTGGTTCTTGGCCCTGTAAGCTCATGGTCTCCATGTATTCCCAGTTCTGTCCTCAATTTGGGAAGCCCTCTGGGCTCTGCTGATCTCCATCCCTAAGTGACATTCTGAAGCCTTTCCTGAGGCATGAAGCTGGGGCACTTTTACGACTCACTTCAGTTGTTTACCACCTCACAGGGGTCACTGTTCTTTGTTACTAGATTATCTATGTCGTGGTAAATATTGTTTCAAATATTTTTTTCTGGTTTTGTAGTTGTTTTAGGAAGCAATGTAAATTCAGTCCTGTGTTGTTCCATCCTAGCTGGAAGCAGAATTCCCCATGTACTTCTGTTTGCATAAAAATATGATATTTTTTTATCCTCTGATTTCTCTCTTCCTTTTGTTCTTATGGGTTTATACCTTTTTCAATTGCCCTACTGTCATTTTAGTGTTATTTCAGGAGAGAATGGTGGATTCAGGAGAGAAAATTGATGGCAGGTTGATCACATGAATGTAAATCTCCATAATACTTTTCACCATTTAAGTGAGGCTGACATTTGAGGTCAGAGCTGACAATTAAGGTATTTTTGCATTCCATAGTATTAATAGTATGTTTAATAGAAAAGGGTTAATGAACATAGTTTATAAGCTGTAAATCTCCATTGTTGAATTATTTTTTACATGTGTAAAATTAACTTATAAGTTGCATACAGATCTTGGAACATAACTGATAAATCTGATTCATACTGATTGAAGGGAAAGACTCATTTCTATCCCCTTTTTGTGTCTCTATATATGTGATCCAGAAGGCCTAACATGTGGCTAAGGACAAGTCAGTTTGAGAAAAATGTTTCATATTGTCATATTTGTTAATTCAGTAAATACCAATTTCCTGCTATATTCTTTTAAGTGAAGATAAAACAATGAATAAAGCATAATCTTTGTCCTCAAATTCTTTATAATTTAGATTCTTGGGGCCTGTTTATTAAGCTGAGCATATGTTATATGCCTTCTGGCCCACAGAGAATAAACACGGCACTCTGTGGCCCAACCCAGAGTACCGTGCTAAAATTACTATGTGAAACCTGGTAAAGAGGAATTATGACCAGATTCTCAAAGTACAAATCAGGGCTAGGAAGGTGGGGGAGGGTTTTGTTAGGCAGAATGAAATGTACCTGTAGAGAAAGAGCTGGGAAAGAGGATGGCATAACTGCCCGCCCTTACTATAGCCAGAGCTCCTGTTGCTTATGGAAAGGTGCTGTGTGGGAGGCAGGAGTTCTGGGAAGAGACCATCTCATTTAGAGGGAAAAATTCAGTAATGCCCTTGGAAAGATCACCCTTGTGAATTTAAGCAAATATAATGGAAGCTGTCATATTTTTTATTTCAAAAATAGTGATAGATCCACAGCCGAGAGTGAATGAAGAAATGAATGGAAACTAAGAAAATAAACATTTTCTTCTTTTAAAACCTTAAAGCTTATCTCACAAGCTTTAAGTCTTTGCAGCGTGCAGTTCTGTAAAACAGTTCACGAAGTCCTTTCCCTAAACCCTAGAGCCCTTATTTTAAAAGTTTGAGATCAGAAATTCCTGATACTAACTTTAATCTTCTTTAATATGTCCTAATTAAATAAGCATTCATATTGATTAGAATTTGAAATTTGCCCCATGAATTACTTTTTCAGGTCTTTCCCAGAATAGTTCTCCTTGTGGAGAAGGTTGGAATTATCTAAGTTTTTGAAGTGAAAAACTGTAGGAAATATTTTGAAAATGTTTAACTATTTAAATTGTGTTTATTAATCATTCACAATGGCGTCACTCTGCATTTATTCAAAACCTGGAAGTGTTCTAAGCAATGTCATCCTGTTGATAAGTCTTAATATTTGTTTCTGAGTTTCCAAGAAAGAAACCTTGATTGTTCTAATAGTAGCAAATGTGGTCCCTAATTATCTTCCTCTTGTTGACTAGTCATAACTAAGCATGTCTGAAATGTAACATAAACATTAGTATGAAATATTATTTTTCCATTCTAAGTTATCTTCCAGGCATGTTAATTAGTTAATAAGAAAAAAAAAAAGGTAATTTACCATTGAACCCCAAGCCCTTTAAATGCCAGCTCCTAGAAAGTTGTCTGTTTCTAATTAGATCTTTCAGTATAGCAGTACAGTGTCTGCCCCAATAGAACTGCATAGCATATAACTAATACTGACTAAATGATATAATGGCATAATACTTGAGGATGGTGAAGAATTGAATAAGGATGGGAGAAATTTGTATATTTTAAACTTGTGTATTTATTAAATGTAGGCAACTAACTTTCATTGTAATTTTCAAAGTCATTAAGTGCTCTAAACTTTGAAAACCAAATCAAAGTGCTTCAGGAAGAACAGATGGCAAAGACTGTCACACCTTTGCCCAAGTTGAGGAGACTGACCTGTATGCCCCAGCAGTGAAGGCCCAAGACCTTTGTTTATAGTATAAAATCTCAAACTTCCTCTTTGTAGTTGCTCTGCCAGAGGAACAGCATGTGCCTGGCAAGTAGGCAGGTGAGTGCTAATCACTCATGATGTAGCAATAACTTGAGGATATCACTTAGACGTGGTCAGACACTACTGAAGTGACTTAGCAGCAGCAGCAGCAACTGAGAACACTTTGTTGATAATGGGTAAAGACCATAGCTGTTTCAGCCAAAGACTGTAAAACAAGAAAATGCAAGTTAAGTGCTAAAGACATAAAGAGGGCTCAACAAATAATTCATCTGCATCAAGGAATCAGGGCCATCAGCTCTTAAACGTATCAGATCTTTATGTAAATTGTGCTTTGTTAGGAAGAAACTTTGTGTCACAGTTGAAGATTGAATAGGACGTGAAGCTTTTGCCTCCCCTCTCTTGTGTAGCCTACACTCATGCCGAGGTAATGTATTCTCTGTTTCAGGAAATTGCTTGATGAGGACTGTTCATAGAAAGCCTCAATATTGTGAGTGGGTTATAATCCAAAGCGTACTTCTGAGGGTCCTTTTTGAAATAGAAACCACATTCTCCCATGGCACCCCCATCACACAGGCATCGCAGCCTCCCCGAGTAGCCCACAGAGCCTGGGAGCCCACGCGTAGCTGAACTCTCACACGTATCACATCACTCTGCTTTTATGTGCATGTTATTTATCAGAGTTTCTCACAGGAAGTGCACTCATCTATCTTCCTTGAAAGTTAGGAATACATCTTTAAAATAAAAAAATTGAAGTTTAGTTGACTTACAGTGTTGTATTAGTTTCAAGTGTATACCAAAGTGATTCAGTTATACATACCTATGTTTTTTTTTTTCAGATTCTTTCCTGTTATAGACTATTATAGTTCCCTACTATGTATGTTCTTTATTAATGCTATTTATGGTAGGCCTTATTATTTATCTATTTTATTTATGATAGTATGTATCTGTTAATCCCAAACTCCTAAATTACCCCTCTCCTACCCGCCTCTTTCATAACCATAAATTTGTGTTTTGTGTCTGTTTCTGTTTTGTAAACAAGTGCATTTGTTTCATTTTTTTTTTTAGATTCCATGTATAAGCAATATCATATGATATTTGTCTTTCTCTGTCAGACTTACTTTACTTAGTGTGACAATCTCTAGGCCCACCCACGTCACTGCAAATGGCATTATTTCATTTGTTTTTTAGTGATTGAGTAATATGAGGAGTAAGTCTTCCTGGTGGTGCAAAGGTAAAGAATCTGCCTTCGGTGCAGGAGATGCAGGAGACATGGGTCCGATCCCTGGTTGGGGAAGATCCGCTAGAAAAGGAAATGGCAGCCCACTCCAGTATTCTTGCCTGAGAAATCCCATGGACAGAGGAGTCTGGTGGACTACAGTCCATAAGGTCGCAAAGTGTTAGGCATGACTGAGCACGGGTATCTATCTGCCTGTCTATCTATCTGTCTGTCTAATATGAGGACTACATCTTGGCCTCCCTTCTGGCAGAGGCAGCCTCTCCACTCAGCCATCCTAGGAAGAGGGGACTCTGCCTCTGAGTCACGATGGCTGCTTCCTGGAGCAGAGTGGTGAGGCTGCTGCCCTCCTGCCACAAGAGACTCGCAGCATGCTGCTCAGCAGGGCTGGCTGCTGCATACCTGCCCTTTCCTTTTCTTTCAGGAGATAGGGCGATGCCATCACACCTCCTTGCTCTGGGCTTCTACTTACTCCAGCCAGAGCTCTCTCTTTCCTAGCCAATGTAATAGTAAATACCATTTCTTAGCTTCTCTCTTGTTTGGAAGCAAACAGAGATAAGACCCACTGTCTCCACTGTCAAAGGGTCAGGACTACAGGGGAAAGCTTATACTTTCTAACCTTTCTGCACTTTGGTTTATGGCAGAAGTCTTGGCATGAGATAAAGAACAGAAAAAAGAAATCTCAGAGAATGTAATGGCACGATGTAGGTTGTATATGGGATCAATCCTGGGGCTCAGGTCATGCGGAGGCTGCTTGTCTCCACACCTCTGACTACACAGACAGATGGTTGAGCTGAAAGGCAGAACTGAGTGAATGCCAGCTCGGGGGTTATCAGCATGCTTTGGAGACCAAGAAACAAGTGAGGGGAAGCTGTTCCCAGTGGTCTGTGGGAGCTGGGAAGAAAGGGTGGTCCTTAACACAAGTAGAGTGGAGAGTACAGAATGCCCATGGCTGCCACCCTGCCCACGACTGTGCAGAGCAAACATCCAGGGCAAGTTCCTCCCAGGTGACAACTGGCATGGCCTCACGCTTGTATGCGTGAAGGATAGTAGTGCCCCACGAGGGGCCCAGGTTACTGTTTAATACTAGTAATTCAAGCAAAACATTATAGGATATCTCTTTCTGATATAAAAACCTTCTTCCTCACTAGAAAAACTTGACACCTTCTAGGATAACCAGGATAAACTACATACCTCTCCTTTTGAATACAAACTCTGTGTGTGTAACTCGTGAGGCAATGACTTACATTAAGCTCTAGTTCTGGGTGTGGACTGTGCAATCAAAGATATTTTTCCCATCTTCAAGGAGGACAACTAGTACAGGACAATTACAGTCTAGTCCTGTGGGAGGGAGCCCCCGGGAGGGGCTGGGAGAAAAACAGACAGAAGAAGCTCCTGACTGAATTGATTTTGAAGGGTCAAAATTGGCCCACTAGGGAAGCAGATAGCAAAGGGGACACCATGGCTCCTCCTGATACAGAGGCGAGGGAGGAGATTTGGTGATCACGTATGATCCTACATATTGGGCACATTAGTGATCATCGAGGAAGGAGGACACTTTTGTGAGCAAAGCAAGAACAGGACTCAGAGATAAATGTGCATTAGTCAACTAACACCAGTAACAAAAGCTATTTTCATATTTTGCAGCTTCCCTTTCAAATTATTTTTAAAGTTGAAGAAATCCTGATGTCTTTCACATTGCTTAGGTAGAACCCCAATTTTACTTATAATAGTGAGCTGTGAAAACCTCTAAATAGAGCATTTTGTAGAAGCCACTTAGTAAATTCACTGGATTGAGTCAAACTGCCCTTGGCGGCCCTCCTCTAGATTAATTATAAAAGACTGGCTTTGTTTGCTATTTTTCAGGTACCATGATCAACAGGATGTTACTAGCAACTTCCTTGGAGCAATGTGGTTGATATCAATAACTTTTCTCTCCATCGGTTATGGTGACATGGTGCCTAACACATACTGTGGGAAAGGAGTCTGTTTGCTCACTGGGATTATGGTAAGTGGCTTTTCACTGTCCATCTCTTTTATGAATACTCAGGAAGGCACTTAGTCCATTCCATCTATGTGTAAAGTCATGGTAAAATATTTGATTTCCCAACAGCAGAAAGGCAGCATACATAAGTAAATTTTCTGTTGAAAGAGAACATCAACAGTTTTCATCCTTTTTTAATTTAAATGAAATATAGTTGTTTTACTGTGTTGTTAATTACTGCTGTACAGCAAAGTAATTCAGTGGTTTATCATAGGATATTGAATATAGTTCCCTGTGCTGCACGGTAGGACCTTGTTGTTTATCCACTCTCTATATGAGCTCATATCTTCTAACCCCAGCCTCCCTCTCCACCCCTCTCCCAAACCCTTCCCCCTTGGCCACCACAAGCCTGTTCTCTACGTCCGTGGTTCTGTTTCACCGATAGGTTCATTTGTTGGTGGCACTGTTTGCAAATATTTTCTTCCCTGCTGTAGGTTATCTTTTCCTTCTGTTTATGGTTTTCCTTGTTCTGCAAAAACTTTTAAGTTTGATTAGGTCCCATTTGTTTTTGTTTTTATTTCTACTGCCTTGAGAGACTGCCCTAAGAAAACTGGTATGATTTATGTCAGAGAAGATTTTGCCTATGTTCTCTTCTAGGAGTTTTATGGTGTCGTGTCTCCTATTTAGGTCTTTAAATGATTCTGTGTTGATTTTTGTGCATGGTATAAGGATATGTTCTAATTTAATTTATTTACATGGGGCTGTCCATCTTTCCCAACACCACTTGCTGAAGACACTTTGTCCCAGTATATATTCTTACCTCCTTTGTCAAAGGTTAATTGACAGTAGGTACGTGGGTTAACAGTTTCCATCATAATTTGCATCATGAAGCTCCATTGAGGAGAGAGTGCTGCTGGCTTTGCTCTTTGTGATGAGCAAATTTGATCTTAGAGCTTCAGCTTCAAGGTCAAGAATTTCTTTAAGTCTGTATTCTGCCATTTCCAACTTTCCAGGTGAACTTAAATGAAATCCTCTTCTCTGAAATGTACTTTCCTCATCTATAAAATGTGGGCCATGAAAACGATCTTGAAATGTATCAAACAATTGAAGAATAACACATTTTAAATTAAATAATTAGTGTTTATCATTTTAATGAATATTTCTTTTTTATTATCTCAATTACAGTGCTCACCTAGTAACGAGAAATAGAGCAAAAAAAAGGACAAACTGTCTCTGTTCATGGAGCTTATCGGTGACCACGTTTTTTAAAAAATAATTAACAAATGATTGTTAATTACGTTTGTGACAAGTATGTGAGGGACTAAGATTTCTGATCAGATTTGGGCACTAAGGGAGAGGAATGGGATCTATTCAGAGAAAGAAATCCCTGGAAAGTTGACTTTGAAACTGAGATGGGAAAGGGTTGTAGCCAGGCCAAGTGTGGGGGAGGAAGGGCATTCCAGGGAGAGGAAAAGCTTTGAATGAAAAAAGTGAGGCCAGGGAGGGACTTGGTATGTGGGCACAAGGCCGCTGGGTCAGGGGTGTCCAGAGTGAATTGGGGAAGAGACACAGGGCTGGGAGTGGGAGGCCGGATCTTGTGGAGCTCTTGAGTGAGGTTTGCTGCCTGTCATGGCATGCCGCCCTGCTGGGACACTGAGCAGGCTCAGACATGTTCCTGGTCCCTTACTCACCATGATGTGGCCAGGACCGGTGTGTACCATTTACTTTAGATGTAAGAAATTGGAAAGGTATCAAGTTGTCTAAAATTTACTGCCATGTGGTGTGAACTGTGAAATGTCTGCCCCAGAGGCTCCAGTTTTAGTGACTTGGGTTCTCCTCATTCCTCATCTGCTTTTCCAGCTGGGTTGCAGAAAAGGGCATCATCCTGGTGCTGGTTTGGTTTCTGCCTGCGGAAGGATGTGAGCTAGCACTGGGAGCCCCGTAGGCAGGAAACTCCCAGAATGCCTCAAGCCAGGCATCTCTGCCCAACGCATCCACTGTGTCCACCCTCAGGTTGGCACGAGAGAAGCAGGCTCTCAAAGTGAGGACCTTTGAAGCATGGCCAGGGCAGTGTGTACCCTTGTAGCAGCTGCTTAGGAAGATTGTTCAAAGGACTGAGTGTCCATGACATATACCGAGTAGGAACACTCTTCTCCCACTTGGAAGTACTGAACAGCTAGCTGTGAAAATAAAATCTGGGGGCTCATTTTAAGGTTATCAGTTGTAACAAGATGACCATTTGTGGAAGATATAATTTAGCATTCTTTGCTTATAAAAGAAAATACAGTTTTATGAATATTAGTAATTTTTATTACAATTTATATGGTCCTTTATGATTACTCTTGGATCCCTTTCTTTTTCCTCAAAAGATGGCATATTATTATATACTATATTGCTTTGGGAAATAAAATTTGCATGGGTGTATTTTTGGAGGGCCCATAACAAGCCCACAAGGGACATGAATGATGCTATTTATACACACAGAACTGGTGATTGCAGAGTTTTTCCCCTTATGCTTCTTAGAAACAACTTCTTTGGCATTGGTTTTTGGCAACACATCCACTCTTTTATTCTTGAATCAGGTATGACTCAGGGTTTGTACAAACCGCTTCATTTACCATGGATCAGAGCCAAGTTTGAGGTTAACCTTGCCTGGCTCTTGTAATACTTTTATGGTTCCTTGATTTTTTTCTCTGACTCTAAGATCTCAAGAACAGCTCCTGCAAAGTCTCATCTGACAGCACAAATGTTTTATTTCATGCCTCAAACTACTTCCTTGCTTAAGTTTCACTTGTAATCTTACCTTGTTTTTAGGGAATATGTTCTAAGCCGCTTGATCAATACGGACACAAAGGTACTGAGTGCAGGGAAGTGCACACTGTCTTCCCTGCTGTCCTCTGACCTTAATCTGAGGAGCTCCATTCCATTTCCCTCTTAAGAACAGACATTTCTTAATTAACTTGATGAGAAGTTGTTTACTTCATATAGAAAAATTGAGTGCTCTTTGACTAGTCTATTTGCAAAACTGTATACAGTTGCATAGTCTTTATCCACTGGCCAAGCAAATTCACACAGACTCAGGCCACAAAGCAGTGGTCTGGGGGTGCTTCTGGGAAGTTGGTTATAGCTCATGTAAATTTCCAGAGGATCAGGAGCCTAAGTATTGAGGTTACCTAAAAACTGTAGAGAGTGGCTGACAAATTTAGTTTCCTAAAAGTGGTTTTCTCAGAGTTTGTATAAAAGCTTAGTTTCCTTTAGATAAACTGTGTTTTAGTTTTGTCAGACATCTTTTCTTTTTTCTTTTTTTTTTTTTTTTTGCCTTTGATCACATGAAATTTAAATACCAGTTTGTTGCATTGGAGTTGCCTAAGTCAGATATGACTTGCTTTTAACTTCAGGCTCTTTTATTGATATATTTTTCTTTCTTTCTTCTTCCAGCCAGTTTACCCCTGCACTTTTGCAGTGCATGTTTAGATAAAATGTACATTGTCATGTTTCTCATGAGTCACTGCTCGGTGTTTCTCTGGCCTTTAATAAACTGAAAAAGTAGCACAAGTCCCAGCAGCTCTGGGAGAGCGCAGGGTCAGCCCTGAACCGTCTTGTACATCATCTCTGAAGCACTGTGATTCCTTGTATTCTTTTCTATTTCAATTTCCTTGTTCTTGCGTTTATGAAATTTCGATAGAATTTATACCCTTATGTGATTGTTTCACTTTGAAGCACGTAATATACAGTTGATCTGAATGCTAACGCCTGCAAAGCTTTCCCATTTCAAAAATGTAGACATAAAGAAATTAGCAGTGCATGTTTTCTTCATAAAGCTAATGAAAGTAATGAATTATTTCATAGAATCATCTTAGATATTCACATTTCATTGGTTAAAAACTCTAAATGAAACTGTAATTTAAAAATTTAAAATAACAATTTATATCACGAATTACTTTGGAGAGCCAAGGACATTAAGAGAAAGCTCATTTCTGCCATGGTTCTTGGCAGAAATGTATTGTTAAACCATGAGGGAAGAGAGTTTCCATAATATTTCTAAGAAAGAAACAAATGGTCTTATCAAAAAATAACTTCTCCTTGGCTGAAATGTAAGTTGTAAATCCAAGACAATCATGGAAAGGTTTTAAAATAAATTTTAGGTTGTGTTTACAATGCTATGTAAAGATGATTATCAAAATACTAAAACAAGGGGTTTTATATGTTAAAATGCCTGAACAAGAATTCCGCTGTGATAGATCAAAGGAGTCAAGACCTAACTAATATTAGAGCTGACGAAGCAAAGATCTCTTCCCTTTCCGTGGGTCTTATTTTAAAAACACAAGGTTATACAGCTGCCTAATAGACAAAGTCCTCATTACCCTTCAAGGGAAAACCACTGAGGTTGTCATTATTTATCTTTTCCCTCATTATTCTATCCTTCCTCTTTTTAAAAGAATTCTACTGAAGTGTAGTTGTTTTACAATGTTGTGTTAATTTCTTCCGTACAAGAAAGTGACTCAGTTATACATGCACATATATTATATTGTCTTGTTATAATTTGTCACAGGATGTTGAATATCGTATAGTTCCCTGTGCTATACAGTAGGACCTTATTGCTTATCCATCCAAGGTATAATAGTTTGCCTCTGCTAATCCCAAACTCCTAATCCTTCCTCCCCTATCCCAGCCTCTTTGGCAACCACAAGTGTATTCTGTATGTCTGTGAGTCTGTTTTTGTTTTGTAGATATGTTGATTTGGGTAGTATTTCAGATTTCACATATAAGTGATATTATATGGTACTTGTCTTTGTCTGACTTACTTCACTTAGTATGGTAATCTCTAGGCCCATCCTTGTTGCTGCAAATGGCATTGATTCATTCTTTTTCTGGCTGAGTAGTCCTCCGTTGTCTATTTATACCACATCTTCTTTATCCTTTCATCTGTTGATGGACATTTAGGTTGTTGCCATGGCTTAGCTATTGTAGATAATGTTGTTATATACATAAGGATACATGTATCTTTTCAAAGTATAGTTTTGAAAATATATATGCCCAGGAGTGGGACTGCTAGATCATATGGCAATTCTACTCCATAGTGGCTGAACCAACTTACACTCCCAGCAATAGTGTATGAGAGTTCCTTTTCCTTACACCCTCTCCAGCATTTGCTATTTGTAGACTTCTTAATGGTGGCCATTCTGACTGGTGTGAAGTGGTACCTCATTGTAGTTTTAGTTTGCATTTCTCTAATAATTAGCAATGTTGAGCATCTTTTCATGTGCCTAATGGCCATCTGTATGTCTTCTGTGGAGAAATGTCTGTTTAGCTCTTGTGTCCATTTTTGGATTGAGTTTTTTTTTTCATTAAGTTTTATTAGCTGTTTGTATGTTTTGGAGATGAAGACCTTGTCAGTTGTGTCATTTGCAAATATTTTCTCTGACTCTGTAGGCTGTTTTGTTTATAGTTTCCTTTGCTATAGGGTTCCCTTGTGGCTCAGCCGGTAAAGAATCCGCCTGCAATGTGGAAGACCTGGGTTCAATCCCTGGTTTGGGAAGATTCCCTGGAGAAGGAAAAGGCTACCCACTCCAGTATTCTGGCCGGGAGAATTCCATGGACTAGTCCATGGAGTCACCAAGAGTCAGACACAACTGAGTGACTTTCACTTCACTTCATTTCCTTTGCTGTTCAAAAGCTTGTAAGTTTGATTAGCTCCCTTTGGGTTTTTTTTTGCTTTTATTTCCATTGCCTTGGAGCACTGGCTTAAGAAAACATTGGTACAATTTATGTCAGAAAATGTTTTGCCTATATTCTCTTCTAGGAATTTTATGGTGTCTTGTCTTATATTTAGGTTTTTAAGCCATTTTGAGTTGATTTTTGTGTAGAGTGTGAGAGTGTGTTCTAACTTCACTGATTTACATGAGACTGTCTAACTTTGCCAGCACCACTTGCTAAAGAGAATGTCTTTTCCTCATTGTATGTTCATGCCTCCTTGTTGAAGATTAATTGTCCGTAGGTGTGTGGGTTTATTTCTGGGCTCTATATTCTGTTCCATTATCTGTATGTCTGTTTCTGTGCCAATAAGATGCTATTTTGACTACTGCAGCCTTGTAGTATTGTCTGGAGTCTGGGAAGGTTACGCCTCCAGCTTTGTTCTTTTTCCTAAGGATTGCTTTGACAGTTTGTGGTTCCATATAAATTTTAGTATTATTTGTTCTATTTCTGTGGAAAAATACCATGGGTAATTTAATAGGGATCACATTGAATCAGTAGTATGGCCATTTAAAAAATATTAATTCTTCCCATCCAAGAGCATGGGATATCTTTCCATTTCTTTGGATCATATTTCATTTTCTGTATTAATGTTTTGAATTTTCAGCATGTAAGTCTTTCACCTCTTTGGTGAGATTTATTCCTAAGTTTTTGTGGGGTTTTTTTGGTGTGATTTTAAAAGAGATTGCTTACATTCCCTTTTTGGTATTCCATTGTTAGTGTAACGAAATGCAACCATTTTCCCTATGTCAATCTTTTATCCTGCTATGTTGCTGAATTAGTATATCAGTTCTAGTAGTTTTTGAGTGGAGTCTTCAGGGTTTTCTTTATATATATTTTACCATGTCATCTGCATATAATGACTATTTTACCTCTTCTCTATGAATTTAAACACATTTTATTTCTTTTTTTTTTTTTTTGTCTGATTGCTGTGCTTAAAGACTGCCAATATTTTTTAAAGAGAAGTGGTGAGAGTGGGCGTCCTTGTCTTGTTCTAGATTTTAGTAAGAAGGCTTTCAGCTTTGAGTATTATATTGGCTATAGGTTTGTCATAAACAGCTTTTACTATGATGAGATATGTTCACTCTATACACATTTTCATCAGGATTTTTTTTTTTTTTATCATAAGTGAATGTTGAATTTTATCAGATGCTTTTCCTGCATCTGTTGAGATGATCATATGGGTTTTGTCCTTTTGTTGGTGTGGAGTATCACATTGATTAATTTGCATGTGTTGAACCATCCTTGTGAACCTGGGATGAATCAAACTTGGTCATGGTTTATGGCCTTTTTTATGTGCTTTCAGATTCAGTTTGCTAATATTTTGTTGAGAATGTTTCTGTATATATTCACCAAGATATTAGCTTGTAATTTTCTTTTGTAGTATTGTCTTTGGTGACAGTGGTGTCATAGAATGTCTTCAGGAGTGTTTCTTCCACTTCAGTCTTTTCGAAGAGTTTGAGAAGTATTGCATAAGTTCTTTATATGTTTGGTAGAATTCTCCATTGAAGTCTTCTGATCATGGGTTTTTGCACTTAGGGATTTTTTAAATTATTATTATTGATTTGATTTCATTTCTAGTGACTGGTCCGTTCAAGTTATCTATTTCTTCTTGATTCAGTTTCAGTGGGCTATATGTTTCTCAAAGGTTGTTCATTTCTTTGAGATTGTCAAATCTTTAAGATTGTCAATTTATAATTTTTCATAATATTCTCTCTTTTTTTGGTTCTCTCTGCAGTATCTTATTATTTCTCCTCTTTCATTGTTGATTTCATTTGGGTCATCTGTCTACCCTATAAGCCTGGCCAGAGGTTTGGAAATTCTGTTTACCCTTTCAAAGAATGAATTCTTGGTTTTATTGATTTTTTTGTGTATTTTTTTAATCTCTATTTTATTTATCTCCTCTCTGATCTTTGTTTTCTCCTTCCTTCTGCTGAATGTAGGTTTTGTTTGTTCTTTTTCTAATTCTTTTAGGTGGTGGATTAGGTTGTTTTTTGATATTTTTCTTGTTTCTTAAAGAAGGCCTATGTGAATTTTCCTCCAAGAATAGCTTTTGCTGCATGCCATAGGATTTGAATGGCTGTATTTTTGTTGTTATTTGCCTCAAGATATTTTTTAATTTCTTCTTTGATTTCATCATTGATCCATTTTTTTGTTTGTTTTTGTTTTGCTAGCATGTTGTTTAGTCACTAAGTAATTGTTTCTGTTTTTTTTTCTCATTTCTTTTTCTGTGCTGATATCTAGTTTCATGCCATTGCGGTCAGAAAAGATGATTGAAATAATTTCTGTTTAGGCTTGTTTTGTGCCCAAGAATGTGGTCAGTCCTAGAGCATGTCCCAAGTGCACTTGAAAAGAATGCATATTCTCCTTCTTTTAGCTACAGTGTCCTTAACAAGCCTAGGTTCTCTGCTGTATCATTTAGGGTCTCTGTTGCCTTACTGATTTTTTCACAAATATCTGATCATTGGTGTGTGTCCTATTTATCCTCAAATCTTGCCATTTTTATTATAATATGTCTTGGTGTAGGTCTGTCTGTGCTTCCTATATCTGGATATCTGTTTCCTGCTTTAGGTTTCAGAAGTTTCCAGCCATAATTTCTTTAAATACATTTGCAATACTTTCTTCTCTTTCTTTTCTTTCTGAGATCCCTACTAGGCATAGATTGGCATTCTTTATATTATCCCATAGGTTGCTTATGTTTCTTTCATATTTTTTAAAATTTGTGTTTCTGTCTGCTCTCTTGATTGGGTGATTTCAATTATTCTATCATCTATATCACGTATTCATTCTTCTGCATTATTAATTCTGCTTTTCATAGTCTTTAGTTCAGCTCTTATTTCTTCACATGAATTCTCTAATTTCTCTTGGCTCTTCCTTATAATTTCTATTTCCTTTTTATAGTAATCTAAATTTTCTATTGATAGCTTTTCTTAATTCCTTCAATATTCTCATTGTCTCCTTATTGAATTCAATGACTATTAGACCGAATAGATCTCTTTCATTGTTTGTTCTTTCAGGAGAATTCTCTCAGTTTTTGGAAGTGGTTTTTCAGTTTCTTCATTTTACTTATATTTCTTTTCTGGCAACCCACTCCAGTATTCTTGCCTGGAAAATGGTATGGACAGAGGAGCCTGGTGGGCTGTAGTCCATGGGATCGGTCACAAAGAGTTGGATACAACTGAGCATGCAGGCACGTGAGTTTAGGAGAAACAATTATGTATTGTGGTCCTTGAGGGCTATTTTTATGTGGGAATGCTCCTGTGTAGCTTGCATGAGTTTAATATTTTTGGTGTGAGGGCCATTTGTAGTAAGGATACCTGTCACCTTTTTCCTCAGTGTATGCTGGCCATCATCCCCTTGATAGGAGGTGTGACTGATGCTGTGGTGATTGGATCCAGTGCTGGGTATTGACTGGGGCCTCCTCTTTGCTCTTTGGTTATCACTGCTCTATCCAGGGCAGGGTCTGCTCCTTAATTATTGGAGTGGAAGCCCCCAGCTCCATTTCTGAGCTGTTTCTGTTATGCACTGTGAAGTTGGTGGGATTGGCATGCTCCCACTGGGAGAGAAGCCACTGAGTATTCTTCTTCTGGGCCTGTTCACCTATGAGTATACTCTGCTGTGTCACTTTTTACCCATTGTGGGCTCACAAAGTACATTGTAGTTGGCGCTGCTTTCGGCCCCAACATAACCATGGGATGCTGGCAATCAGCCCCGGTGCCTTTCACACTTCGTTTTTCACAAGGCCACCAGCACAGATCCACTGGAGTAAGATCCCAGGACTGTAGTAGTCAAGCCCCTGTACCCGCTGTGGGTGCTACTGAGGCAGCGTACACCCTGGCCTGACCCAGCCCCTGTTGTACACACCCACAAAACATACAACTGCTGTGTGCAGATGCAACCCAGCCACAGGAGCACAAGTTGTTCATTAAAATGTTCCACAGATGCTGAATTTACAAAGCTGGCAGTGAAGTTGTAAATCTGCACTTTGTGCAGCCACAAGGAAAGATTTCAGCTCTGCTTCCTAAGTTGCACAGCCCCTGGATCTCAGCTGTGATTTCAGTCTCACTTCTGTGCATGGACAACCACTGACATCTGCTCCCAGAACCACCGAGGTGGTGGCTGGAGTACCAGAGCCTGCCCGAATGGGAGGGGACTGGGGCAAGGGCCAGGCTGTGCAGGCCTGCCTGTGTGGGAGCCTGTCACAGAGTCCATGGAGGCAAAGCCAGAGGTGGGGGAAGAGGCCACAATGGAAGCCCCACTCCTGCCTCTGTGTGCCATTTGACAGCAGCACTGCATTTTTATGGCAGCCCAGGGTTCTTCCCTGAACACTCCTAGTTGCTGCTTCCCAGAGTCCAGCCCACTCAGGCTGTCTCCATGCCACCAACAGCAGCCCTCTCCATAGATCTGTCTTCTAAACTACGTGTTCCAGCACCCAGACCCTAGCTGTACCAGCATATGTGTGTCTCAAGTTGGGGTGCACAGGGCAGTCGCACAGACTATGTGTATAGGTCTCCCTATGTCCTGCCACTAACCAGTTGTTGTGCTCTCCTCGGAACCACTGAAGTTTCTTTTTTGTCCAAGCTAATCTCCCTGCCAGTGAAGTGATGGAGAAGGAAATGGCAACCCACTCCAGTATTCTTGCCTGGAGAATCCCATGACAGAGGAGCCTGGTGGGCTGCTGTCCGTGGGGTCGCACAGAGTCAGACATGACTGAAATGACTTAGCATGCATGCATGCATTGGAGAAGGAAATGGCAACCCACTCCAGTATTCTTGCCTGGAGAATCCCAGGGACGGGGGAGCCTGGTGGGCTGCTGTCCATGGGGTTGCACAGAGTCAGACATGACTGAAGCAACTTAGCAGCAGCAGCAGCAGTGAAGTGAGGGGACTTCCCAGGTTGTGGGAACTTCTACTTACCATCAAAACTGCCTTCCAGAGGCACAGAACCTGTTCCACTTCCTTTTTCTTTTTTCTATTTGATTATTGTAGAGGTCTTTCTTGTCCTTTCAGATGTTTGAGGTCTGCTAGTGTTCAGTAGGTATTCTGTGAAAACTGTTCTATTTGTACATATATTCTTGATGTATCTGTGGTAAAATACATGTTGCATATCCTACTACTTTCCATCTTGATTCCAATCCCCTAACCTTCCCCTCTTAGAGGAGGCACTGAAGACTTGAGGATTTATTGTTGTGGATGAAGTTTAACTAGCTTTATTCTTTAGACTAGAGGTAGGCAAATAACATTATTAGATCATAGAATTTCTCTTTTTGTTAATACCAACTAGTTTCTCAGTCTCTCCAACTTTATTATAAAGCAGCTGATTTGCTTAGCATTTAAAAAGTTACCCTGTCTACCATTTTATATCTGTAAATAAGATGCAACACAAGCTGAAAGCTGTCATTTTTCCTTACCTGTGAGTATATATGATTGTTTTTTTTTTTTAATTTTAAAATCTTTAATTCTTACATGTGTTCCCAAATATGAACCCCCCTCCCACCTCCCTCCCCATAACATCTCAGTGGGTCATCCCCATGCACCAACCCCAAGCATGCTGTATCCTGCGTCAGACATAGACTGGCGATTCAATTCTTACATGATAGTATACATGATAGAATGCCATTCTCCTGATTGTTTTAAGAGTAGAATACAGCCTCATTGGTAAGAGTATCTCTTGTCTTATATTAAAATGAAAGTCATTCATTTTTAATTTTTGCTTCTCTAATTCCATAAAATTATGACAACTTTGTTGGCCCTTTAACTATTTAGAGTGGATGACTGCTTTTTGGCATAAATTATTTTAAAATATGGAGCAATATCTTCACATTCCTTCAGGTAGTGATTATTATCTAATAATAGGTCCTCTATTGATAGTGAACATTAGATTTCAACAGAGTCCACTATGGATTCCTCAACAAAAGTGAGGTCACTTCAGATTTGAGTGATTTAAGCTTCTTCCATCCTATTGGTAATTCTGTATTTTAAAAAAGCAATGCATAAAAGTTTTATGGTTCATAATCATTTAAAAATCACAGTAGTTAATTTTTAAAATTTTATTCAGGGAGCAAAATATTTAATCATTTTTTACACCACATTAGGTTAAGAACACTTCATAATTCTGTCATCATCAAATTTACCAGATATCAAAAACTCTTAACAAGGTCACATAGCATCTTAGTTGTCAGAGTTCAATAGTTTTCATCCTGAAGGGTAGGAACACTACGCTGTTAATTCAGTAGAAGATATTTGAAAAAGGACCATAACTTAGCCAGAGCTTATATGAAGAGAATGACTGATATTAAAGAAAGCTAAACCTAAAGTATAATTCTGTTCCTGCTACTTCCTGTCTGCGTTTAAGCATTCCTTTTCCCCTGCCAGTAGAAGTAGGAGTCTTGAAAAACTAGACTAAAGCCATTCCTTGGTGTTGCATGTGTGAATGAGGAAAAAGAAAATCTTTTATCTGTCTTATACAAGTTGGCATGAGGTGTTTAATTCCAAGTGATAATTCTGAAGAGGTTTTTACTTTACTTTTTGTCCTTTGGCTCTTTCTGCTCTTGTTGTTCAGCCTATAAATCATATCCAACTCTTTGTTACCCCATGGAGTGCAGCACATCGGACTTCCCTGTCTTTCACCATCTCTGGGAATTTGCTCAAACTCATGTCCATTGAGTCGGTGATGCCATCCAACCATTTCATCGTCTGTCGCCCCCTTCTCCTGCCTTCAGTCTTTCTCAGGATCAGGGTCTTTTCCAGTGAGTCAGCTTTTCACATCAGGTGGCCAAAGTGTTGGAGCTTCAGCTTCAGCAACAATTCTTCCAATGAATTTAGGGTTGATTTCCTTTAGGATGGACTGGTTTGATCTCCTTGCTGTCCAAGGGCACTCTCAAGAGTCTTCTGCAATATCACAGTTCAAAAGCATCAATTCCTCGGTGCTCAACTTTTTTATGGTCCAACTCTCACATCTGTACTTGACTACTAGAAAACCATAGCTTTGACTATATGGACTTTTGTTGGCAAAGTGATGTCTCTGCTTTTTAATATGCTGTCTAGGTTTGCCATAGCTTTTCTTCCAAGGAGAAAATATCTTTTAATTCATAGCTGCAGTCACCGTCCACAGTGATTTTGGAGTCCAGGAAAATAAAGTCTGTCACTGTTTCCATTTTTTCCCCATCTTTTTGCCATGAAGTGATAGGACTGGATGCCATGAACTTTATTTTCTGAATGTTGAGTTTTAAGACAGCATTTTTACTCTCCTCTTTCACCTTCATCAAGAGGCTCTTTAACTCCTCTTCACTTTCTGCCATAAGGGTGGTATCATCTGCATATCTGAGGTTATTGATATTTGTCCCAGAAATCTTGATTCCAGCGTCTGCTTCATCCAGCCTGGCATTTCACATGATATATTCTGCATATAAGTTAAAAAAGCAAAGTGATAGTATATAGCCTTGATATATTCCTTTCACAATTTGGAACCAGTCCATTGTTCCACATCTGGTTCTGTTGATTCCTGTATACAGGTTTCTCAGGGGGCAGGTAAGGTGGTTTGGTATTCCCATCTCTTTCAGAATTTTCCACAGTTTGTTGTGATCCACAAGTCAAAGGCTTTAGCATAGTCAGTGAAGCAGAAGTAGATGTTTTTCTGTAATTATCTTGCTTTTCCTATGATCCAATGGATGTTAGCAGTTTGCTCTCTGGTTCCTCTAACTTTTCTAAGTTATTGGTTCACATAGTACTGAAACCTAGTTTGAAGGATTTTGACCATTATCTTGCTAGCATGTCAAATGAGTGCAATTGTGAGGTAGTTTGAACATTCTTTGGCATTGCTCTTTTTGGGGATTGAATGATATTGTCCTTTTCCAGTCCTGTGGGCACTGCTGAGTTTTCCAAATTTGCTGGGATACTGAGTGCAGCACATAACAGCATCATCTTTTAGAATTTGAAATAGCTCAACTGGAATTCCATCACCTCCACTAGCTTTATTAGCAGCAGTGTTTCCTAAGGTCCACTTGACTTCACACTCCTGGATGTCTGGCCCTAGGTAAGTGACCACACCATTGTGGTTATCTGGGTCATTAGACCTTTTATGTACAGTTCTTCTGTATATTCTTGTCACCTCTTCTTAAACTCTTCTGCTTCTGTTAGGTCCATACCGTTTCTGTCCTTCATTGTCTTTCCCATTCTGGAAAGGTGTGTTCATTGAATCTCATCAAATAAAGGCCCATTGAAAAGAATGTGTCCTTAAACTCTTACTATAGTTTCTATTTTGTGCCCAACGGTCAGAAGAGATGATAGGCCTTTTCAGCCCTAAGGCTGAATTCTCCACCATTGCCCTCAGCAGACCTTCACTTCTCCCCTAGAAAATTTCTTAAGAAATAAGGCAGCTGCTTTTAACTGAAAGTTGTTGTGACCTTCTTGTATTCAACTCATTGTCTCTACAATTCCACCTAAATTTTCTAAACTATCAGCACTTTGAATTGGAAGAGCTGCCCTTCCTGTCTCTGAAATAAGTGTGCTCACTTTGGCCCCATTGCTAAGAAGGAGATTTAAACTCAGAGATGACTCATTGTTGATGACCAGGTTTATGCACCACTTCCTTCTTTCCAGCCACTGAAGCACAAGGAGGAGCTGAACAAGTAAATCAATCTAAAGGAGAGTTGGGGTTCCTAAACCCAGGTTTTACCACTGAACTCAAAAAGCACACACATACCTTCTCCTTGCTTCCTTAGGACGAGGACATTTTAACTGACCTCTACCCTCCTATCAACAATACAGTTCATCCTTGAACAACATGGATTTGAACTGCATGGGTGCACTTATATGCAGATATTTTTCAGTAATAAATACTACAGTACTACACAATCTGTGGTTGATTGAATTTGTGAGTAGAGGGCACACTATAAGTTATACTATAAGTTATACTCAGTTTTCAACTGCAAGGAGGGTTTGTGTCCCCAGCCCGCTCTTTGTTCAAGGGCCAACTGTATTTGAAGATACTCAGAGGCAGGGGCATTTTAATAGAGGGAATTTGTCTTCAAAGTTATTTTGAATATTGTTTATTTTCATGACCTAAAGAGATCTTGTAAAACTCCAGTGGGATATAATACTAAAGCTGAATGCTTGTTTTATGCATTTTTATGAAAAAATAATTGTGTCAGAAAAGTGCATTGAAAATATATTTATTGTTCTAGGGTATTGAGTCAGTCAACTCCAGGGACAGGAAAATGGGCAATGTTTTCAATTTCCCTTTAAAGGAAAAGTTAATATTTTAAAATGAAAGTAATCTTTCAGCTATTTCATTAATTTAGGAGTATTTTTGGTAGAAAATATGATTTTTTTTTCAAAATAACTGTATGTTAACAAATTTTTATTAGTGATAGTCCATCAGTCAGCTATAAAACTGAAGCTTGACCTTTTAGGAGCTATTGTAAGACAGAAGGATAATTTAACAGTGGAATCATTTGAACATTAGCAAATTTTTGCAGTCATTCTCTGTGGTGGTGAGTATTCTGGAACTACCCTCCACATTATAAATTTCATTATTATTATATTGAATATTTGGCAGATGCTTTTTTCAATAGGGAAAGAATCAAAACCTTTTCCCAGTGTGCTGTTAAAGGAATTTCCATTTCCATAGTCTTATATATTAAGTTATTAAAGCTTGATCCCAAAGTGGTATTTCAACATGATTTTAGAAGTATATTTGTAGGATGAGCATCACTAGTGATCTAACGTAAAAATATGTCATATCTCTGAATTTTTTGAACTATGTGATAAATGATCTTGGGGAAAATAAGCTACTTGAACTTCCCTTACATTCTAGGGATTGACGTGGCTTCCAATGTATGTGCTATATTAGAGAAGAATACAGTAGAGGAAGGCACTACATTTTAGTTATTGCTGTATTTCTAACATGAATGATCTACAACATTGTGTTAACTTCTGCTGTACAGCAAAATGACTCAGTTACATATATACATGTGTATATTCTTTCTTACACTCTTTTCCATTATGGTTTATCCCAGGAGGTTGCATACAGCACCCTGCGCTATACCGTAGGACCTTGTTGTTTATCCATAGTATATAGAATAGTTTGCATATACTAACTCCAAATTCCCAGTCCATCCTTTTCCCTTCCTACCCCTCCCTTGTTCTCTTTGTCTGTGAGTCTCTCTCTGTTTTCCAGAGAGGTTCAAGTGTGCCATATTTTAGATTCCACATATAAATGATATCATATGGTATTTGTCTTTCTGTTTCTAACTTCCCTTATTTTAATAACCTCTAGGTCCATCCATGTTGCTGCAAATGCATTGCTTCATTCTTTTAATAGCTGAGTAGTTTTCCATTGTGTGTATACACCACATTTTCTTTATCCATTCATCTGCTGATGGACATTTAGGTTGCTTTCGTGGCCTAGCTATTGTGAATAGTACTGCTATGAAAAGAGGGCTGCATATATCTTTTCAAATTATAGCTTTGCCTGGATACATACTCAGGAGTGGAATTGCTGGATTGTGTGGTAGCTCTATTTTTAATTTTCTGAGAAACCTCCATACTATTTTCCATAATGGCTATACCAAATTAGATTCCCACCATCAGCATAGGACGGTTCTTTTTTCTCCACAGTCTCTCCAACATTTATTGTTTGTAGACTTTTTGATGATGGCCATTTTGACCGGTGTGAGGTGATAGCTTGTAATTTGGAGTTGTGTTTCTCTAATAATTAGCGATGTTGAGCATCTTTTCATGTGCCAATTAGCTATCTATATGTCTTCTTTAGAGAAATGTCTATTTAGGTCTTCTGCCCATTTTCCAATTGGGTTGCTTTTTTGTTATTGAGTTGTATGAGCTCTTTGTATATTTTGGAGTTTAAAACCTTTGTGTATTTTGTATATTTTGGAGTTTAAACCCTTATTGAGTGGTATGAGTTCTTTGTATATTTTGGAGTTTAAACCCTTTTTGGTTGTGTCATTTACAAGTATCTTCTCCTGTTCTTTGGGTTATATTTTTTCGTGGTTTCCTTTCCTGTACAGAGACTTCATTTTAATTTGGCAGCATCTAAGACTCTCCAGGTGTTGGAATTCAACTATAGCTTATGTTTTCTGATTGTCTTTTGTCTGCTCACTTTAATCTAGCATAATGATCATTAATACTTATATATATATATACACACACACATATTAGTTTTCTGAGTATCTTGAAGTGGCAGGTTAGTTACTTGCTCAGTTTTTTTCTTAATAGCACACATGAAATGGAAGAAAAGTAACCAGGATACATTTTCTGACTTTGGTGAAAGAACTATGACTCATCTTGTTAAAGGCATGCAGGGATTTTAATTTCAGAGAGTAACATATGTTAGTCCCAACTGTTTCTATATCCATTGTGATCATGGCAAGATTTGGAGAGAATGTTGTAAAAGCATATTTACATTCATTCTTATTCACTTTATGAAACAGAATAGTTCAGGAAGTAGATACTGAGTGGACAATAATATCACATCATTTCTTAAATTACTGTAATCATTAATGTGTTAGCAGGAACTTACTTTGAACCTATAAAACTTTTGGGGCTGAGCCAGCTTCAGTTTGCATAATTGTAAAAGTTACTTTTTTGAAATCCAATTCTATACATATCAAAATATCTTATGATTTATTAAGAACTTGGAAGGTATAAGACTTACATATAAGGAGCTAAGGACTTTGGAAAAAAAGGTTTCTAAGTGGCTTTTGGGATATAATTAAAGGGGTACAAGTGTGATCATGGAGTGAGGAATATAAGCAATAGTTTCACTAACTACTTAACTGTCAGATTCCCTTGCTTCTGCACTTTGCAACAAACATACTAATTGTAATACACAAAATTTTGGTGAGCTAGAGAACACTCAGGAAGAAATGGGCCAGCAGCAGGAAAAAGCAGAGCTCAAGAATAAACACAAATAAAAATCAACTTCCAAATGCACTTGATACCAGTGATTTTCCACTCCTGTTGGGATCTTGATTTCTTTCCAGAAGAATCGCACCAGTGGCCTCCTGCCACCAGAGAACGATATTCAGCATATAGTGCCAACTGCCATTTATAGCTATCTCTCTAGTGGTTGAAGCCCTTCCTACTTTTATATTCGCTGTTTATTAAAAAGCCATTGCTGCTCTTGACTTTCTCATTGCTCATGATTGATGAGTGCCTTGGAGCAGACATGCAACAGGTGATCCTATACTTGTCAAGCGAATGTTCTCATGCCATGGATAGGTACCAATGGCTAGCCTGAGTGGTTACTGCTTCCTTCCATTGATTCAGGCTAACCTCTCTTACTATAATTTATTGAGATTTTGTGGTAACAAAATAGGTTTAGATACTTCAAAAGGCCATTCTTTTCCTTCATCAGTACGCAGCTCTAAAATCACTTTATTTCATTGTCTACACATGGCCTGTCTAGTCAAGGCTATGGTTTTTCCAGTGGTCATGTATGGATGTGAGAGTTGGACTGTGAAGAAAGCTGAGCACTGAAGAATTGATGCTTTTTAACTATGGTGTTGGAAAAAAACTCTTGAGAGTCCCTTGGAGTGCAAGGAGATCCAACCAGTCCATTCTGAAGATCAGCCCTGGGATTTCTTTGGAGGGAATGATGCTAAAGCTGAAACTCCAGGACTTTGGCCACCTCATGCAAAGAGTTGACTCATTGGAAGTCTCTGATGCTGGGAGAGATTGGGGGCAGGAGGAAAAGGGGGCGACAGAGGGTGAGATGGCTGGATGGCATCACTGACTCGATGGACATGAGTCTGAGTGAACTCCGGGATTTGGTGATGGACAGGGAGGCCTGGCGTGCTGCAATTCATGGGGTCACAAAGAGTCGGACACGACTGAGTGACTGAACTGAACCGAACTGAATTGAACACATGGCCCATGCGAGCTGAAGAGAGAGTCAATACTGAGAGAGTTAAAGCTTAGGGCCCTATAAGGCCCTAAGGGCCCTGCAATGTGGGAGACCTGGGTGTGATCCCTGGGTGGGGAAGATTCCCTGGAGAAGGAAATGGCAACCCTCTCCAGTATTCTTGCCTGGAAAATTCCATGGACAGACGAGTGTGGCGGGCTACAGTCCATGGTGTCGAGAACTGTCGGGCACGACTGAGCAACTTCAGTTTTACCCATGGTCCAAAATACCAACATAGCTAACAACCCAACTCAGACATTACTGACCCCGTCCTGTCTACCCTCTGCCTTTATGGTCCTTGTTTATTATTTCCTGAAAGTCTTCATAAGTAAGTGAAATGACTCAAGTAAAACTCTTTATCTTGTGTTTAAAATAGAGAGTACTTGATGTAGCTTGCCATTTTCTCTCCATATCCTCCTTCACTTAAAGCAGTGACTCTATGTTGGAGTCACACAGAGCCCTTTAAAAGATTCTAGTCACAAACTAACTTGACTTAAAGTTGCCACTCAAACAATAAGAATAATGTTTTGCCTTATGTTGGTAACTAACCATAGTGCTCAGCTTTTAAACATTCATACTTTAAGAGTTTATAATAAGCTGAAGTTTTGCTTAGAAATACAGTGCTCTATATTGTGTCATGGATATGGAAATGATCACAAATAAGAATGTATATGACCTTACATACGGATAAAGGTATTAAGAGATGGGGTAAAGGGTGGAAAATATACCAATGGTAGTCAGAGTCCATGATTGAATAATCACTTACTCTGCCTCAATTGCCTCATCTCTAAAATCAGAACGTGAAACCAGGTAGGTCTAAAAACCTCTGGCCTCTTTTTCTGATCATATGATCAGTATCACTTCATTTCTGAGGATACTGATTTCTCCACAGAGCTTGGTGGAAGGAGATATTTAAACCCTCTTGAAATACTATATTTAATCAGCATTACCCTGTTAGTAAGACCATCTCTGTATATTTGTAATTATCAGATTGTGGTAATACAATACAGTGTATTTTCTTTACCTGTCCTCAATCTTGCCCCTCTTTGTAACAACTCATTCAGTAAGATAAAAAATTCCTTCTTTGGTTAGTAGATGAATGGCTAAATTATACTTGTTAACTCAAATAAAGTGATTCTATAATTAATTACATAATAAAACATAAGTATGAATTATGAAGAAAGATCATTTTCCTAGGTTGAATTTTTTAAGGTTAATAAAAATAGGTCAAGGTTAGGTTAAATGTTTTCTTAAACTACAAACTTTGTCACTTTAAATGTGAGCATTTGTTTGTGTAAGTAATATGTATTCAATATAAATAATGTGGACTGTTAAGGAAAGCACAAAGAATAAATTAACTTACTAGTATTCCAGCCATTGAGAGAGAAGCTCTTTTCACGGTTGGGCTTCTTTGCTTTCCAAATATGAATTCCTTTTAAAAAAATAAAATTAGAAGCAAGTTACATATACAAGTTTTTAACTTGCCTGTCTAAATTTTATAGTCTTTAGATATTATAGGAATAAGATTTTATTATTTTTATAATATGAAAATGCTGTAAGTAATAACCAATCCCTTAAACTTAAATATTTAAGATGTAGACCACAGTTTTAAGGGGCTGCAGAGTTGCTATTAAAACTAGTGATTTTTAGACCTACTGAGAATGAGGAAAACCAGGTTCCCTTGTGGGGATTTGAGATTCTCTTGGAGGGCTATTCAGTGAGCATCCTATCATCATAGCTAACATAAAGGGGATGCTATTTAAAACTAGTTTAAAAGGATTCCAGTCTGTTGCAAGATCCCCATGTACCATAAAGTCTCACTGTTTGTGCCCCTCTTCTGTGGCTCACTTTGTCTCTGTACCTAGACAGCTAGGTAGTCTCAGCTCTCTGTGGTTCTCCCAAGGTTGAGGCTCTGTCTGGAGCAGGACTTCCTAGCCTGGGCCCTCCCATAGGTGCCCCAGCTTTGCCTCCTGACCCCGAATGTAATCATTGGTCTTTGAATGACGAAGACCTCGTGCCTCACAACTTGGAATGCATGCACCTTGATCCCAGAGCAGCAAGGCCTTCATCTCTGGGGCATGGCAGGATCATACTTCTCCTAAGAGGTCAGTACGATAGCCTATAACTTAGAGAAGGGACCACTGTTGAGTTTTTCAAAATAAAGGTAGCACGTGCCTTTCTTCATGCTTGTAAACATCTGGAGCAGTCAGGTGGTTATCCCTGACCTTTAGCATTTCCTGTGTGTATGTTGTCCAGGTTCATATCTTAATGCGATCCTTGCTGTTCTGTGCGTGGACCAGTTTGAAGCTGTGCATACAGTGTATCTGTTTCTATTCCTGACCTTTCACGGTTGACCATCCTGAAGACCTGCTGGTTTTTTCTTGACAGATTATAGAATTTTACTTTTTAGAGAATAATTCTTATTTCCTTTCTGTGAATTTATGCTAAGTCACTGATATATATTTCTGTTTTGCTCTGGCTTTAAGTATAACTGATTTGCTCTGTTTTTAAGTCTGAAAATTCAGCAAGTTGATGTTTTGCCATTCATTTCATATAATTAAAATACGTTCGATACAAACATCATGCTTTAGTTCTTCGTTCACCTATTTTACATTTTTTAACATCAGTCTAAAGGCATGTTACTTATGTTTATTGGCCATGCAGTTTCTGTCATATTGATGGAAGACAGCGATTACTACAGTTTACTTTTTATCTCTAGGTAGTCATGTACATAGTACAAAACATTATTAAATGAGGCTGAGGCCAAAAATAGTAACTCTAGGGGTTTTCTCTTCTCTCCTGCTTTTCAGGGTGCTGGTTGCACAGCCCTGGTGGTAGCTGTGGTAGCAAGGAAGCTAGAACTTACCAAAGCAGAAAAGCACGTGCACAACTTCATGATGGACACTCAGCTGACAAAAAGAGTAAGTTACCACCCCTGTATCTCCAAAGGGAAGAGTCATGTTTTTCTTTCTTTGTTTTAAATCATTTTATGTTGGGATATAGTTGATTTGCAATGTCATTATAGTTTCAGGTATATAGCAAAATGATTTAGTTACACATGCTCTGAGGTCTCCTCCGGATGCCAGTCCCCTAGTCTGGGGAACCCTACGTGGGTTCAGACCTTCACTCCTGTGGGAGAACAGAGGGAGAGAATCCTGTGATGTAATTATTCTTCAATGTGAGCGTTGCCTACCTGTGGGGTATGGGACTGGACTGAATCACCAATGCGCCCCTCCTGCCATTTCGTTGTGGCTTCTTCCTTTGGAAGGAGCATGTCTTTTTTTGGTAGGTTCTAGTCCTTTTTAAATGATGGTTGTTCAGCAGTTAGTTGTGATTTTGGTGTTTTTGTGAGAGGAAGTAAGCACAGATCCTTCTACTCTGCCGTCTTGTCCTGAGCTCTTGTTTGCTATCACTGTTGGACAATAATAGTTTTACCTTGACATCTGAAGCTGAAATGACATGGTTTAAAGTGAAAGCATTCTTGAAGTCAGTTCCATTTTTTCACATGAAGACTAAACTTTTCCTAACTTTAGGTCAGTCAGGAAATAATTGGGAAACCTTAGTATTTACTCAAGTATAAAAATAGACCACATAAGTCTAATATTGTTGGGGTTCTGAATTAACTGCTATATTCCAGGGATCAGAGAGTTTTAAACTTTCATAATTCTCTTCCTTCAGCAAATCAGATGAAAGTTGTGTCTCTTCCTGCTTGGCAAGGCTTGGCAAAGAAAAAAAAAAAAGACTTGTGTTCTCACTAATGTTGCCCTTGGGTCTCCTTTAAGGATCTAGATCTGAGAGCTAAGTGATCTTCCTTGAGTTTTAACGACTAGGACTGATTTCCCCAAACTGATCAACTTTTCTGATGTTAGTGCTTTCCTGTTGTAAGTTCTTATATACATTTGATAAATTCCCTATCGATAGTGTTGAATTATGGAGAAGGAAATGGCAGCCCACTCCAGTATTCTCACCTGGGAAATCCCGTGGACATAGGAGCCTGGTAGACTCCAGTCCGTGGGGTCACAAAAGAGTCAGACACAACTTAGAGACTAAACCACAACAATGTTGAATTCAGAGTCATATCGTTTGTAGAAAGCTTTTTCAGTAAGAAGTACTGTTCTACTTTCAAAATTCATATTCTGTGTCATGCTTATTGGGTTTCCCTGATGGCTTAGACAGTAAAGAATCTGCCCAAAATGCAGGAGACCTGAGTTTGATCCCTGGGTTGGGAAGGTGCCCTGGAAGAGGGCATGGTAACCCACTCCAATGTTCTTGCCTGGAGAATCCCCGTGGACAGATGAGCCTGGCGGGCTACCGTCCATGGGGTCTCAAAGAGTCAGACACAACTGAGTGACTAAGTGCCCAAACACATCATGTTTATGATGCTTTAATTCTATTATCTCACTACTATTTCTTAAAAGTGAAGCTACTTTGCAATATTTCTTGTGACCAGAGTCTTTAATAGGTCTGAAAAAGACACTCAAGCAGGCTTGCTGACAGATCTTTTTTTATAGGCAAAATGTCACTAAGTACAAGAGCAAATGTTAAGATGGCATTAGAATCAAACATAAATTTCCAGTTTATGAGAGCCATTCCATTACTATACTCAATACAATATATGAAAATAATAACCTTTTTGTGGTCCTCTTTGCTTTATTTTATATAGTTATCAATGAATGTCATTTGTCATAGTTATCAGTGAATGGAATTGATTCCTTTCCATTTAGTTATTTATGGAATTTTTAAGTGGGCCCACTTATCATTTTTAATAAAGAAGGACCTAAAAGCCACACATAGTTACTAACATGACAGATTCAAAAGACAAATTCAAGGGTGCTCCTTATTGCTAGAGAAAACTACAGCCATTCCCTGAAACATTACACCAAAGTTTTCTGATGGGCAACAGGAGTAATAATGGTCACAACATTCTGAAATCTTAATATGAATCTAAAGAAAAAGCAATATGAATGTTAAAAGATAGATTACTCTTGCAGGAAAAAAATGTAACCTTCCAAGTCTTCCATTGTGTATCTTAACTATTTCCATGAAAAAGTATTCCCCATGCACAAAGTTTGAGGAATAATTTTATACAGAAATCTTATCTCTGTGGGACTACATTCACCACACAAAATGCAATGTTTGAAAGTAGGACACCCAATTCACTGGGCACTAACATTCAGAGGACTGTCCTATGTAGTTACAACCATTTACACAACACACTGTAGTTGAAAAATGTCCAGTGGCCCATGTAACCAGAATATTCTAAGAATTTCAAAAAGAAAGCATAATAGCGATAACTTATCAGTAAGCTTAGTGAGACAGGACTAGCTATTTAACAGATATTTAGCAAATCACCTTACAGAGACAGTTTGTTTACTGTGCTAAAGCTTTGGGAAATATATCATTATTACTGTACATTTAGGTCTGAACCAAGAGGAAATCTTGGCATTTGGCCCTCTGGTAACTTAAGTTTTGGAAAGAAACTTGAAAACAAGCAATTCTGAGAGCCCAGACATAATTTTTCAAGTCGCTAGATGTACCATGAAGGATAATTATACATATTAATGTCCACAGTGGGTGTTTCCAATCCTGTTAAGAATTCTCAATCAGACCCATAATAAGAACACTATTATGCAGTTATGTAATTGTGTCTGTTGCAGGTCTCTCAACAAGTGAACAGAAATTCAAGAGGATTTACTTTGTATAGCTTTTATATCATGCTTGGCTACATATCCTGGTGGGTTGAAATACAAATGCATAGAGCCCTAGCCCTGCTCCATTCACCCTGCCCCAGATACCTGGTCTAAAGAAGAACCAGGCTGGTGAGAAAGGTTGGTGCCCTACGCACATCCATCTCTGCAGGGGCAGAGAGCACACATCCTGCTAAGTTGCATAGACTTAGTGACCTTTGTTTCTCCATGGCCATCCTGGAGGTATCACCCATAGAATATGGAGCAATAGTTTACTGTAATTATCAGAATGAAAGTTAAGAAGGCTTCCTGCTTCTTAAAGCAGATTATGTTCCTTCCCCTTGAATTTTGGAAGACACTCATAAAACCCCTGAAGGAAGAAGCAAGAGGAAGAAAAAGAGAAAAAGACAGAAATATATAAGTTGAAAAAAATAGTAGTAAAAAATCAAAGGAAATCTATAAGCAAAGTAGCCTGTTATGTAATGCTCTCTGTATCTTGTAGGATTGAACAAAGCAGATATTTAGTTAAAAGTCGATCAGCTACAAGAGGTTTTGTGGTTTATAAAGTATTGTTTCACTTAAAAATATATTTTACCTTAGTACCTATGACTTTAATATGTTGCTGATTCATCAGTAATTATAAAGTAATATGTCATGTCCTTTATACCTGTAAAGTGGGTTGGAGTCATCTGGTGACTATTACTATTGGGTTGGCCAAAAAGTTCATTTGGGTTTTTCCATAACATCTTACAGAAAAACCTGAACTACTTTTTGGGTACCCCAATAATATTAGTAGTATAAATTTCTTTGTTGTTGTTGTTCAGCCACTGAGTTGTGCCTGACTCTTTGCAACCCCATGGACTGCAGCATGCCAGGCTTCCCTGTCCTTCACTGTCTCTGTCCATTGAGTTCATGATGCCATCCAACCATCTCATCCTCTGTCACCCCCTTCTTCTGCCATCAGTCTTTCCCAGAATCAGGGTCTTTTCCAGTGAGTTGGCTCTTCGTATCAGGTGGCCAAAGTATTGGAGCTTCAGCATCAATCCTTCCAATGAGTATTCAGGGTTGATTTCCTTTAGAATTGACTGGCTTGGTCTCCTTGCTGTCCAAGCGACTCTCAAGAGTCTTCTACAACACCACAAGTTTGAAAGCATTGATTGTTTGGCATTCAGCCTTCTTCATGGTCCAGCTCTCACATCCGTACATGACTACTGGGAAAACCATAGCTTTGACTATACAGACCTTTGTCAGCAAAGTGTCTCTGATTTTTAATATGCTGTCTAGGTTTGTCATAGCTTTCCTTCCAAGGAGCAGGTGTTTTGTCAAAACTCTCAACTATAACTTGCCCCTACTCCCCTCTAGTCATTCTTCTACCATCCCAAAAAACCTTTTAAAATACATTAAGGATGAGCATTGGATCATTTTTGAAAATTATATGGACTTAACCAATTTGACATTTGCTCTTTGTAGAGGAGAATCCAAACCAAAATCAGTTGCTGTATTCTGTTCCAAACACTCCTATGTTCAACTGCCATATTTTTTCTCAGTACTGCTTACCTAGTTTTCTCGCTGCCTCGCCAGTCTGTGTTCTAGGTTCTTATTCTGTGTCTTGAGCTGATAAAACCAGGAAGGGAGGATATATCAGATCCCTTGCCAGTCTTCCAGGCAGTACAGCTGCTCAGAGAGCTGAGACCTCCAGTAAAAAGCCCTTCTCCTTGCTAAGTGGGGAAGGGCCTGTCCCAACCCCAGGTAGTGCTGGTCAGTCACTTCCCTCTCCTCTTTAAAAACAAGGTCCTCCTACAAAGCTGAAGTCATCAAAACAGGAATATAGATCAATGGAACAGGATAGAAGGCCCAGAAATAAACCCACACCCCTGTGGTCAGTTAATCTATGACAAAGGAAGCGAGACTATACAATGGAGAAAAGACAGTCTCCTTCAGTAAGTGGGGCCAGGAAACTGGACAGCTCCATGTGAAATAATGAAATGATAATATTCTTTAACAAAATTTACAAACAGCTCATGTGTCTCTATATCAAAAACAAACAATCAAACCAAAAAACTGAGCAAAAGACCTAAATAGATATTTCTCCATGGAAGACATACAGATGGCCAAGATAAACATGAAAAGATGCTCGACATCACTAAGTATTAGAGAAATGCAAATGAAAACTACAATGAGGTGTCATCTCACACCAGTCAGAATGGCCATCATCAAAGAGTCTCCAAACAATAAATACTAGAGAGAGTGTGCAGAAAAGGAAACCCTCCTAGCCTGTTGATGGGAATGTAAATTGGTATAACCACTATGGAGAGCAGTATGGAAGTTCCTTTCAAAACTAAAAACAGAGCTACATACGACCCAACAATTCCACTCCTGGTTTTATATCGAGAGAAAACCATGATTCAAAAGGATATGTGCACCCAGTGTTCATTGTTTACAATAGCCAAGATGTGGAAGCAACCTCAGTGTCCAGCAACGAATGAATGGTACATATATACAATGGGATATTACTCGGCCATAAAAAAGAATGAAATAATGCCATTTGCAGCCCCATGGATGGACCTGGAGATTATCATACTAAGCGAAGTAAATCAGACAAATATATGATATTGCTTATATGCAGAATCTAAAAAAAAAATGATATAAATGAACTTCTTTACAAAACAGGAACACACAGAATGAAGTTATGGCGATCAAGGAGAAAGACTGGATGAGGAGGGATAGACTGGGAATTTAGGATTGTCATGTACACACAGCTGTGTTTCAAATAAATAACCAACCAGGGCCTACTCTATAGCATGGGAAATTCTGTTCAATATTCTTTAACAAAATAAATGGGAAAATAATTTGAAAAATAATGGACACTTGTATGGGTATAACTGAATCACTTTGCTGTATACCTGTAACTAACACATTATTGTTAATCAACTCTACTCCAAATAAAAATTAAAAGCCGGGTCCTCCAACCTGAGCAACTTACACTATATTCAATTTCTTACCTTTACAAAGGATGTCAGTGTCAGATGGAAGAGCCTTCTGAACAGACTCCTACCTCTGTGAGGAAGAGAAATATGTTTGCATTAGAGTGAAGATCCAAGCATTAACTGGAGCACCTTTTCACTTCACTGTGGGTGGTGGTAATGTCACTTAGATACACTGCAGGTGTTTGGCATCCCATGTTACAGTCATTTTTCTGTTGGTTGGAGAATGTTCCCTGTGCAGAGTCTAATGAATATCCAAAGGAAGTCACAACTAAAAACAGCCTTAAGATACCAGCCATTTTCATAAAGTGGGTTCTAGCAATACAGTTTCACTCAAAAAGAAAGCATTTCAGCACTAAGAAAAAGGATTCACCATCAGCCACCAAGACTGATACTTTCTCTGCTAAAGTGGAAAGATACATATGACTACTTGGGCCATAGTTTTGGTAAATTATAATATTCTCTCATTGTAATTCTAAGTGCTGAAAAGTACTGGCAATAATTCTCTTTAACCTTCTCATGTTAGAGAAAACTCAAGTTCTACAATGTTAGCTAACCTCCTTGACCTGACTTGGTTGGTCCAAAGTCAAGGACTTAAAATCTGTTTCTGAAGCCCAGTTCATTGTTCTGTCTTTCCCCATGACACTGCCTTTAAAAAAAAAAAAAAAAAAAAAAAAACCTTTTTATTTCCTATTGCGGTATAGCCAATTAACAATGTTAAGATAATTTCAGGTAGACTGCAAAGGGATTCAACCATACATTGTATGTGTATCCATGTACTCGTATCCATTCTCCCACAAACTCCCCTCCAATTCAGGCTGTCACGTGACATTGAGCAGAGTTCCCTGTGCTATAGAGTTGGCCCTTATTGGTTACCCACTTTAAATATCTAGTGTGTGCATGTCCATCCCAAGCTCCCTAACTATTCATTCCCCCGATCTTTTCCCCTGACAACCATAAATGTGTTCTCTAAGTTTCTGAGTCTGTTTTATAAATAAGTTCATTTGTATCCTGTGTTTTTAGTTCATGTATAAGGGATGCCATATGACGCTTCTGCTTCTCTGATTTATTTCACTCAGAATGACAATCTCTAGGCCCACCCATGGTGCTGCAAATGATATTATTTCATCTTTAAAAAGTTGTCTTCCTCCACCCAGTCCTCCTTTAGCCTGCAGTTCTCCTTGTGAGACAGCCTTTATCTACCATTCAAAAGAATTAAATGGATTGACCTCCGAATAAATAGCTTATAACAAGCACAATTGAAAGGTCTGGGTCATCAGTTCTTGTCTTAGGAACAAGAAAGAGGACTTGCAGGGATTTTTAAAGATGAATCAAGAAAGCAAGTGATTGGAGTCTCACTAGGAAGTATTCACACTTTCCATCAGCTGCAATAGGCTTTGGCAGTGTCACTGAAATCCTTTAGGTTTGTCCTGTCCATGTGAAACACAGTGTATTTAAATTACCAACAAAATCTTGACAACATAGACTGTCTGTCAGTTGATTAAAGTGTGCTAACAAGCATGCCATTTGCCGAGTCACGCTGGGAAGCTGGATGACTGGGTCTCCTTGTACATTCAGCAGTGGGAACATGCCCTTCCTGTAGAGCACAGCCAGAAATGCTGAACAAGCTGCAAAGGACAAGGTTAACCTTGGCCTTCTGGCATCTTGCCTTTCTCCAGGGAAATGAAGAACATGGACAGAACAATTGCAGTACAAGGTGAAGAAAACAGTAGCTTCTTCTTCTTCTTCTTTTTTTTTTTTTTCTTTAAGTGGTGAATGAAAGGTTCCTCAAGGAGGAGGTTAGCCCAAAAGAGAGATCAGTAGCCCCTCATATTTCAAGGTAAGTGTTCCCAGACAGATATAGGTACTTTTCAAAAGGCACAGATTCAAGAAAACAATTTTGAGTTACTAAGCAGAGCTAGAGCTTACCATGATCATCAGGCTGAAGAGCAGACCCCCAACCAAGTTGCAAAGGATTCTGCTCTGGAACTTATCACCAGCTGTGTTTGTTTGTTTTCCTAACAGGTGAAAAATGCAGCTGCCAATGTACTCAGGGAAACATGGCTAATTTACAAAAATACAAAGCTAGTGAAAAAGATAGATCATGCAAAAGTCAGAAAACATCAACGGAAATTCTTGCAAGCTATTCATCAGTAAGTATCATCCTTCACTTTCATTCTACATTGGTGTCTCTGGTTTTTAATTCTTGCACCTACTTATTCTTCTTTCATAAGAGAGGGAAAAAGAGAATATTAGCATGTTTGTTCCCAGAAGATATTATTTGGCATTTTAATAATTCCATAAATTTTCTTAGAATTTCATTTGTCAGTTCATTTTATGATGAAAAATCATTTATTTTTGGGAGTATAGCCACATAATATATTAATTAAAGTGTCTATTCAGGTTCTTTTTTTTTAATTAGAAGGAATAATTTCAGTTAAAATCTTATTTTTACATTTATTTATTCGTATAGTTTGCTCTAAGATGTTTAGTTTGTATCTAGTACAAAACCTTGAAAGAAATTTAACATTTTATGATCTACTTGGATTTTTTTAACATACTGCCAAACATCTTTATATGAAGGTAGTACATGCAATTGACTTAATACTTGAATTTTTAAATTAGTTTTTAATCAGGATTTGGGGGATTTTCTATATTGTACGTGTTCATTATTGATTTTAGAGTTCCTATAGGCCTTGCACTCTTCTGTCATTATTCAGACTTTATCCAAGCCACTGTTACTCAATTTGTTTAAGTCATTCATACCATTTTATTGTTATACCATCATAGGCTTTAAAGTACACATCTCTATCTAGTAAGTTTCCATGATAATTTGAAAGCACCAGGTCTTTCTCCCCCCCAGGCTGGCAGCATCGTTACCGTAAGTACTTTATGTGGGTGTCAGCTGTGATGTCATGCAGCCTTGCTCTTAATGCCATTTCCATATGGAGAAGGGCAGATGCATCACATTGGTGGGTCAGGAAACTGGTTTTTCTCATGCAGCCTACCAGGGTAATCATGGAAAGGTAGGTAAATACTAGGTATCCAGATGAGAGAGTGAGATGTATTTTCTCAGAGCTAATTAGCGCAGAGACAGGAAGTTCTGAGGTTTAAGTTTTCATTTTACTTATTTAGATAATTCATATGTATATTACACTTACATTCCACTGCCCTTTTTAAAGAGGTAACACTGAAAATGTGGAATGTGTCTATGTCTGTAGACATACATGTGTTTCTACAGAAATTGCTCCCTTCCCTAATGAAAATAAAATCCAAGAACCCGAATTCTAAAATAGGAGCTTCTGCACATGCAGCGGAGTAGCTGGTCTTCACTGCCGCCTTAGCAACCCACGCGGGTCCTTTCCCTCACTGCCACCAGCTCCAGAGTGACGTTACTTCTGCTTCAGTTCAGTGACTTGACAGGACACACACAACTATGCATTTCCCACATTACAAAAGAAAGAATGTTAAGATAGTACTCTTTCCAAGTCTGGGGAAGAGGAAAAGTGAAAGAGAGGAACATTGTATGAGACCCAGCTCACACGCAGGAGCTTGCTTCCTAGAGTCATAGCTACCTTTAATGCTAGGTACTACACCTGAAACTCTTACCTGCACATTTTGATTTATTGAGGCTTAGACTTAAGAGAGTGGTCCCCTGAGCGATGCTAAGCTTTCACCTCCCCCTCAAGAGTCACCTGATAAACTTTCCTGGTAGAGTGAGTGATCCTTCCTACATGCCTCTCCAAACCATACAACACAGTAACCTCAGCATTCATACAAGAGGTACACATGGTGTACTGCAGAGATTTCTTTCTTTGTACCTGATTGTTTCGATACTAACCTATTTTGTTTGGATCTAGTAAAAATAAAACTTACCTTTGTGTTTGTGAGAAGATGTAGTGTCCTGGGATGAAAGGTGACATGGAATTGAGCCAGCGGGTCAGTGTCTGGGTTCAGCAATCACACATCCCATTTCCTCTCGGATTGTATTAGTGCCCCTGCCTGCTAGTGTGCCGTGTCTCCAGTATATAATGAAATGTGACACTTGCCTTTGATGACATTGATAAACTTTCATAGAACCAAAACAAATAAACGCTTTGACAACTTTCCTCATAAGTCTGTAGCCATATATAAATGGTGGTTATTTATATATTTATAAAAGTTTGGCATAGACCTCTGAAGCTCAGAATACATTCACACTCAAAACGTTGGGGGACAACTTAGGGATATCCATTGTAAAATTTTTTTCAACGTTGCTGTAGGTTTGAAAATTTCTATAATAAAAAGGCAAAAAAATATTTGGGGAAACTAAGTATAAAAGCTGTTCCTAAGCAATTGGTGTATTGCAACAAGACGTACTGACCTGATGTGAAGGGTTTCATGGTGTAGGTGTCATGTGTCTTTCAGCATGCTGCCTTTGGGCAGAGGAAGCCACACGTGATTCTTCTGCCTCTTTCAGACATTTCTCATTGTTTCTTCTGTAGCTGTGTGTACTTCTAAAGCAAATGAGCTTCAAGCAACTCAAAGATAAATTGTTTTGTAAATTAGCCTTGGAACTATGGGGTTTCCTTTGAGGTGGGAGGGTCCTTACAACTTTGTGAAAAGTAGATGGGCTGGGTGGGGCTAGATTATTCTAATTATGCATAATTACCTTTCATTTGAACTTAGTGAGTGAAGTCATAAAGGAAAGCACATAGGGCTCGATTCCTACGGGCATGGCCTTTACTGCCTTCCTTGCCCAGCCTTGTCTATCAGCAGTGGGGGATATCGGACCTTGCCAGTTGAGGAAAAATGTACACATTCATTTACTAGAGCCCTCCTGGCCTCTGCTCTCCTCTGATTTGTCCTGAGAGCTTTGCAGTAGCTCTATCCCCTCTACCAGCCTCCTCTGTCTCAGCTCTCCTTCTCTTTCCCAAGCCTCATGGCCTCTCTCCTGGACGCAGGACTTTCTAGTCTCCGATGGATGCCTAACTCTGCAGGCCTGTGTCCTCTTTTTAGGACCCCATCTGTCTTTGGGGATCGTCACTTAGTGCCATGAAGCATTCTGTTTCTGTAACTTTTACCACTTTCTCTGGTATCAACTTTACAGCTTCTTATTCTTACGTCTCAGCTAGAGACTCATCAATTAACATGCACTTGTCACAAAGCCAAAAAATTCAATAATTTCCATAACAGAGAGTGTTAGATTACCCACCTTTCAGAAAGCCAGGCTTCCCAATAGCCCTGACTTGGAAAAGATGTATCCCCTCCAAAAGAAGTGTAATCCTGTTGTCTAGAGTAGTATCCATTTAACTATATCCTATTCACACTAGGCAAAAACGTCTCCTATTTTACTGGAATGTCACATTTCAAAGAGGCCAAGATGACTTGATCCAAGTTCTTCCTTCCGAACTCTAGTTCTGGAGGAAGCTTTGTGCTTTCAGGTCGGGGAGTACAGTAGCAATGCCGAAGGGTGATGATGTAATGGAATAGTGTTTCTCTCTGATCAATATGCCCAAATCCTGCAGAATCTTAACAGGACCTTCCAGCTAGCGAATCGAGCCCCCTGTGCACTGAACACCACTCTGTGTTGTTTTGTTCCAGAATATTTTACAGTTTCTTTTCTTTTGTTTTGTCTTTTTATTTCAACAAAATGAAACATAGAGCGCGGAAGTAAGTTGTGTGAGCCGCTCCTTTCAGCATTTGCAGAATTTCCTGCCGGCTGCATGCATCCAAGCGGACCCTCTATTGTGAATTTTAGTAGTCTGATTGCTGCTGTGGAAATGTGTTCCAAAATCATGATATTTTCCTGTGATAAGTGAAGTTCACAAGGAAGAAATCAGCATATGTTTCTTATTCTTCTTTTTGGGTGGGGGGAGAAATAAAATACACACCTGCATGTTACCTTTTATTCTGGCAGCTGCAGCTTACATAGGCTTTTTGTGCCAATTCTACTTTTCAGGCAGTCTAAGTGGCAACACGGCAAGATGATTTAAGTTCAAGGCTACTCTACATCAGCTTTCCAGATTAGCAGAAAATAAAATGGGCAAAATTCTACTGTCAGAGGCATAATAGAATTAGCCAAGAGAAGTATGTTGTGTGGAAGGGGAAGCACCCACCTCAGCCAGGGGCCCAGCACCGGCCCTGCTAGCTGGCTTGCAGAGCTCAGAACTGTGCTGTCCTGACCCGATGCTGGAGACTTCCCATCTGGTGGTCTCAAACTTCAAGTCATTCATGTGCCGACTCAGCTATGACTTCCCTAAATTTGAAAAGAAAGCTTGATATAAATCCCTGTCATAAATGGATTTAAAAATATGTCACTCCCAGCAAGGAGAGAGAAGTAACGGTAAATTGGTTGACAACTAAGCCACTGGTATTGAACTCAAGCCACAAGCTGTTGCCTGCAGAGAGAGCTCTGAGCTGAGATTCTGCTCCCTCTTTGGAAAAAAAGGGGGGGAGGGGAGAAGAGCAGGTGTTAGGAGATAAAAACAGGATAGGACTAGCCCAGGAGGTTTTTCTTATAATAATTCAAGAACTGGAAGAGAATTAAAGGGAATAACTCTCTCTCCATCTGGTTTAGTGTTCTTTAATGTCTTGCTTGAGTATCACTTAGTCATGTAGAACACCTCCATTGGTATAAATCCAGCCCTTTAGAAAGAAAATCCCAATCTAACACTCTTCTTTTCAGACACAAAGAAACTGAATGTCAGGTTAGGGCCAAGGAGCATAAAGTCTGTGTCTGACACTGTTAATTTTCTCTAATAGATTTCTCTAGAATGACCCACACCTGTTTGAAGTTGGTTTCCTTGTGTTTGGGTTTTTGGGGTTTTTTTTTTGTTTTTGTTTTTTTACTCTTTTTAAAAGGCACACATCGAAAACTGCAACCCTTTTAAGTACTTAGAGAAACATTTCTCAACAACATATTAGATTTAAATATGTGTTTGTAGATTTCTTTTAGACTAAAACATATTCCATTACTATAATAGCATAAAAAGGAGCCAGTTAAATTAGTTCCAAGTCTTCTAATAAAGAAACACATAATCACAATCACAAGATCTGACCTTAACCTGTTTGAGACTGGTAAAGATCGTGTCAGAAGCAGGTGTCACTTAAATGCTCACTGGCAGGAGGAGCTGTCTTTTCACTATAGACAGATTTGGTGGCATATTGAAGATCCATATTTCAGAACAAAATCACTGAGCATCGTGAACATGTGTTACAGAAATCTCCCTGGCAGTAAAATCTTGCCCTGTGAATTTTTGTATCCCTTCTAGCCAATTACCTTTCATTTAAATTGGGAAGTAATCAAGAATATATGCTCCAGCATTAACACTATACTTTGTAAAATGACTTGTCACCAGAGTAATAAGGTTAGCATGGGTTTTCACAAAGTAGGTCAGAGACCTGCTTCTCTTGGAGCATGGCTTTGAATTGTTGACTTAGCAATAGACTGCTTTTCTCTGGTTGGAAAATCTTAATTTCTTGCTAGGTAATGAGCACTGAATAAATATATGTTGAAATATTATTGTCACTAAGTTACAGCATAGTAAGTACTCATTCAGAATTAAAAAAAAAAAAGGTTTTATGACTGTCAATCAGACATACTCAATGTTATTTAAAAGTTTCTAAAAGTAACTTTACGAGTAGAAGAGATACCATCTGTCAGACACTCCAATTGTCCTGTGACTTTTATCTACAATAAAAAAAAATGAAGGGAAATTCTCCCAAGGAAATGGTCTGGCTTCCCTTCAAATTCAATGGCAGTGTAAAAGTCAAGTGAAATAAATGCAATCAATGAAGAATAAGAGAATTATGTGTTTTGAGTTATCTTGCTGCTGGTTGAATAAAAGTTTTCTTGTTGCTAATAAGAATCTCACTTATCACTGTGTTTCATCAGGTTCAAATACCTAATCCAATCCATTTCAGACTAAACAGGGCTAACACCTGTATCTAGTCACGTAGACATAGGAAGGTGCTCATGTGCCAACACTGATAAAATCCCTGTTGCTTTGCATATTTCTTCCTATGTCTATTTGTCACGATACTGGGGCTTTAAGGAATGTTTTGGCTTTTCTCATATGGTTAAATCCTTATGAGCCTTTCTCAATTCAACTTTGACTCCCTGGTAAATAGTTGTCCTAAGGACACCTTATCTCTCTCTCTCCCTTCCTTTTTTGCGGTGTTGGGGAAGCATGCTTCTCATTGTACCAGATACATAACCAATTGGGACTTTACCCCCAAATATTCAAGGCATTATTCATGCAGTTATTTGCTCTTGTCAATTTTGTGCATGCTCTTTGGAAGGCTTATGATAGTCGCAGAAAAGAAAAAAAAAAAAAAACCTTTCTGACTTCAGATTCTGTCTTTTAGATTGAGAAGTGTAAAAATGGAACAGAGGAAGCTGAATGACCAGGCGAACACCTTGGTGGACCTGGCGAAGGTGAGCTTGGGGTCTCAGCCCCTGTGTTCGCACCTGTTGGAGCTAACCCCTGCACACAGTACCACTTCAGGAGGTGGCCACTCCAAAGACATTTAACCAGTCAAACCGGCAGACCGTACCGATGTGACGGCCCGGCTTAGAAGAATCCTTCTAAGACTCCTGCTTAGTGTGCACTTTCCCTCTACACATGTTCAACCCCATTCTAAAAGCTTCACTGCTTACAGGGACTTGAAGTTCAGTTAGAAATATAACTGAGCTATGAGACAATACCTTTAGGATGCTTATATGTAGCTTAGTCTCATCCCTATGAGAGCAGAGGCAGATCTTGGGTTTTACTATGAAGTTCAAGGCTAAATGGGGCTTCCCTTCTGGCTCAGCTGGTAAAGAATCCACCTGCAGTGCGAGAGACCTGAGTTCAGTCCCCGGTTGGGATGATCCCCTGGAGAAGGGAAAGGTTACCCACTCCAGTATTCTGGCCTGGAGAATTCCACGGACTCTGTAGTCCATGGGGTTGCAAAGAGTCGGACATGACTGAGCGACTTTCACTTTCAAGGCTAAATAGAACTCATTAATAAATCTTTTTTTTTACCTATTTTAAGCAACAGGTGTTCTGTCCTGCTCTGTTGATCTCTATTTCTTCACACTACTTTTGTAAAGTACATTAATAGTCCCCAATTCTTATATCACATTTAGATGTTTTATCTGCTTTATTTTGGCTGTTCCTCTCAGGTGAACTGTACTTCAAAATTTGAATATTTTTCAACAATGACAACATTACTTTCAATGTTCTAAATTTTAAAGGAGGCATTAGAACAGCATTTATGTATGTGTTGAGGCTGTTAACATAAATGCTTTGAAAGAGGCAGTTCTCAGTCAGACCTGTGTTCTGCTGTTTGTTTGCCGTAACAACTATGTCCTTTACAAGGCCCCCATTAATATTCTTCAAAAATTATATCTATCTGTCCTAGAGTCATTAATTAAATTCATTTTAGTGTTTATCAGTTCAGTTCAGTTCATTCTCTCAGTTGTGTCTGACTCTTTGCAACCCCATGAACCACAGCACACCAGGCCTCCCTGTCCATCAGTAATACATACTGTATAAATATGTTGGAGTGGAATATTTGATATCTTATAAACAGAAGTGAAGTGTTTAGTGACTTAGCCCTAGGAGTAAGATTTACATCTATTCATGGCAAATAGATGGAAAACAGTGTCAGACTTTATTTTGGGGGGCTCCAAAATCACTGCAGATGGTGACTGAAGCCATGAAATTAAAAGACGCTTACTCCTTGACAGGGAAGTTATGACCAACCTAGACAGCATATTCAAAAGCAGAGACATTACTTTGCCAACAAGGGTCCATCCAGTCAAGGCTATGGTTTTTCCAGTAGTCATGTATGGATGTGAGAGTTGGACTATAAAGAAAGCTGAGCCACCAAAGAATTGATGCTTTTGAACTGTGGTGTTGGAGAAGACTCTTGAGAGTCCCTTGGACTGCAAGGAGATCCAACCAGTCCATCCTAAAGGAGATCAGTCCTGGGTGTTCACTAGAAGGACTGAAGCTAAAGCTGAAACTCCATTACTTTGGCCACCTCATGCACTGACTCATTTGAAAAGTTAAAAACTGACTCCTAGCATCTTTCCTGATGCTGGGAAAGATTGAAGGCAGGAGGAGAAGGGGATAACAGAGGATGAGATGATTGGATGGCATCACCGACTCAGTGGGGTAAACTCCGGGAGTTGGTGATGGACAGGGAGGGAGGCCCGGCGTGCTGCAGTCTATGGCATCACAAAGAGTCAGACACGATTGAGCGACTGAGCTGAAGTGAAATCCTAGGAGATCATGTATCATTCATTTAAGCTGGGCAGCACATATATATGAGGCCTGAAGATGTGCTCAACTAATGTTTACACCCGTGGTTCTCACTGGGACACATTGTGAACAAAGAAGGAGCAGGTTCTTATTATCACTCTTAGAATGAATGATAAAAGAAATTGGGTATTTTTATGAAAAAATAAAATATGTCATTTGAAAATATATATAATATATTTTACTATAATATATACTATTATACATAATAAATATACTCTTGAAGTAAAATTCTATATCTGTAAGGCAAGATGCTGTGTCTTTCAGTTAGTTCTTTAGTGCCGTGCTTATTATTATTGCAGGACTCTCCATGACATAAAGAGTTTAGTATTTGCTGAATGAATAGTCTCATATAGTCTCAAGACTGTATAGTAAACATAGACTTAATGAACTGTCTTCCTGGCCAAACCCAGGAAGGTTTGCCTATGTTCTGAACAGTAGCTTCCTTATTCAGTAAGTTCATTTATCATCACTAAGAGGTTGATAAACAGGATAAGAACATATATTATAGAGGGAAACATGATAGGAGAGCAGGCTTAGCCATAAAGGTCTGAGGCTTGGGAAAGCCTGCAGTGGGCTAAGGTTAATGTCGCCAGCTTTCCTTTCCTGATCACCCTCTTCCCTCTCTGGTTCTGAGCTGCTCAGCACTGAAGTCTCTTTCCCTGTCTCTTGTCTCCCTATTTCCAGCACTATAACTGGGAGTCGGTTATGAATACCCTCTGATCAGGACAACCAGTTGCAAAATTCACTAGGACACCAAAAACGTTTTCATATTTCAAACAACTTAGCTCTAATTAAGCCATAGCTAACAAGGTGGATTGGTAACTTCAGTATCTCCTCTAACATTTATTCTCTCGCTGCTGCTGCTGCTAAGTCGCTTCAGTCGTGTCTGACTCTGTGCGACCCCATAGACGGCAGCCCACCAGGCTCCCCCGTCCCTGGGATTCTCCAGGCAAGAACACTGGAGTGAGTTGCCATTTCCTTCTCCAATGCATGAAAGTGAAAAGTGAAAGTGAAGTCGCTCAGTCGAGTCTGACTCCTAGCGACCCCATGGACTGCAGCCTACCAGGCTCCTCCGTCCATGGGATTTGCCAGGCAAGAGTACTGGAGTGGGGTGCCATTGCCTTCTCTTGCTAGTTATCTGTAAAAACTCTATTTGACCCAAAGGAGAGCCTATTATTTGGAACATAAGGCAGCAAAAAGATATTTAGGCATTTTTTAATTGCTTTAAGTTACTAAATTACTTGATCAAATCAGTTTGTCCTAAACTTCATTCATATTCCAGTCAAAATGTCTGCTATATCCCAATACCATCTGCACTATTATGTATTGTTCTTTAAAATCGGCTTGTTTTTAACAATCAGCCTTGCCCTAATTAGTATTACATGGTACAAAATGTATTTGACATGCTAACTTTTCTAACAGCCCTTAAAGTATATACATAAATATAAAATCAAAACATGTTTGTCTCTCCACACACCACTTAAAATCCTTGGACATACCACCAGCAATACCTGAGCACCATTTTCTGCAACTGGATCAAATTAATTCCTAAGATCTTACTCTTCTAAGTCCTGGCATTGAACAGACACATCAAATTTGTTTGGCCAGGTCACATGTTCAGTTAGCTGACACCCCTGTTGCACTGCAAGTTGCCAAAAGGAGACCAGCCCTCAAGCTCTGATAGCTGGCTAGTATGCTTCCAGGGCAAATGTAATTAAACCTTCATTCTTTGTCTCTCTGTTCTTCTCAATCTTATTTTCTAGACCCAGAACATCATGTATGACATGATTTCCGACTTAAATGAAAGAAGTGAAGACTTTGAGAAGAGGATCGTTACCCTGGAAACGAAGTTAGAGACTTTGATTGGTAGCATCCATGCCCTGCCTGGGCTCATAAGCCAAACCATCAGGCAGCAGCAGAGAGACTTCCTCGAGGCTCAGATGGAGAACTATGACAAGCACGTCCCCTACGATGCTGAGCGGTCCCGGTCCTCATCCAGGAGGCGGCGGTCCTCCTCTACAGCGCCACCAACTTCATCAGAGAGTAGCTAGAAGAGAATCAGTTAACCACAAAATAAGACTTTTTGCCATCATATGGTCAATATTTTAGCTTTTATTGTAAAGCCCCTATGGTTCTAATCAGCGTTATCCGGGTTCTGATGTCAGAATCCTGGGAACCTGAACACTAAGTTTTAGGCCAAAATGAGTGAAAACTCTTTTTTTTTTTTTCTTTCAGATGCACAAGGAATGCACCTATTATTGCTATATAGATTGTTCCTCCTGTAATTTCACTAACTTTTTATTCATGCACTTCAAACAGACTTTACTACTACATTATATGATATATAATAAAAAAAAGTTAATTTCTGCACACATTTGGTCACTCGACATTTCTAAAGGCTTACTTTTCACATTATTTTCAAGGTAAAATGATTATCATCTAATGCACTTTGATCATTTTTATTTCCGAAAGTTTGGCCAGGCAGAAGTCTTTCAATTACTCCATACCTCTTCACTAAGATTTTCTCTCATTATGAAATATTATAGTCAAAACTATTTGACCCAGCCAGCTTACCATTCTTTGAGTTCACATGTCATTTCTATTTAATTTTGTTTCCAAATTATGTGGAAAGTGAGACTGTTACATCAAAACCTACAATATGAACTAGGGACACCGAAGCTTTCAAGAATTATTTTATTCCTAGTTTACCAGCAAATTTGCTTGAAGAAGGTATCAGGGTACAACACTGTCTATCAACTAATGGTGCAGAATTTTAGATGTGCACTACTTATTTCATCTTTCCCCATGAATATATTATGAGAGGCCCATGGTTCACTCTGTTTGCATTATATACATACATGTTCATATACATATGTGGTTGCATAGCTCCTAATAGCATAATCAACATAAATGAGCATAACTCTAGCAAATGGTCAGTCTGTACTCTTGGTCTGTGGTTACATGTTTGGTACTGGGAAGTGAGTGGCATCTGCTAAATTTCAAAAGTTTTAGCATGCTTGTTTCACGGCTGTTAAGATCAGTTTCTCTGAAAAGGAACTCGATATTTATTGGTGCAAATACATCCCTTTCCACAATTACTCTAAAAATCCAGTGAGTTTGGGAAAACCACTTTTGAGATAATAGCAGTTTGGATTTCCTTAACTTGGTAGTCTCTAGAGCCTAGGAAGAGCTGTCAGGGGTAACATGATAAAAATCAGGCTTCACTTGGACCGCTCTGAAACCAGTCCTCTTGGGCTGGCTTACACCTAAAAAAGACTCCTTCATTTTCAGAGAAGTCTGCCTTTGCCCTCTTCCCCTTGATTCTACACAACACCCTTTGGTGTCTGCCTTATAAGACAGCCTCCAGGTGTTTTTCTTAACACAAAAATAGAGCTACATATTTATCAGCTTGCATAATTCAATGAATAAAACCACTTTCATAACTATTTTCTATAATTGATGCAAAAATTCAAATGTTTCCTTTCAAGATCAAGGACGTAAATGTATGATTCCTTCAGATTGCATGAGAAGAATCACTTACCATTTATTACTCAAGCAGAGTGACTGAAAATAAAGCTCTTTCACACACCTTATATATTTCAGTGCAGAATGAAGACAAGGCTTGCAAATAAGTAAAACTATTAGAGTACTGCTTATAGGAACAAACTGCTGGGTTAAATGAACTTAAGATTCCTACTCCAGTAGGCTTTCTACTTCATGGATGAAATAAGAAAATTTTATTTTGGGTAACATACAAAAATGCATCAAGTATTTGGTATAAACACTGGATGTAAGGAAGAGAGAAACTGAAAAAATGATAAATTCTTGTGATTCTTGCAGTTCTTATCTAGTCTACCTCTGTGACTGAAAACCATAATAGCAGATAATTAAGCTTAATTATCATTTTACTGATCAATTAGCACCACCATCCCAGAATACTAGAAGACAAGGGCAAAAATAATATATTGTTCCTCTTTTTGAAGAGAGCAGAGACACGAGTTTTAATTTAGATTTCATTGCCTGGTGTTTATTCACTGGCTCCTTTAATTGTCCCTCATGGATGATGTCATTTAATCCATCTTTTCCTGTTTCTTTATGCAAAGTATATGCAGACCAGTCATGATTAAACAAAAGTGTATGGTCTTTTGTTTCTGTATTTTCAGTTCAGTTCAGTTCAGTCGCTCAGTCGTGTCTGACTCTTTACAACCCCATGAATCGCAGCATGCCAGGCCTCCCTGTCCATCACCAACTCCCGGAGTTCACCCAAACTCCTGTCCATCGAGTCAGTGATGCCATCCAGCCATCTCATCCTCTGTCGTCCCCTTCTCCTCCTGCCCCCAATCCCTCCCAGCATCAGAGTCTTTTCCAATGAGTCAACTCTTCGCATGAGGTGGCCAAAGTACCAGAGTTTCAGCTTTAGCATCATTCCTTCCAAAGAAATCCCAGGGCTGATCTCCTTCAGAATGGACTGGTTGGATCTCCTTGCAGTCCAAGGGACTCTCAAGAGTCTTTTCTGTATTTTAAATAATACCAAATATCCACAATTTGGAAGAGGAGGCGAGAACCCATCTGTTGCATAGAATTCGTAGTCAATGATCTGTTGAATGAACTTAACTCTCCCTGATGTTACCAAGGCTTTCCCCACATGGCATCGAACATGAAGCAAGATCCTCTGAGGAGACCTTAGATTAGTCTTTAGTGAGCTCTATAACTTGCTCTAGTTTACACTCTTGTTTTCACAAATTTCTAATGATAACTGAATGTGTTACACTCCAACCTACCACGCCCTAGCCTCTCTTCTCTACAGCCAATAGCAGAACATACAACCACCACCGATCACTGTGAACGACAATGGCACCACCTTCCTCAATACTTTTCTTCATTTCCCCTATTTATACGCAGTGTCATGAGTTAGCCACTAGAAAGAAGATTCCATGCTCTTGAAAAAATCATCAACCAAAGTCATAACAAGTAGTAGATCTAGAAAATTGTATATCTTTTCTCCCTAACGTCACCTCCACTGGCAACTGTTTTGCCAGAGACTCTCCATCAAAGCATCTGCAATAATCAAATAATTCTATTCCAAAACAATATGGAAATTGGATAAAAATCTGTTGGTTGAGTTGCAGTCAAATCTTGAGAGATGGATTGAAGTTTTACAGCCCTGTTATTCAACTTTTCCCAATCTTGAGAAGTAGAATGAAAAACTGGAAAGAGGAGGTTAAAAGTCAGAATTGGGTTTAGAACAGAATTCTTGCTAGTTCTGAATACTTGAGCACCCTTAATCCTTCTGAGCCTCCTTTTCTCCTTTTTCTCATCTACAAAATGAATATAAAAAGACACAGATATCAGTGGAGCTCTGTAAATCCTAGAGTTAAATGATGATAGGTATTTTTTAATGTTATTTCAAATATAACACAACAAATATCAAACATCCCATTGCCTATCTTTTTGACTTTTAATACCTCATAGTAGAGGTTATGAATTCTTTCACTCACCTAGTTAATTCTGAAAACAAATACTGAACGATGGATTCATTTATTGATTTCCTGATCCTGTAACTCTTTTTAAGTGATCCTAGAATGTGTGTCTGTGTGCGTATGCTTGCTGAGTTGTGTCTGACTCTTTGCGCCCCATGGACTGTAACCCACCAGGCTCCTCTGCGTATGGAATTCTCCAGGCAAGAAATAGTGGAGTAGGTTGCCATTTCCTACTCCAGGAGATCTTTCCAACCCAGGGATCGAACCCATGTCTCTTGCGTCTCCTGCCTTGGCAGGTGGATTCTTTACCACTTGCGCCACCTGGGAATCCCAATCCTAGAATATCAACAGGTGTATTTATGTGTATATATAGATATATGTGCTTTTTGTGGTTCTGTCCTGTTCTTTCTTCTTGCCTTCCCACAGAATCTCTTCATAAATATGGTCCAGAAACATAGACAGTGCTTGTGCCTTGTGCTTAGGACTTGGAATACTTGATTAGGGGTGTGCTGGTGGGGTCAATCAAGACTTAGACCAAAACCATGCCTTTAGTTCAGGAGCCTTAACATACTTTTCCCTGTCTGTGTAGCCCTCCCTGAAATAGTGTGTGCATTCTAGCAAAATTGTCAAGTCAATCTATTCAGAGAAAATTATCAAACTGGTTGTTTAACAGATAGTGTTCTGGAAAACGTGAGGCTTGAAGCATCAAAAGGTATGATACGAGGAACACCTCTCCTTGCTGTCCTGCAAGAGGCCCTGATGAGCATGCTGTATTTCAGTTTCCTAGGCCAGGGGACAAAAAGACAAAAGCCCTGGCAGTAACGCTTTCTAAAACTTACTGTATTCAATATGTTACAAGTCAGTGAACCTAGAAATGGAAAACATATCACAGGTATTGCTTATTTTGAGATGTTAGAAATACTTTGAATTTTTTCCCCCCAGACCTGTCCTTTTCTCCACTTACAGGTTTTCCTCTGACCCAATGTTCTTGGCATTCCCACATGGTATTGAGGGTGGGGAGCCGCTACAAGAGGAATTAGAAATGTGGGAGTGCTCATCCTGGTAGTGTTAGAACCTCTGGATTGGAGCTTGTTCAGCTTCAGATCCAGATAAAGGCTAAGTGAGAGGGAGGCAGTGGTCTACAGACTGCAGCCAAGTGCAAAGCTGAACAGAGGGTTTCCTCCTCTCCCATCTCCCACTTTCTTAGTAACTTGCCTCCTCTACTCCTTGTTAGGGAAGCAGCTCTGGCCTCTCGCCAGAGCCCAATTATTCAGTTGTCAATTTCCCTGAGGTCACCTACCCTGGCACCCCCCCCACCAAAAAAAAAAAATATATATATATATATATATGGGGGGGGGCAGTGAAACTTACCTCCCTTAGTCAAGGTAAACGAATGGAAATATTTGAGGACTTTGACTCAAGGGGAAAATGCACATGTGCTGTGGGCCATTTTGTGAGTCCCACATGAGTGACAAGGGATTCAAACAGGTCATAGAACAACCTGGGTGGTCACCCATGTCCTGAGGCAAAGGCACCTACCACCTCTGCTGAAACTGGCCATTTCCTGAGCTGTTAGTCACACAGGCCAGCACTGTACACACTTGTGAGACTGTAGCCATCAGCCCTCCTCAGATGGAAGGTGAGAGATGGGATATGACACTAAAATGAAGGTACCATCAGCATCTTTTGTCAACCCCCAAAGAAATCAACCCTGAATATTCATAGGAAGGACTGATACTGAAGTTGAAGCTCCAATACTTTAGCCACCTGATGTGAATAGCTGGCTCATCAGAAAAGACCCTGATGCTGGGAAAGATTGAAGGCAGGAGGAGAAGGGGGTGACAGACAATGAGATGGTTGGGTGGCATCACCGACTCAATGGACATGAGTCTGAGCAAGCTCTGAGAGATAGTGAAGGACAAGAAGCCTGGCGAGGTGCAGTCCTTGGGGTCGCAAAGAGTCAGACACGACTGAGCGACTGAAGAACAACAGCAGTATCTTCACTGTAAAGGGAGGATTGAAAAGGCTTTAGGAAGAAGACATTTGGTACAACGTCCAACAAAAATCTAAAAACTTGTGGTCATAACATTCCAGTAGCAGTAGTGTTAGTCACTCAGTCGTGTCCAACTCTGTGACCCCACGGACTGTAGCCCACTAGTCTCCTCTAGTCCATGGGATTTTCCAAGCAAGAACGCTGGAGTGGGTTGCCATTTCCTCCTCCAGGGGATCTTCCCAACCCAGCGATCAAACCCACATCTCTTATATCTCCTGCACTGGCAGGCAAGTTCTTTACCAAACCTACATTATTCTGAGGTTTCCCAGGTGGTGAAGTGACTAAGAATCTGCATTCCAAATGCAGGGGGTCAGGGTCCAACCCCTGGTCAGGGAACTAGATCCCACAGGCTACAGTGAAGAGGTCATACACTGCAACTCAAGACCCCACACGCCACGACAAAGATCGAAGACCCCACATGCCACAGCTAAAACCTGGTTCTGCCAAATTAATGAATATTTTAAAAATAAGCACGTTTTTCTGTCTCAAAGCCCACCATTTTCACCATGTCAATAACCACCCCTTCAAGGAGACTAGATAGGTGCAGCCTGTCTCTTCAGGTTTTACACATATCATGTGATTACGTGTCTCTTTCTCCTTCATTCTCACTTTCAGTTACTGTTACTGTTAATAAATGCAGGTCAAACATTCATAGTTTAGTGGCCTTAGGGAATAAAAGCTCAAAATTAGCCTTTCTGTTGGATGAAATCACTGTCCCAGACAGAAAACTGACAATCCCTAGACAAAAGACTTTAAGTGAGTCAATATTTTTATTTTTGAGTTTGTAGGGGAAATAATATTCACTGTGAGGAAAGGTTGAAATTTCTTAAATACAACTTCAATGGGCCACTTTTCATTTTCTTTCTTTCTTTCTTTAAAAGCTTAATGTTAATACTACTTTTACATGTTCTAAAATAAGTCTAGGGAGTTTGAGGATTATAATTCACTTAACAGAGAATACTGATAACAAAGGTGTTATTGCTCTTATATCAGGTTGCAGTGGGGAAAAAAGGTAAAAAAAAAATAATTTTTAGTGATTGGTCTATAGCTGCAGTGTGGGGTCCTTTATATCTTTATGAGATTCCTGTTCATGCTTTTTTCTAGAAATAGTCACATTAATAGGATATCTTTTTGATATCAATAATAAAGAGAATCTAAAAATTGGTTAAAAACAGTATTTTTTTAATTTGAAGATTAAATATTTAGAGGAAAAACCTTTGCAAAAGTATTTAATGAAAACTTGTTTATAAAAAGGAGAAAAAGTATAACATGGGTCTTCATTCTTGACCTTGATGATTAGAAAACTATACATTAAAATGCTTTTGGAAGAAACAAACAAACAAAAAATAGCAAGAAAGCACAAAAAGGAGAAAGCACAAAGCAAGGAGTCCAAAGTAAAGAATAACATGAAGCCTGACAAGTAACAGTGGTTTAATTTACACTCTTAAAGGATAGATACTCTAAGATTGAGTTCAACATGAAATGCATCTATGTGCTTTTTAGAAAGGACATAAAATTATAGAAAAAATATTAAAACCCAAATTACAGGGGATAATTTAGTTTAGTGCAAACAACCAAAAACAGTGATGGCAACATTCATTTCAGACTAATGGAACTGAAGAGAAACAATATGAAGTCACAAAAGGATGGTCGTGTTAAATTGATCCTTGGAGAGAAAGCTGACATGAATTGTATGCACTAAAAAGTAATACATATAAAGCAAACCTACCAGAAATAAAAGGAAAAACAACTGTTGTGGTAGATTTTAAGATCCCTTTCATCCTGGAGAGATCAAATGAACCAAAAATCAATAGTCATGGTATCAAGAAAAATAATTATTATTAGAATTGGCCAAGAACTAACAGAAACATGAAAGATGTACTTTTTGATAAATGATGTGGAGGAACTAGAGCAACATTTTAAAAAAGGATAATACTCTTTCCAAACTTCACATCATATAAAAGACTACATTCCGAATGAAGCAGAGAGCTCAGTGTGAAAACCAAAACAGCTTAAGTATTAGAACACAATGTGCATGACTTTCTCTAAGACCTAAGATAATGAATTATTTCCTAGACTCCAGAGGCAACAGAAGACTGATTAATTTGATTACATAAAAATTAAAAGAGCTACTGCATAGCATGGAAGAAAAGATGGTGACAAAGCCAAAAGAAGCTGATAAACTGGAAGAAATATTTGTAACGTTTATTACAAAGGACCAAAATCTCTAATATAAAGAAAGAATCCCAAAAATTGAGAGAAAAAATTCTAAAACCCTGATAGAAAATAGAAAAATGGGCAAAAGATAGATGATTTACCAAAGAAGGATATAAAATTATCCTTATACATATCAAAAGATGTTATTTTCATTCATAGTAAAAGAAATGCAGATTAAAACTATCATTGAGTGGATGATATACCACTTCTCACCTATTAAACCAGCAAAAATTGAAAGTTTGACAGAATAATTTTTTTGGAAATAGGTATGTCACAAATAGGTAAGTCACAAAAGGATGGTTACACTTTGTAAAAAAAGCATGTTAACACTTTGCAGGTGGGAATGCCAAACGGTCCAAGCCTCAGGAAGAAAATCTGACAGTATCTAAGAAAACTATGTTGGATTTCTTTTTGACCTAGAAACCCTTCTTTTAGGTTTTTTTTTTTTTTCCTGAAGATTTAATGTCCACATAATGAAAGTATATACAAAGTCATAAATTATAGTATTACTTGTAATTGTGAAATAAATACAATGTAAATACTGACATTTAAATTTTTTTTCTTCAAAATTGAAATACTTTGCAGCTACATAAAAGACCAAGGATGATCTCCTGAACAAATAGAAAATGACTTCCAGGATTAACTGATAAATGTCAAGAAGGCAAAGTGTAACAGTATATATGTGCACGTGTGCTCCGTCATGTCCAGCTCTTCGTGACACTATAGACTGTAGCCCACCAGGCTCCTCTGTCCACAAGATTCTCCAGGCAAGAATACTGGAGTGGGTTGCCATTTCCTGCTCCATGGGATCAGCCCAATCCAGGGATCAAACCTGTGTCTCCTTGCACTGGCTGGCGGATTCTTTACCACTGAGCCACCTGGAAAGTCTAACAGTATAAATGTATGAAGAAGAAATAAGAAAAATACATCTATTTTTGCAAACAGAAATACTGGAAGGGTGATCCAGAACCTGTAATGAAACTGTACACATATAGGGCAAAGCTAGGTATAGAGTGGAAGGGATGGGGAAGAGTAGCTGACACTTTGGTTCAGTTGCTCAGTTGTGTCCGACATTTTGTGACCCCATGAACTGCAGCAGCACACCATGCTTCCCAGTCCTTCACTATCTCCCAGAGCTTGCTCAAATTCATGTCCATTGAGTCAGTGATGTCATCCAACCATCTCATCCTCTGTCATCCCCTTCTCCTCCTGCCTTCAATCTTTCCCAGCATCAGGGTCTCTTCCAATGAGTCAGTTCTTGGCATCAGGTGGCCAGAGTTTTGGAGTTTCAGCTTCAGCATCAGTCCTTCCAATGAGTATTCAGGACTGATTTCCTTTAGGATGGACTGGTTGGATCTGCTTGCAGTACAAGGGACTAGCTGCACTTATTACATATTTACTTTTTGAATCCTGTTAATATTTGGGGTTCAAAAAATTGTAGCAATGAGAATATGAGAAAAACCCTAAAACAAAATACAACCATATAAAAGTGCATGTGTTGGGAGGGGAAATAATCTTAGTAGTATAATTTTTTATTTTGCACTAATCATAGACCTACAAAATATTTGCAAAAGCACTACTTCCTTACATCCTTTACTCCACTTCCCTTAATGTTAACATCTTATATAATAACCATGGTGTAATCATAAAAACAAATTAACACTGGTACAATATTAACTACAGACCTTATTTTAAAAGAAAAATGCACATGTCTAAAGAAATGTATTTGGATTGTTTTTCACAGTAGTGTGGGTTAGCATTTCTGAAACTACTGTCTCTACATTGGAAGGTTGAGAAAATGAATAAATCTATTGAGGACAGTGGGACCAGGTTTCTCACTTTTGGAAAAGGGAGTTATCAGTGCAGAATGACGTTAGACTGGGAACAACCCTGTACCACTGGAATTGAACTGAAGTATCAGTATGGACTCATGGATACAGGAATAGAGATATATGTTTAAGTATGCATATGTTTGTGTGTTTATTTCCTAATTTGGCTTACTGTAAGCACCTAGAGACAGAAAAACAAAAATCCAAACCTAGTGCTCGCATCTTGCATTCTTAAAACCAATCTCCACTAAACATTCAACAGCATTCTCCTTGAAGAAATGCAGATTCCAGGAGTAGGGCAGGGAAGTTTCAAATAAGCCTGGGCAACTTATGCCAAGAATAAGAAACATTCAAATGACAGCATGAGGACCCCAAGGGCACAGAGGCCAGTCTGAGTGCACACAAATCATAAAGTCATAAATCTGGATAATTTGAGCATCAAAAATACTGATATTACAATAGTTTATAATCCATTAAATTAAAAGAGAATATATGTGTCCATGCGTAATAAATGGACTTCCCTTATGGCTCAGCTGGTAAAGAATCCACCTGCAATGCAGTAGACCCCAGCTTGATTCCAGGGTTGGGAAGATCCCCTGGAGGAGAGGGCATGGCAACCCACTCCAGTATTCTGGCCTGGAGATTTCCATAGACTATTCCATGGGGTCACAAAGAGTAATGACTGAGCGACTTTCACATGCTTAATAAATAAGAAAGCAAAACTCTTCCTTATGTGGGCTGAAAGTTTGTGGAGACCAGGATGGATATTTAGAAAGTGTCAAAATATCTCCCAATACCTTATCCAACAAATTACAAAGGGTTAATTGTAATTTTACTTTTGAAAAAAAAAAAAACTAAAGATAAACCTAGTGACCAATTCTTCAATCAAGGAAACAAAGAAGAATCACCAGTAATGGTGAAAACCAATGTCATATGGCTCCTTATATGATGCAACATTGAAGGTGGAGGAGAAGGGGACGACAGGATGAGATGGTTGGATGGCATCACCGACTTGATAGACATGAATTTGGGCAAGCTCCTGGAATTGGTGATGGGCAGGGAAGCCTGGCATGCTGCAGTCCATTGGGTCGCAAGGAGTCAGACACAACTGAGCAACTGCACTGAACTGATGATGCAATAAGAACCCATTATGCATGTGATATTCCTGCTAAAAATGCACGAGCTGAATCTAGTAATATGGACTAGCAGAAAGTTCAAAGACAAAAATCCCCCAAAATGCAAATTGATTAAAAAAAAAAAAAACTAGCCAGTACTTTTCAAAACTGTCAATTTTAGAAAAGACAAAGAAAGCCTGAGGAAATATTCTAGATAAACAGAAATTGAATATATATAACAACTAAATGCTAGTCAATTTCCTGCATTAGATCCTGGACTAGCAGAAAAAAACAAATTATGAACATTTACAGGGAAAACTGGCAAAATCTGAGCATGGTCTATCAATTAGGTCATGATTTGTACCAATCTTAAATTTTCTTATTTTGCTAACATTATTGTGATTATACAAGTCAAAGCTTTGTTCTTAAAAAATGCACATTTAAAATTTATCATAAAAGAGCATAATGTCTTCAACTTACTCCCAAATGGTCCGGAAAAATGTCACCTGTCACAAGACAAAAACCGGGGCGGGGCGGGGGGGGAGGGAGGAGGGGGCTGAAAGGAGACTAATAAAATGCTATAAAAAACTGTTAACAATTAGTGAGTTTAGTTGAAAAGTATACCAAAGTCCTTTGCATTATTTCTACAATTTTTCTGTGAGTTTGAAATTATATCAGAATTATATCCAAAGGAAAATACAATCAACAGGGGGAAGATGAAGAGTTCTTTACAGGAAATAAAAATAATGGGATAGGTCTATATACAGTCACGGAAAGCTCTCCAAGGTGCAGTATTGTAGTTTTCTTCCTAAACTTGGAAAATAAATGAATTCCTACTCCACTTCCATAACACACAAAACCATATGTGTCTCTGCATTCATACACATATGTGCAAAGGCTATTCGAATCCCACCTCTCCCTGGGGCTCAGCTCAAATACTACTTTCTCCATAGTCTTCCCTGCTCATCTCAGTTGAAAATAAATGGGCCCTCCTCTGGCCTCTCAGAGAGTTTCCACGTTTTCCTCATGTGCTTAACACACCCTGCCTCCTGCTGCACTTGAGATATACATGACCTCTAACCCATGAACAGAAAACAGACAGGTGTTTATATGGGCAGCCCTCAAAAAATCAAAGCATAGTGAATTGTTGATGCTATGTGCCCTTGAATGTTTATTTACTGAATAGAAATACGTTGGCTTTGCCATTTCCTTTTGCATGACAAGGCCAACATATTTCTGTTCAGTTAACAAACATTCATGGGCACATAGCATGTACAAGTGGTGCTAGTGGTAAATAATCTGTCTGTCAATGCAGAAGATGCAAGAAACACAGGTTCAATCCCTGGGTTGGGAAGATCCCCTGGAGTAGGAAAAGTGCACCCCATTTCAGTATTCTTGGCTGGAAAATTCCAAGGACAGAGGAACCTGGTGAGCTACAGCCCATGGTGCCACAAAGAGTCAGACACGACTGAGCAGAGCACACATGTTGGCCTTGCAGGCAATATCCTAGCAAGGATCCTCCATCCTGATTAAAGAAAAATATTTCTCATCTCCTACCGGCGTGTTTGGAATTCTGAGTGTTCTCAAGATATTATATTGTGCAGTCAGTTGATCTTCACCTAGAGCTTGATCTTGAGTTCCTGCTTCTTGGAGCCTAAGAGCAGGCTAAATATGGCTGAACCACACCACAGCCAGGCTCCAGGGATATTTGCTTTCAAACACTTAACATTTGCTTTGTGTTACCCTTTTATTAGGAAGATTAAAATTGAAAGGGAAGCAAGTGAGGCAGGGCTTTCTTCTTCTGTCTCTGCAAGAACAGCTTGTTTCCATGACATTTATACAGGGAGCTTTTTCTAAATGACAAGCAGATTGTTAGAAGATGTTATTTTCTGTCTCTTTGCTTTGGATCTTCACTTAGTGGGTGTAATGTAAGAGAGATAGCCTCACTAGGAGGCTGACTGTCAGGTATATGGATTCAAGAGAGGATTGGTTGGGGGTTTGTTGAATTCTTTCTGTGGGGGTTGCTATAGCAGCAGCCCAACAGATTTGGCTAAAAGTTGTAAGATGTATTTGTGTTGTTATTTTTTACACGGAGTAACATTTCTGCAGATATAAGTGCCTGCTCTTTTTAGCCCTTTCTCTTAGTGAAGAAATCAAAGCCTCACAGAAGAAGCCATCCATGGGGGCAGCAAGAAGTCTGATCACCCAGGCCCAAGTGAAATAGCTAAGTTTAACTGAGGTTGAGGTCTGTCTTCTGCACCAAAGAGATCAGCCTTGAGGCCATGACAATGCATGAAGGAAATGCCAAGCTCTGCAACCCTGACCCAGGCTATATTCCATGCATGTAAGGGGTTACCATCACCTCCCATGCACACCACTTTGTGATGGGTTACAAGCTGCTTTCATGCACATCATCCTTTTGAAAGAGCTCACAGAAGACTGGTTCATTTTCCATCACAAATCTCTCTCTCCTTTTACTTAACCCCTCACATTCTCATCATTACTGCCTTGGTTCAGGCCTCATCACTAATACAGTGGGTTTGGCCAGTGAGACTCCAAGATCTTGGCATCCTCTGCAGGTGTGTGGGGCAGGGTGGGGACTGGGGCGGGAGGAGAAGGGAAGATAAATGACCCTACAAGACTTATTATGTCACTCTTCCTCATGGAAGAACACAGCTGGCTCTGTACTGTCTACTAGATCAGCTCCAACCTCCTCAGGCCCTGCACACCTAGTTCCGAATCTCCTCTCTGCCTTGCACTTCCCCCTGCCCTTGCTGGCAGCCACTGCCCCAAGCATCCCACAGTGTGTTTCTCACACATATTATGCATGGAATTACCACTCTCTGCCCACAGATTTTTGTTAGTTTGGTCAGTAGAGCTTGTAGAAAAATATTTTGAGCTTGAATAAGTTTAAACAGGCATACGCTCTTTAGTTTGCCACAGGCTCCCTTGGAATCCCTGCCTACCCCTACTCCACTTTGTATCTTTATGTCCCTTGCTTGGCCCCTGAAAGCATCGGAATTTATGCCTCTTGATTGAGAGCTGCGTTGACTTCCTGATAATTAAATCCTCACCATTAGGATCTAGAGCAAACATCACCTACCGATTTAAAACATGGCACGGCTTGTCCAGGAAGGTGGGTTGCTGCATCTGCTGGGCTCCCTCCCACTCTTCTCATTCTTCTACAACAGCTCTGATGTAACTATTATAATTAACATATAATTATGTTTATATCCTTCTACTCAAATCATATCGTCAGCTTCCTCAGGAGAAACCAGGCTGAAAATTGTCTATATACACACTGATAGGCAGAGTGCTGGACTCTGTGAACACTTGTTGGATAAATGAACAAGATGGCCAACCAAGTCTCAAGTCAGTTTAGCATATTCAATGGCACAAGCCTTGCAATGCACAATGCCTCAAGTTGAGTCCTGGTCTTCTAACCAAGACCAGGCTTTTCATAGGTCCCCATACTACCAGAGCCTCAGAAGCAAAAGGGCAATGATTTCTTCTTTGTCCTAGTTAACTGGCTCTACTGCGTATAGCTGGTCCTCACATCAGTTCAGCTCAGTTCAGTTCAGCCACTCAGTCATGTCGGACTCTTTCGGACCCCATGGACTACAGCATGCCAGGCCTCCCTGTCCATCATCAACTCCTGGAGTTTACTCAAACCCACATCAGGTCCTCACATCAGAGAGTTCTCAAAGCCAGAACACTGATTAAGTCCATGTGATATTTGTAGAGACACCAGCAATAAAACATAAGTATTGCCAGGCTTTCTCCTTCCCTCACCTTCTGAAGAGGAGTTTGGTTGTGGGTCTACAGAGGTATCTTCAAGGTCAATGGAATGAAGCAGAAATGAAGAAACAAACCCAAAGAAGGAGGTAGATAGTCCTAAAAGAGCAATTGGAGGAACACGGGGTAGAAAAGGCTAAGGAGTGAAGAACTGAAAAGATAGAAAGGGAAATAAGGGAAGCTACTGGGTCCTGTGAGACTTGGTAAACAATTGCTCAAGAGAAATTTTAGAAAATTTTGCTGCATATGGAGTTGTTTTATTTTCTGCTTCACCATTCCCCTGAAGAAGGCCTTCTTGTAGAGGTCTCTGTGACCTCTCCTCCAAGCCTTGGCAATCATATTTGTATTTGTCTGGGATATGCCACAGGGCTGTGTTATGCAAAGCAATAGCATCAATGCTCAGAACCATTTGGTAACATATTTACTTATTGTTTCATATTCAAACTTACAAAAAAAGTAGAGAGAAGGTGGAATGTGAGGCAGATACTATCAAGGATGGATTAATGTAGCCTTCTTGAGGAACTGACCATTTATCTTTATGAAATGGCCCCAATCATTTCTAGTAACTCTCCTTATCTTGAAGCCTTCTTTGTTTGAAATCATTAGAGCTAACCTATCCTTTTATGATTAGTATTTCCATGGGTATTTTTTTCTATATTTTAACTTTCAATTTGTCTTTGTATTTGCTTTTAAAGTGAATCCCTTATAAACAGCAAATAATTGAGTCTTCCTTTTCATTTCTAATCCAGTCTAATAACCTTTAACTGAAATTTTTGGTCCATTTACATTTAATGTACTCACTGATATGGTTGAGGAGTGTAAGTCGACACCTTCCTGGTCTGTTTCTTTTTTATGTGTTCTATTTGGTTTTTGTTCCTCCTTTTCTAACTCCTTTTCAAGTAATTGAATAAATTTTAGTATTCCATTTTTTTGAACTTAAGAGTCATCTGATAGATATTAAACAGAAGTCCAGAGAGACCACCTGATTCATTAAGTTTCTTCCAAAGTCAGAAGAGATATTACAAAAAATATTCTTTCAGGTGTTATGAAAGAGCTCTCTGAAGATAATATAGAAGAGCTAAGATCTTCCAGGATGCTAATAAATAAATTGCAAGCAAGGTGAATTACAGAAAAAAAAAATCTTTGAAAAGCCAAACTTTTCAACCTTGAAACATGTTGCTCTTTGGTTTGATGGGATTTGTAAACCATTTTCATCATCCCCTACCTCTCTGCTCCTCTATCCAAAGTAGGAACAAATGAAATAATGTCTGAAATTCCTGTGTAGGCAGCAAAACTCTTCACTAGTACACACAGAAGCATTACTATTTGTTTCACCAGCTTTCCCCAGTTCATTCATTGTTTAATCAGCTTAAGATCAGAGTACAGATATTTGGACCCCATGTTTCTTGAAGCCTTTCACTTGATAACTGTGTCTTGCTTCCTTTAGATGTCACATAGCACAGCTACATAAAGAAAAACACTTTTACATTATAACTGAAATTATGTCTCAGATTTGGCTCAAAGAGGTGGGGAGAAATACTTGGAAAGGCAGGAGCTGACAGATCATTCAAATCAGACAATAGCCAGCTGAGGGCATGTACGGAATATGCACATTTAAGAATGTTTTGTTAAATAAATCAGCAATATACTGATTGTCTAGTATGCTTGACTTCCTGTATCTCTGCCATCAACTGACTGTTTAACCAGCCCAGAGCATTCAAGCTTTCTGGTTCTTTAATTTTTCAACTATACTTTATGCTCATACATCACAGTACCTAAGATTGTATTACAGCATTAATTCTCCTTGAATTGATTTATAGATTCAGGCAATCTCATTAAAACCTCAGCAAGTATTTCTATAAAAATTGACAAGCTGATTTAAAAAATGGAAATGCAAATGACCTAATACAGCCAAAACAGCACTGAAAAAGAAGAAAAGATCTGGAGGAGTCAAACATTTACTTGAAATCACTGTGATGCTGGCATAATGGTATACTATTTTAATATATGCATCAAGGGAACAGAAGAGAGGTCATAAAGTTACAAATAAACTTATAAATATTTAGAGAGAATATATGTAATGTATGTGTCTGTGTGTGTATACACATACACCAAGATAATTAAACAAGGAAAGGAAAATTTTCAGCAAGGGGCCTGAACAATTGGATATCCATATTTAAAAACAGTAAAACTGACACTTATGTCACACCACATATAAATATTGGGAACTAAGGCAATGGTTTTAGTTTTCCAGAATGCCATGAGGTTTGGTAATCCAAAGACAAATGATCTCTCCAGAAGCTTTGGCATGATTTCTAGTGGATCTCCTGACAATTCTGTTCAGAGTAAATGAACACTACCATGAGTCCAGTGCCCTTCCTAGAGAAACTAATTTCTATGAGAGCATCAGTGGAGATTCTGTTTTTTATGCTATATACTTTTTACCCTTAGGATAAAGAAAAATGTCATTGTTATTGAGAGAAAATGCATTGCAATTTCACGGACTCTGATTATTAAACCCACATTTGCTATATATCCCATCATCATAGTCTATAGAAACAGTGAAAAGCTTTAGAACTGTTTGGGTTTTAATGTTATTTTTGTTACCCTCATAAAACTAGTAATTTAGGATAGTTTGGCACCCAAACAAGCTGACAGCTACTGACATTGTAGATTTAAAAAATTTTCCACTTAGTGCAGTTAAAAATCATCCTAGCATGTTATAACTTTGTTGAATGATCATTCTGGTGTGCTTAACTATGCAAGTCATTAGCTTCTTTATTGCCATAGTCCATCTAGAGAAAAATAATTACCTTTAAGAAAAAACAGACTGATTTGCTAACTTCCTGCAAGGCACTAAGATATAGTCATGGATCAATGATTTAAGAAAACATTGACAAATGTCAACAACCATTTGTTAAGACATTCCTGTGTTTTTGATACTGTTTTGAATATTAAATCTAAAAATGAGTAAAACATATTCTTTTAGGTAGGAATCTGGACTTGTGTCTGCAGAGTTTTTGTAAAGTGTACCTGGATTTGATTAGATTAATTCTGTAATTGCTTCAGTTTTCTATTCAAGCTCTAACAACACAATCTTGATCTGATAGACAAAGAAGTGAACTGGGAATCAGAGCATCTAATAAGGAGTTTGTATGACTTTCTTGTCACATCACATTGCCTGCACCCTGGCTAGAATGTGGGGCCATTTACTGAGAAAATAACATCACTTATCTCTGAACCATTAACAAAGTACCTGTCCCTGGGTAGGTACTAAACTAACACTATTGAATGAATGAATGCTACACTGTAACTGCAGCTGTCTAAGAAGTTATAGTTGTGGTTCTTAATCTTTTCTGATTCATGAACTCCTTTGAGAACTAGGGGAAAGAAAAAAAAATTTTTTTTTTACCAGAGACAAATGCATGAATAATACAACGTTATGTAGGTTATTCAAGGAGTACCCTGAAGCTCATTTCTGGTGTACATATTAATAATTTTATACAGAATTTAAAAATTACTAATGTCTCTCTATTAACTGAAAGTGAAAGCGAAACTGTTAGTCACTCAGTCGTGTCCATCCCTTTGTGACCCCATTGACTGTAGCCCACCAGGCTCCTCTGTCCATGGGATTCTCCAGGCAAGAATACTGGGGTGGGTTGCCATTTCCTTCCCCAGGGTATCTTCCCAACCCAGGTCTCCCACATTGCAGACAGACTCTACTGACTGAGCCACCACAGAAAACTTCTATTAACTAATGATCCGCTATTTAAACTTCTGATTTACATATTCATAATTGCATTTAGCCTGTTAGAGATCTTAAAATCTTCTTTGGAAGAAAAAGTGTTCTAGAAGGATACTGTCCAAATTATACTGTTTATATTTCCAGCTGTCTCATTAACCAGTTGTATGGCTTTGGATAAATTCTATAAACAATCTATAAATGAAGGAGGTTGAACTAGATGATTTCTAGAGTTCTTTATGACTCTGAAATTCTCAGCTCCAAAGCACTGGAATTTCCCTGATGAAGGAAGAGATGTGTGAAATGTAAATATGCTTCAATGGGGAAGCACTGAATATCATAAATATTCAATGATTTTTAAAAATATTTTTATAGCAAGCTCTTTGCATATACCTTCAGGAGTCCAAAGATCAGATCAATAGCTTAGACATGTATCAATTTTCAGGATTTTTCAGATTTCCATTGTGTAAGGGAGTGAATATTCTCTCTCCCCAGTGGCTATTTGACTTTTAACATAATCTATGGTTGCAAAAGGTCACACATGACTGAGCATGCATGTATATACTGGGAACACCTTGTCAAAATTACTTCTGAATCCCAAGTCTAACATAAGGCATGTCCTGTAGAAAATAAGATTTGAGCAAGAACAATCACAAGAGCTGATGATAGTGTTCAAAATATAGCATACTTCCTGTGAGACTTATCTTTTCATGGCATCAGATACAATATTTTGTGACATCAGTTCATGCAGTACTATATGCTGTTAAATTCATTTTTCTAAAATGCCACTTGCATTATTTTTCTCCTCAACTCCAAAATCCTAAGTGTCTTACCACTCTCCCATGGAGTGAAGTCCTACATTTTATTTGTGCACATGAAACCCACCCACCATCTGGCCCCAGTGAACATTAGCTCTCCCTGTTCTCCCTAAACAGCATTCTATTTTAGACAAGTTAATCAGCCACATCCTGCCAGTATCTTCAAACCTGACTCCCTCCATGCCATGCTCAGGCTATGATACTTTCTTGCAGTCAAAGTCCTGTTAAGCATAGAGCTCTGTTTTCACTAGTAGTAAACAAGGAAATTTGACCCTCTTACCAAAACTATAACTAGAAAAAATTATTTTAAAAATTCATTTGAGTTCTCATGGAGCTAATAAATAAATAAAAGTGAAGAATTGTAAGTCAATATCTGTAAGATAAAGGAAAGATGGATAATTGAGTAGAATATTGGGGGTTACTCATGCCCATATTATCTGCTGATTCTGTAACTGCACACTGAGAAGTTGAGCAGAGCTTTGGACAATCACAGTGACAAAATAACATGGGTTAGAGTTTGGACTACACAAAGGAAGACAGGAAGATCGACTTCTTAGCAATAGAAAAGTGGACTAAGAAACTGATCATATTTCAGAACCTAAGCTTCAGATTGGTATCATTTTGGGTTCTAACAGTATTAAGGTGATTCAGATGGCTAGTACCCCTCCTTTCTGTAAGGGGAAAAAAAATGTCTCTCTTCTGCAAAGATGATAAAACAGACACACACTTTAGACTCCACATTATCTCTAAATCATTTCATATATTATATCCTGAAAAAAGCATGAAAGTGTCAGCTGCTCAGTCAAGTCCATCTCTTTGCAACCCCATGGACTGTAGCCCACCAGACTCCTTTGTCCATGGAATTCTCCAGGCAAGAATACTGGGATAAGTAGCCATTCCTGTATTCCAGGGGATCTTCCCAGCCCAGGGATAAAACCTGAGTCTCCCACATTGTAGGCAGATTCTTTATCATCTGAGCCACCAGGAAAGCCCTACTATATCCTGAACCCAACTATAAAAATCACTAACTACAAATAGAGTGAGCAACATTTTACAAAGTCAAGAAAAACAATAAATTATAGAAATAATCCCTTAAGGGCCCTTCAAAATGGAGTTATCAGACACAGACTTTAACTTCACATAGCAGATCCTTGAACAATGCAAAAGTTAGGGGCACTGACCCAAAATTCACAACTTTTAACTCCTCAAAAACTTAACTACTACTGCTACTACTAGAAAACAAACAAACAAACAAAAAAACAAATAAACAAAACCAACCCTAACTACTAACAGTCTGCTACTGATGAGAAGCCTTACCAGTAACAAACAGTTGATTAACACATATTTTGTATGTTATATGTACTACATACTATATCCTTACAGAAGAGTAAGATAGAGAAAAGTTTAAGAATAACATAAGAGCAAATATATTTATATATTATATATATATTTATTGAAAAAGTATTCCTATATAAGGGGACCTATACAGTTTAAACCTGTTGTTATTCAAGGGTAAATTGTACATTCAACAAAACAGAAGACTGAATTTAAAATCAAAACCACACACACACACACACAAAGGAGACCTGGGCTTACTAGGAAAAAAAAAAAAAGAAGAAGAAAGAAAATTTAAAAAAATCAACTAAAAATCCTAAAACTGGAAAAAAAAATTGATATTAAGAATTAAAAAGAAAAAATTAAAAGCAAACAAGACTTCATGAAAGGAAAGATTTGTGAAGTGTAAGAAATGTCAGAGGAAATATCCCTGATGCAGGGTCAAAAAAGATTTCTAAGGTAAAAACACAAAAAAAGTGTAAGACCCAAAATTAATGAGAAAAAGAAATGTAACAGGATACAGCATGCTTGGGGTTGGTACATGGGGATGACCCACAGAGATGTTATGGGGAGGGAGGTGGGAGGGGGGTTCATGTTTGGGAACACATGCAAGAATTAAAGATTTTAAAATTTAAAAAAATAAATAAATAAAAATTAAAAAAAAAAAAGAATTCAGTAGGAAAATCTCATACACATGTAGTTAAAACCCCAGATAAATAGAGTTAATGCAAAATGGAATAGAAATAATATTTTTAAATATAATGGCTAAGAATTCTTCAAAACTGAGAAAACATATCAAGTCACAAATTAATGAACCCCAGGCATGATGGACACAAGTTCCTTAAATCTCTAAAATACGTTACAAAAAGCTGTGGAAAAAATTTTTTAATTTAAAGTAGAGGAATAAAATATATCATTTCCAAATAAAGAAAAATGTTGGCAGTTAACTTTGACAGAAGTAAAGAAATGATAACTACCAGACTAATATTTTATAGCCAGCAAGTATTTTCTCTCAAAAATAAATATAAAGGCAAAATTTTTTCTTGAAAAATAAAAAGAGAAGAATTTTAATCAAAGAATACTATGAAGATTTCCTAGGCAGAAAAAAGTTTATGCTAGAGAGATGCTCAAAGATATAGGAAATGAAGAGTAATATAAAGGATTATGAATGGGAAATTTAAATAAACACTAACAGTAAAAATATTAACAAAAATGAGTTATAACAAAAAAACAAAAATAACAAAACATTTATATTTAATTGACATACATACCAAAACAATAGTGTTTCAGTAAGAAGGGGAATAAATAGCATTAAAGAATTTTAAGAGCCTTACATTCTCAGGAAAGGGATAAAATACAAAATTTATAATAAGTATTTAGAAGTGAAAGGCACATACTAAGTCACTAGGATAGTTATTAAAAGTAAAATAAGAGGTGTACAAATGACAAGTTAATAGAAGATAAAAGGATATAATACAAAAATTAATCCTGAAGAAGGCAAGGAAAGAGAAACAGTTAAACATCTTTAAATATAAAGAATGCTGATGTGTCAGTCACTCAGTCATGTCTGACTCTGTGCAACCCCATGGACTATAGCCCACCAGGCTCCTCTGTCCATGGAATTCTCCAGGCAAGAATACTGGAGTGGGTTGCTATTTCCTTCTCCAAAAGAATGCTAAAGTAGATTTAAAGCCATGTATATCAGTAATTATACTAAATTTAAATGTACTAAATATCCAAATTTTTTAATCATCAAAATATTTAAAAACATTGAACCTGACTATATGCTACATCTAGAAACAACTCAAAAATATAAGAATACAAACATTTAAAATTAAAGGGATGAAAAAGAATACCATAAAGAATACTGAACCAAAAAAGCCTACATAATTTTGTTAATCAAAGAAAGTAGAGATTTTTTTTTTTTAACTTCCCTCAGTTGTTACTGGGGTCAATCAGACTAAAGAAAAAAATTCAATATGACTATGAAAGATTTGCCCAACATAGCAACAAGCCACACACCAATGAATGTTTGGTAAACTGCTAAAAAATATATTATTGGCAAGGACACACAGAACACTTATTTATAAAAATTGATCTTACACTGTCCCCAAAGATAGTTTCCAAAACTGTCAAAGGACTGAAGTCAGAGTATGCTCTCTGATCACACTGGAATTAAGCTAGAAATTGCTCTTTGAAAATGTAACTAAATATCTCCACATCTTTGGAGGTTAATCAAAACACTGCTGAACAAACCATGAATCACAGAAGAAATCACAAGGGAAATAAAATGCTTGTGAAATGAATGATTTTTAAAGGGGCAAAATCTATAGGATGAAGGTAAAGAGAATTGTACCTTATCATTTATATAAGCTTTACATTTTTTTCATATATTAAGTTCTTGCTAGAAAAGAAAGATGCTGAAAAATGAACACTACAGTCCTCTGTCTTAAAAAAATTAGAAAAAAAATGCTAATCAAATTTTGAAATAATAGAAGACAGGGCATAAGAAAAAGCAGAAAGAAATAAAGAATCAAAACTACAGTGAAGATAATCAGTTAAAAGATGTCGGGAGCCATGTTAGGCATTACTGACGAAATGGAGGCACGGCCCCAACCCCCTCTCCTCATCTCGCAGGCACAGCCCCGGGATGAAGGAGTTAGGCCTTGTGATTCCGACTTGTTCTTTCCTTTCTTCAGTTGAGTTGGTTGGAAAGAATGTTAAGGTGCAGGAGAGAAGCATGAGAAAGCACAAAGCCTTCTGCAGTTGTGCCCAGAAAATAATCTAAAAAGTAACCATTGACATTTGTCCAAGGATCTTTACAAAGAGTGTCACAGGATGCACATGTAGGTCGCAGACTGAGGCCATGGGGAGGATTGTTTTCTGAGACCTGTTTGTGAGGGAAATATTTATGGCAAAAGACTGCTGAGTTTAGGGTTTAGGAATAATTAAGAATAGCTAGAAGCCTTTTTAGGAGATAGTGATCTTATGATGCTAGGGGAAAACAGGACTTAGAAAGATAAGAAATAAACTGAGGAATGTAGCATGCTCAGTTCAGTTCAGTCACTCAGTCATGTCCGACTCTCAGTGACCACATGAATGGCAGCACGCCAGGCCTCTCTGTCCATCACCAACTCCCAGAGTTCACTCAGATTCACGTCCATCGAGTCAGTGATGCCATCCAGCCATCTCATCCTCTGTTGTCCCCTTCTCCTCCTGCCCCCAATCCCTCCCAGCATCAGAGTCTTTTCCAATGAGTCAACTCTTTGCATGAGGTGGCCAAAGTACTGGAGTTTCAGCTTTAGCATCATTCTTTCCAAAGGAACCCCAGGGCTGATCTCCTTCAGAATGGACTGGTTGGATCTCCTTGCAGTCCAAGGGACTCTCAAGAGTCTTCTCCAACACCACAGTTCAAAAGCATCAATTCTTCGGTGCTCAGCGTTCTTCACAGTCCAACTCTCACATCCATACATGACTACTGTAAAAACCATAGCCTTAACTAGACGGACCTTAGTCGGCAAAGTAATGTCTCTGCTTTTCAATATGCTAACTAGGTTGGTCATAACTTTTCTTCCAAGGAGTAAGTGTCTTTTAATTTCATGGCTGCAGTCACCATCTGCAGTGATTTTGGAGCCCCCCAAAAATAAAGTGTGACATTGTTTCCACTGTTTCCCCATCTATTTCCCATGAAGTGTTGGGACCAGATGCCATGATCTTAGTTTTCTGAATGGTGATCTTTAAGCCAACTTTTTCACTCTCCTCTTTCACTTTCATCAAGAGGCTTTTTAGTTCTTCTTCACTTTCTGCCAAAAAGGTGGTGTTATCTGCATATCTGAGGTTATTGATATTTCTCCGGCAATCTTGATTTCAGCTTGTGCTTCTTCCAGTCCAGCGTTTCTCATGATGTACTCTGCATATAAATTAAATAGGCAGGGTGACAATATAAAGCTTTGACGCACTCCTTTTCCTATTTGGAACTAGTCTGTTGTTCCATGTCCAGTTCTAACTGTTGCTTTCTGACCTGCATACAGATTTCTCAAGAGGCAGGTCAGGTGGTCTGATATTCCCATCTCTTTCAGAATTTTCCACACTTTATTGTGATCCAGACAGTCAAAGGCTTTGGCATAGTCAATAAAGCAGAAGTAGATGCTTTTCTGGAACTCTCTTCTTTTTCCATGATCCAGCAGATGCTGGCAATTTGATCTCTGGTTCCTCTGCCTTTTCTAAAACCAGCTTAAACATCAGGAAGTTCACAGTTCACGTATTGCTGAAGCCTGGCTTGGAGAATTTTGAGCATTACTTTGCTAGCGTGTCAGATGAGTGCAATTGTGCAGTAGTTTAAGCATTCTTTGGCATTGCCTTTCTTTGGGATTGGAATGAAAACTGACCTTTTCCAGTCCGGTGGCCACTGCTGAGTTTTCCAAATTTGCTGGCATATTAAGTGCAGCATTTTCACAGCATCATCTTTCAGAATTTGAAATAGCTCAACTGGAATTCCATCACCTCCACTAGCTTTGTTCGTAGTGATGCTTTCTAAGGCCCACTTGACTTCACATTCCAAGATGTCTGTCTCTAGATGAGTGATCACACCATCGTGATTATCCAGGTCATGAAGATCTTTTTTGTATAGTTCTTCTGTGTATTCTTGCCACCTCTTCTTAATATCTTCTGCTTCCATTAGGTCCATACCATTTCTGTCCTTTATTGAGCCCATCTTTGCATGAAATATTTCCTTGGTATCTCTAATTTTCTTGAAGAGATCTCTAGTCTTTCCCTTTCTGTTGTTTGCCTCTATTTCTTTGCATTGATCGCTGAAGAAGGCTTTCTTATCTCTTCTTGCTATTCTTTGGAACTCTGCATTCAGATGCTTATATCTTTCCTTTTCTCCTTTGCTTTTCACCTCTCTTCTTTTCACAGCTATTTGTAAGGCCTCCCCAGACAGCCATTTTGCTTTTTTGCATTTCTTTTCCATGGGGATGGTCTTGATCCCTGTCTCCTGTACAATGTCATGAACCTCATTCCATAGTTCATCAGGCACTCTATCTATCAGATCTAGGCCCTTAAATCTATTTCGCACTTCCACTGTACATTCATAAGGGATTTGATTTAGGTCATACCTGAATGGTCTAGCAGTTTTCCCTACTTTCTTCAATTTGAGTCTGAATTTGGTAATAAAGAGTTCATGATCTGAGCCACAGTCAGCTCCTGGTCTTGATTTTGTTGACTGTATAGAGCTTCTCCATCTTTGGCTGCAAAGAATATAATCAATCTGATTTTGGTGTTGACCATCTGGTGCTGTCCATGTGTACAGTCTTCTCTTGTGTTGTTTGAAGAGGGTGTTTGCTATGACCAGTGCATTTTCTTGGCAATACTCTATTAGACTTTGCCCTGCTTCATTCTGCATTCCAAGGACAAATTTGCCTGTTATTCCAGGTGTTTCTTGACTTCCTGCTTTTGCATTCCAGTCCCCTATAATGAAAAGGACATCTTTTTTGGGTGTTAGTTCTAAAAGGTCTTGTAGGTCCTCATAGAACCATTCAACTTCAGCTTCTCCAGCATTACTGGCTGGGGCATAGACTTGGATTACTGTGATATTGAATGGTTTGACCTGGAAATGAACAGAGATCATTCTGTTGTTTTTGAGATTGCATCCAAGTACTGCATTTCGGACTCTTTTGTTGACCATGATGGCTACTCCATTTCTTCTGAGGGATTCCAGCCCACAGTAGTAGATATAATGGTCATCTGAATTAAATTCACCCATTCCAGTCCATTTTAGTTTACTGATTTCTAGAATGTTGACATTCATTCTTGCCATCTCTTGTTTGACCACTTCCAATTTTGCTTGATTCATGATCACAATAAACTGTGGAAAATTCTGAAAGAGATGGGAATACCAGACCACCTGACCTGCCTCTTAAGAAATCTGTATGCAGGTCAGGAAACAGCAGTTAGAACTGGACATGGAACAATAGACTGGTTCCAAATAGGAAAAAGACTGTGTCAAGGCTGTATATTGTCACCCTGCTTATTTAACTTATATGCCTAGTACATCATGAGAAACACTGGACTGGAAGAAACACAAGCTGGAATCAAGATTGCCAGGAGAAATATCAATAACCTTAGATATGCAGATGACACCACCCTTATGGCAGAAAGTGAAGAGGAACTAAAAAGCCTATTGATAAAAGTGAAAGAGGAGAATGAAAAAGTTGGCTTAAAGCTCAACATTCAGAAAAAGAAGATCATGGCATCCGGCCCCATCACTTCATGGGAAACAGTGGAACCAGTGTCAGACTTTATTTTGGGGGGGCTCCAAAATCACTGCAGATGGTGACTGAAGCCAATAAATTAAATGACGGTTACTTCTTGGAAGGAAAGTGATGACCAACCTAGATAGCATATTGAAAAGCAGAGACATTACTTTGCCGACTAAGTTCCATATAGTCAAGGCTATGGTTTTCCCTGTGGTCATGTATGGATGTGAGAGTTGGACTGTGAAGAAAGCTGAGTTTCGAAGAATTGATGCTTTTGAACTGTGATGTTGGAGAAGACTCTAGAGAGTCCCTTGGACTGCAAGGAGATCCAACCAGTCCATTCTGAAGGAGATCAGCCCTGGGATTTCTTTGGAAGGAATGATGCTAAAGCTGAAACTCCAGTACTTTGGCCACCTCATGCGAAGAGTTGACTCATTGGAAAAGACTCTGATGCTGGGAGGGATTGGGGGCAGGAGGAGAAGGGGACGACCGAGGATGAGATGGCTGGATGGCATCACTGACTCGATGGATGTGAATCTGAGTGAACTCCGGGAGTTGGTGATGGACAGGGAGGTCTGGTGTGCTGCGATTCATGGGGTCACAAAGAGTAGGACACAACTGAGTAACTGAACTCAACTGAACTGAAGGCAGTTTTATTTCCAGTTTTTAATGAATCTCCACACTGTTCTCCATAGTGGCTGTACTAGTTTGCATTCCCACCAACAGTGTAAGAGGCTTCCCTTTTCTCCACACCCTCTCCAGCATTTATTGATTGTAAAGTTTTGGATTGCAGCCATTCTGACTGGCATGAAATGGTACCTCATAGTGGTTTTGATTTGCATTTCTCTGATAATGAGTGATGTTGAGCATCTTTTCATGGGTTTCTTAGCCAGCTGTATGTCTTCTTTGGAGAAATGTATGTTTAGTTCTTTGGCCCATTTTTTGATTGGGTCATTTATTTTTCTGGAATTGAGCTGCAGGAGTTGCTTATATATTTTTGAGATTAGTTGTTTGTCAGTTGCTTCATTTGCTATTATTTTCTCCCATTCCGAAGGCTGTCTTTTCACCTTGCTTATAGTTTCCTTTGTTGTGCAGAAACTTTTAATTTTCATTAGGTCCCATTTGTTTATTTTTGCTTTTATTTCCAGTATTCTGGGAGGTGGGTCATAGAGGATCCTGCTGTGATGTATGTTGGAGAGAGTTTTGTCTACGCCGTTCTCCTCTAGGAGATTTATAGTTTCTGGTCTTACGTTTAGATCTTTAATCCATTTTGAGTTTATTTTTGTGTATGGTGTTAGAAAGTGGTCTAGTTTCATTCTTTTACAACTGGTTGACCAGTTTTCCCAGCACCACTTGTTAACGATTTTGTCTTTAATCCATTGTATATTCTTGCCTCCTTTGTCAAAGATAAGGTGTCCATAGGTGTGTGGATTTATCTCTGGGCTTTCTAGTTTGTTCCATTGATCTATATTTCTGTCTTTGTGCCGGTACCGTACTGTCTTGATGATTGTGGCTTTGTAGTAGAGCCTGAAGTCAGGCAAGTTGATTCCTCCAGTTCCATTCTTCTTTCTCAAGATTGCTTTGGCTACTAGAGGTTTTTTGTATTTCCATACAAATTGTGAAATTATTTATTCTAGCTCTGTGAAAAATACTGCTGGTAGCTTGATAGGGATTCATTTAATCTATAGATTGCTTTGGGTAGCATACTCATTTTCATTATATTGATTCTTCTGATCCATGAACATGGTATATGTCTCCATCTGTTAGTGTCCTCTTTGATTTCTTTCACCAGTGTTTTATAGTTTTCTATATATAGGTCTTTAGTTTCTTTAGGTAGATATATTCCTAAGTATTTTATTCTCTTCGTTGCAATGGTGAATGGAATTGTTTCCTTAATTTATTTTTCTATTTTCTCATTATTAGTGTATAGGAATGCAAGGGATTTCTGTGTGTTGATTTTATATCCTGCAACTTTACTATATTCATTAATTAGCTCTAGTAATTTTCTGGTGGCGTCTTTAGGGTTTTCTATGTAGAGGATCATGTCATCTGCAAACAGTGAGAGTTTTACTTCTTTTCCAATTTGGATTCCTTTTTTTTCTTTTTCTGCTCTGATTGTTGTGGGCAAAACTTCCAGAACTACGTTTAATAGTAGTGGTGAGAGTGGGCACCCTTGTCTTGTTCCTGACTTTAGGGGAAATTCTTTCAATTTTTCACCATTGAGGATAATGTTTGCTGTGGGTTTACATGCTACTATTCACGGGTTGTGAAGAGTCAGACACGACTGACTGACAGAACTGAACTGAACTGAATTGACATATATAGCTTTTATTATGTTGAGGTATGTTCCTTCTGTTCCTGCTTTCTGGAGAGTTTTTATCATAAATGGATGTTGAATTTTGTCAAAGGCTTTCTCTGCATCTATTGAGATAATCATATGCCTTTTATTTTTCAATTTGTTAATGTGGTGAATTACAATGATTGATTTCTGGATATTGAGGAATCTTTGCATCCCTGGGATAATGCCCACTTGGTCATGGTGTATGATCTTTTTAATGTGTTGTTGGATTCTGATTGCTAGAATTTTGTTGAAGATTTTTGCATCTATGTTCGTTAGTGATATTGGCCTGTAATTTTCTTTTCTTGTGGCATCTTTGTCAGGCTTTGGCATTAGGGTGATGGTGGCCTCATAGAATGAGTTTGGGAGTTTACCTTCCTCTGCAATTTTCTGGAAGAGTTTGAGTAGGATAGGTGTTAGCTCTTCTCTAAATTTTTGGTAGAATTCAGCTGTGAAGCCGTGTGGACCTGGGCTTTTGTTTACTGGAAAATTTCTGATTACTGTTTCAATTTCCATGCTTGTGATGGGTCTGTTAAGATTTTCTATTTCTTCCTGGTTCAGTTTTGGAAAGTTGTACTTTTCTAAGAATTTGTCCATTTCTTCCACATTGTCCATTTTATTGGCATATAATTGCTGATAGTAGTCTCTCATGATCCTTTGTATTTCTGTGTTGTCTGTTGTGATCTCTCCATTTTCATTTCTTAGTTTATTGATTTGATTTTTCTCCCTTGATTTCTTGATGAGTCTGGCTAATGGTTTGTCAGTTTTATTTATCCTTTCAAAGAACCAGCTTTTGGCTTTGTTGATTTTTGCTACGGTCTCTTTTGTTTCTTTTACATTTATTTCTGCCCTAATTTTTAAGATTTATTTCCTTCTACTAACCCTGGGGTTCTCCATTTCTTCCTTTTCTAGTTGCTTTAGGTGTAGAGTTAGGTTATTTATTTGAGTTTTTTCTTGATTCTTGAGGTATGCCTGTATTGCTATGAACTTTCCCCTTGGCACTGCTTTCACAGTGTCCCACAGGTTTTGGGTTGTTGTGTTTTCATTGTCATTTGTTTCTATGCATATTTTGATTTCTTTTTTGATTTCTTCTGTGATTTGTTGGTTATTCAGAAGCGTGTTGTTCAGCCTCCATATGTTGGACTTTTTAATAGTTTTTCTTCTGTAATTGAGATCTAATCTTACTGCATTGTGGTCAGGAAAGATGCTTGGAATAATCTCAATTTTTTTGAATTAACCAAGGCTAGATTTATGGCCGAGGATGTGATCTATCCTGGAGAAGGTTCCGTGTGCACTTGAGAAAAAGGTGAAATTCATTGTTTGGGGCTGAAATGTCCTACAGATATCAATTAGGTCTAACTGGTCTATTGTATCATTTAAAGTTTGTGTTTCTTTGTTAATTTTCTGTTTAGTTGATCTATCCATAGCTGAGTGGGGTATTAAAGTCTCCCACTATTATTGTGTTATTGTTAATTTCCCCTTTCATACTTGTTAGCATTCGTCTTAGATATTGCAGTGCTCCTATGTTGGGTGCATATATATTTATAATTGTAATATCTTCTTCATGGATTGATCTTTTGATCATTATGTAGTGTCCTTCTTTGTCTCTTTTCACAGCCTTTGTTTTAAAGTCTATTTTATCTGATATGAGTATTGCTATTCCTGCTTTCTTTTGGTCTCTATTTGCGTGGAATATCTTTTTCCAGCACTTCACTTGCAGTCTGTATGTGTCCCTTGTTTTGAGGTCGGTCTCTTGTAGACAACATATATAGGGGTCTTGTTTTTGTATCCATTCAGCCAGTCTTTGTCTTTTGGTCTGGTCATTCAACCCACTTATGTTTAAGGTAATTATTAATAAGTATGATCCTGTTGCCATTTACTTTATTGTTTTGGGTTTGAGTTTATACACCCTTTTTGTGTTTCCTGTCAAGAGAATATCCTTTAGTATTTGTTGGACAGCTGGTTTGGTGGTGCTGAATTCTCTCAGCTTTTGCTTGTCTGGAAAGCTTTTGATTTCTCCTTCGTATTTGAATGAGATCCTTGCTGGGTACAGTAATCTGGCTGTAGGTTATTTTCTTTCATCACTTTAAGTATGTCTTGCCATTTCCTCCTGGCCTGAAGAGTTTCTCTTGAAAGATCAGCTGCTATCCTTATGAGAATCCCCTTGTGTGTTATTTGTTGTTTTTCCCTTACTGCTTTTAACATTTGTTTTTTTGTGTTTGATCTTTGTTAATTTGATTAATATGTGTCTTGGGGTGTTTTGCCTTGGGTTTATCCTGTTTGGTCTCTCTGAGTTTCTTTGACTTGGGTGATTATTTCCTTCCCCATTTTAGGGAAGTTTTCAAATATTATCTCCTCAACTATTTTTTCACGGTCTTTCTTTTTGTCTTCTTCTTCTGAGACGCCTATGATTCGAATGTTGGAGCGTTTCATATTGTCCTGGAGGTCTCTGAGATTGTCCTCATTTCTTTTAATTCGTTTTTCTTTTTTCTTCTCTGATTCATTTATTTCTACCATTCTATCTTCTATTTCACTAATCCTATCTGCTGCCTCTGTTATTCTATGATTTGTTGCCTCCAGAGTCTTTTTGATCTCATTTATTGCATTATTCATTATATATTGACTCTTTTTTATTTCCTCTAGGCCCTTGTTAAACCTTTCTTGCATCTTCTCAATCCTTGTCTCCAGGTTACTTATCTGTGATTCCATTTTGATTTCAAGATTTTGGATCATTTTCACTATCATTATTTGGAATTCTTTATCAGGTAGATTCCCTATTTCTTCCTCTTTTGTTTGGTTTGTTGGGCATTTCTCCTGTTCCTTTACCTGCTGGGTATTCCTCCGTCTCTTCATCTTGTTTATATTGCTGCGTTTGGGGTGGCCTTTCTGTATTCTGGCAGTTTGTGGAGTTCTCTTTATTGTGGAGTTTCCTCACTGTGGGTTGTGTTGTATCAGTGGCTTGTCAAGGTTTCTTGGTTAGGGAAGCTTGTGTCAGTGTTCTGGTGTGTGGAGCTGGATTTCTTCTCTCTGGAGTGCAATGAAGTGTCCAGTAATGAGTTATGAGGTGTCAATGGTTTTGGAGTAACTTTGGGCAGCCTGTATATTGAAGCTCAGGGGTGTGTTCCTGTGTTGCTGGAGAATTTGCGTGGTATGTCTTGCTCTGGAACTTGTTGGCCCTTGGGTGGTGCTTGGTTTCAGTGTAGGTATTGAGGTATTTGGTGAGCTCCTATTGATTCATGTTCCCTGGAGTCAGGAGTTCTCTGATGTTCTCAGGATTTGGACTTAAGCTTCCTGCTTCTGGTTTTCAGTCTTATTTTTACAGTAGTCTCAAGACTTCTCCTTCTATACAGCACCGTTGATAAAACATCTAGGTTAAAGATGAAAAGTTTCTCCACAGTGAGGGACACCCAGAAAGGTTCACAGAGTTATATGGAGAAGAGAAGAAGGAGGAAGCAGTTAGAGGTAACCTGAATGAGATGAGGTGGAATCAAAAGAGGAGAGAGCAAGCTAGCCAGTAATCACTTCCTCATGTGTGCTCCACAGTCTGGACCGCTCAGAGATGTTCACAGAGTTATACAGAGAAGAGAAGAGGGAAGAAGGAGACAGAAGTGGCCAGGAGGATAAAAGGGGGGAATGAAAAGGAGAGAGACAGATCCAGCCAGTAATCAGTTCCCTAAGTGTTCTCCACCATCTGGAACACACAGAGATTCACAGAGTTGAGTAGAGAAGAGAAGGGGAAGGGAGGAGACAGAGGCAACCTGGTGGAGAAAAAGGAGAGTCCAAACAGGGTGAGAGCAGTCAAGCCAGTAATCTCGCTCCCAAGTAAAAATGGGTACTGAAGATTGGGTTTTTAAAGGTACAAAATTGATAACTACCAAAAAGCAAAGATTAAAAATCTAGACTAGGGGTTGGATTTTCAAAAATACAATATTAAAGAAAAGAAGAAGAAGAAAAAAACAAAGTCACAAAAATTATTAATTATATACATTATATATATATATGAAGTTTGCTTTAAAAATAGGGTCTTTTTTGAAAAGTAATAGTAAGTTATAAATATGAAAATTAAAGGAGTAATAGAGGACATAAAATTTTTAAAAAGTAAAAAAAAATGATCATAAAAATAGTAAAAATATATCTAGGACTTTCTCTGGTGTTGCTGTGGGCAGTGTGGGGTCAGTTCATTTTCAGATAGTTCCTTGGTCCAGCTTATATTTCTCAAGACCTATAGGCCCCTTCCTATGTAGTCGGTACTAACTACAGGGTTTTAATCTATTGCACCTGTCACTTCCAAGGCGGTTCCATCTGTTTTAGCTTTTTCTGTTTGCTGGTCTCTTCAGTGTCTGATTTCCGCCCTGACACAAGGGGAGCGGTGGTGGACACATTTTTTTTAGGCTCACTTGTTCAGTTGTGCTGTGGGGAGGGAGGGACACTGCAAACAAATAACACTGGCATGTCCTCGCAGTGTCTCAGCCACACTTGGCCTGCCCTCACTCATGGCGTGTGTACCCTCCCTGCCCACACAGCTCAGGCTCTAATTTGCTCCACTGGGAACCATCCGAGCCCAGCCCTGGGCTGAATACACCTCCCAGGTCTAAGCCACTCAGGTTCAGGCACTCGGGTAGTCCTCAGAGGCACAGACTCCGTTGGGCCTGCGTTTTGTGCCCTTCCCAGGTCTGAGCAGCTCAGGTGATGTGTTTGGCGAGCACGGTCGCTGCGACTTATCGCCTCCCCCATCCCTGCCGCTCGGTTTTCTGTGTGTACAACCGGCACACCTTCTCAGGTGGATGATGACTATCCAGAACCCCAAGAAGTCTTAGTAAAGAAGCCTGCTTGCAGTTTGGTAGATAATACTCTGGCGCTGTGATTGCCCCCTTATGGCTCTGGCTGCCTGTCAGTGGAGGGGGATGGTCTGCAGCCTGCTAATTTTGATCAGTCCTTTTTTCTGTGCACAGTCCTGGCGGTGTCTTAGGTTAGAGCTTTTTGCATGGTAGCTATCCCACAGTCTGATTTGCTAGCCCAAGTTAGTTCGCTCTGATTACACTAGGGCCATTCAGGCCTGATCCTTACTCTAAGCAATGCAGCCCACACCTCCCTGCCCAGCCCCCACTTGCTAGTGGTGGATGCAGGCATCTGTGCTGCTTCTCCGTTGGGGGAGTTACCATTTGGCTCATAATCAGTGGGTTTTAATTATTTATTTATTTTTCCTCCCTGTTATATTGCCCTCTGTGCTTCCAAGGCTTGCCACAGACTCGGCACTGAGAGTGTTACCTGCTGTTTGGAAACTTCTCTCTTTTTAAGACTCCCTTCCTGAGACAGAGCTCCATCCCTACCTCTTTTGTCTCCTTTTTGTCTTTTATATTTTTTCCTACCTCTTTTTGAAGACAATGGGCTGCTTTTCTGGGTGCCTGATGTCCTCTGCCGGCATTCAGAAGTTGTTTTGTGGAATTCACTCAGCGTTTAAATGTTCTTTTGATGAATTTGTGGGGGAGAAAGTGGTCTCCCCGTCCTATTCCTCAGCCATCTTAGGACCACCTAACCTAAACTTTTCCAGAGAATAGAAAAAGAGAACATTTCAGATCATTTTATGAGGTTTTATGACCCTCATTTCAGATCATTTTATGAACTTTTCAGATCATTTTTATGAGGTTAGCATAATCTTGATGTCAAAACCTGTCACACATATTAAAAAGAAGAAAAAGTATAGGCTGATTTTAAAACAATAGGTGAAAAAATCTTTTTAAAATTGTCAAGTTAAGCAACTTATAACAAGGATAATCTATCATGAAGAGGCTGAGCTTATTTTGGAAATGAAAAGAGGTTCTACATTTGAAAGCCATCAATGTAATTCACCTCATTAACAGAATAAAGGAAGAAAAATATACTATTATCACACTTGATTCAGAAAAAGCATTTGATAAAATCCAACATCCATTCATACTAAACTAAAGTATAATTACTAGCAAACCAGGAACAAAATTTCTCAAGTTAAAATGTTAGAAAATTTTCTTTATAAGATCAGAAATTATACAGGAATGCAGACTAACACTGTCATTATATTAAACATTGCACTGGGTGTCTGGTAAGTGTTATAAAGCAAGAAAAAAAAGAATAAGAATAGAGGGAATAATACTGCTATTATTAAATGACAATTTCATACATGAAGATTCAAAAGAAAATATGGACAAATCATTAAGGTAATAAATGTACTCAATAGAACTACGGTTACAAGGCCAATGTCTAAAAATTACATTCTTTATACTGCTGCTGCTGCTAAGTCGCTTCAGTCGTGTCTGACTCTGTGCGACCCCATAGACAGAAGCCCACCAGGCTCCGCCATCCCTGGGATTCTCCAAGCAAGAATACTGGAGTGGGTTGCCATTTCCTTCTCCAATGCATGAAAGAGAGAAGTGAAAGGGAAGTTGGTCAGTCGTGTCCAACTCTTAGCGACCCCATGGACTGCAGCCTACCAGGCTCCTCCATCCATGGATTTTCCAGGCAAGAGTACTGGAGTGGGGTGCCATTGCCTTCTTTATACTAGTAGCAAATAAATAGAAAATGAAATTTTAAAATAGATATACTTTGCAATAATACCAAAAATATGAAATATCTAAAATAAATCTATAAAAACATATGTAAGAACTAATAATAAAGTCAAAAGCATTCTAAGAGTAATTTTTAAAGGATTTACATACTTATATAAGATTTAATATATATGCACATATAAATCATTCAAGTAGATTTTTAAATGCATAAAGCAAAGACTAACAGTGTTCATCTCAGTAGTCAGACTACAAAACATGGCTCTTCTCATACATTTTAGTATTTTCTGAAAGTTTTAAAATAAGATGGTCATGTTCATGAATTAGATAACTCTCTATCATGAAGATCATTATCAGTAATTTCTTCTTAAAATGGTCTATTTTCAATGCAGTATCAATAAAAAATCAAGCTGTCATCAAGGGAATTGACAAGCTTATGCTAAAGTTTATATGAAAACTAAAATGGTGAAGAATATTCAGTAAAAATATTGGGAATATTGAGTAACAGTAAGAAATTATTTATCAGATCAAGTTGTAATTTTTTTAAAGAAAACAATGGAGCACATGGAAGATTGTACTGGGAAACAGTCTCATAATTTGAATTAAAAAAATCATAAACAGAATAAAAGTAATATCCATAAAAGAAAAGACTGCCAAATTAAACTGTATTAAAAGTAACAAAATCTGTTTTTTAAAAGATATCTTTAGAATAGTGAAAAGGCAAGCCATAGCATGGGGAGATAAGATTCACTGTACTTAAAACCAGCTAGTGTTTCACTTTTTGAATTTATAAAGACTTCCTAACAGTAAAAAAGATGACTCATATTCCAATAGAAAAATAAAGAAAACATGAATAGCACTTCACAAAAGAGGATATTCAAGTAGATAATAAGTATTTTAAAAGATCCTAAGCCTTAGATTTAAAGGAACTGAAAATTAAAAATGCGATAATATTACAACTATACACATACAAGACTGGTCAAAAAATTGATAATACCAAAAATATCATATGCTATCATTTACTTGTGGAATCTTTAAAAATGGTACAAATGAACTTATTTATGAAACAGAAATAGACTCACAGACTTGGAAAACAAACCTATAGTGTGTAACAAAAGGGAATGTGGTAGGGGATAAAAGAGGAGTTTTGGATTAACATATTCAGACTACTATACATAAAATAAAAAACTGGACCTATAGTAGAGCACAGAGAATTATATTCAATATCTTGTAATATCCTATAATGGAAAAGAATTTGAAGAAGTATATGTATAAATTGGTACAGACACTGTGGAAAATAGTTTGTCAGTTTTTACTTAAAAATAACCTTGCCCTAAGACCAAGCAATTCCGTACTTAGGAATATATTCAACCGAAATACATGCTTATGTGTAATAAAAAGATTTTGCAAGAAAATAAAGAAGATATTAGAGAAGGAAATGGCAACCCATTCCAGTATTCTTGCCTGGAGAATCCCACAGACAGAGGAGCCTGGCAGGCTACAGTCCAAGGGGTTGCAAGAGTTGGACACAACTTAGCAACTAAACCACCACCAGCACCAAAGATGTGGTATATACATACAGTGGAGTATTATTCGATCATAAAAAAGAATGAAATAATACCATTTGCAGCAATGTGGTCATACAAGAGTGTTATACTGAGTGAAGTAAGTCAGACAGAGAAGGAGAAATATCATATGACATCCTTTATATGAACAATTGATTGTGGAGTAAATGGTGATCTCCTCCCAGAGGGCTTATGCCATACCCAGGTCTACTGCATCCAGAGCCCCTGCCCCTACAGCAGTCCACTGCTGACCCATACCACTGCAGGAGACACTCAAACACAGTTCTGGTTCAGTTTCTGTGCGGTCTCTGGGTCCTGGTGCACACAAGGTTTGTTTGAGCCCTCCAAGCATCTCTGGTGAGTATGGTGTTTGATTCTAACTGCAATTTTTCCCCTCCTACAGTCTTGCTGGGGCTTCTCCTTTGCCCTTGAACATGGGGTATCTTTTTTTGATGGTATCCAATATTATCCTGTCAACACCCATTCACCAATGAGTTGTTTCCCCACCATTAACTCCACCACAGGCCTGCCAGAACTTACACAGGACTGGGGAAGCAGACTCTTGGAGGGCACAAACAAAAGCTTATGCACACCAGGACCCAGGAGAAAGGAGCAGTGACCCCACAAGAGACTGACTCGGACTTGCCCATTAGTGTCCAGGAGTCTCCAGCAGAGGTGTGGATCAGGGGTGGTCTGTTGCAGAGTTGGGGGCACTGAGTGCAGCATTGCCTGCATGGGATCTTTTGTTTGTTTGTTTGTTTGTTTGTTTGTTTGGTTTTTTTTGAGCCTTTATTTTATTTATTTTATTTTTTTAATTAATTTTTTAAATTTAATTTTAAAATCTTTAATTCTTACATGTGTTCCCAAACATGAACCCCCCTCCCACCTCTCTCCCCATAACATCTCTGTGGGTCATCACCATGGACCAGCCCCAAGCATGCTGTATCCTGCGTCAGACATAGACTGGCGATTCAATTCTTACATGATAGTATACATGATAGAATGTCATTCTCCCAAATCATCCCACCCTCTCCCTCTCCGAAGAAGATCATCATTATCTTCATTACCTCCACCAGAGTTTGGCCTCAGGTCAAACAACAAGGAAGAAACCCAGCACCCCCCATCAACAGAAAATTGGATTAAAGATTTACTAAGCATGGCCCTGCACATCAGAAAAGACTGTTTCCCCCTCAGTCAGTCCCTGCCATCAGGAAGCTTCCATGAGCTTCTTATTCTTCTCCACCAGAGAGCAGACAGAAAGAAAACCACAATCACAGAAAACTAACCAATCTGATCACATGGACCACAGCCTTGTCTAACTCAATGAAACTATGAGCCATGCCATGTAGGGACACCCAAGATAGACGAGTCAGAGTAGAGAGTTCTGAAAAAAGTGGTTCACTGGAGAAGGGAATGGCAAAGCATTTCAGTATTCTTACTTTGAGAACCCCATGAACAGTATGAAAAGGCAAAAAGATAGGACACTGAAAGATTAACTCCCCAGGTCATAGGTATCCAATATGCTAATGGAGCTCAGTGAAGAAATAACTCCAAAAAGAATGAAGAGATGGAGCCAAAGCAAAAACAGCACCCAGTTGTGGATGTGACTGGTGATGGAAGTAAAATCTGATGCTATAAGACCAATATTGCAAAGGAATTTGGAATGTTTGGTCCATGAATCAAGGCAAATTGGAAGCAGCCCAACAAGAGATGGCAAGAGTGAACACTGACATTTTAGGAATCAACAAACTAAAATGGATTGGAATGGGTGAATTAACTCAGATGAACGTTATATCTACTACTGTGGGCGAGAATCCATTAGAAGAAACAAATCGCCAGTCTAGGTTCGATGCAGGGTGCAGGGTGCTTGGAGCTGGTGGACTGGGATGACCCGGAGGGATGCTGTGGGGGGGGGGCAGGAGGGAGGTGGGAAGGGGGCTCAGGATTGGGAACACATGTACACCCATGGCAGATTCATGTTGATGTGTGGCAAAACTTTTTAATTCTATTATTAAGATTAGAAAATTTAGTAAAATAAAAAGAAGAAAAAAAAAGAAGAAGAAATGGAGTAGCCATCATAGTCAACAAAAGAGTCTGAAATGCAGTACTTGGATGCAATATCCAAAAAAAAGAGCATGATCTCTATTCGTTTCCATTCAATATCACAGTTATCCAAGTCTAGAACTAACACCCAAAAAAAGATGTCCCTTTCATTATAGGGGACTAGAATGCAAAAGTAGGAAATCAAGAGATACCTGGAGTAACAGGCAAATTTGGCTTTGGAGTGCAAAACAAAGTAAGCCAAATGTTAACAGAGTTTTGCCAAGAGAACGCACTGTTCAGAGAAAACACCCTCTTCCAACAACACAAGAGAAGACTACACATGGACATCACCGGATTCAGCTTGATTATATTCTCTGTAGCCAAAGATGAAGAAGCTCTATAAAGTCAGCAAAAACAAGACCGGGAGTTGACTGCGGCTCAGATCATGAACTCCTTATTGCAAAATTAAGACTTAAAAGGAAGAAAGTAGGGAAAACCACTAGACCATCCAGGTATGACCCAAATCAAATCCCTTATGATTATACAGTAGAAGTGACAAATAGATTCAAGGAATTAGATCTGATAGAGTGCCTGAAGAACTATGGATGGAGGTTTGTGACATTGCACAGGAGGCAGTGATCAAGACCACCCCCAAGGGGAAAAAAGGCAAAATGGCTGTCTGAGGAAGACTTACAAATAGCAGTGAAAAGAAGAGAAGCAAAAGACAAAAGAGAAAAGAAAAGAAAATATATACACAACTGAATGCAGAGTTCCAAAGAATGGCAAGGAGAGATAAGAAAGCCTTCCTCAGTGATCAATGCAAAGAAATAAAGGAAAACAATAGGATGGGAAAGACTAGCGATCTCTTCAAGAAAATTAGAGATACCAAGGGAACATTTCAGGCAAAGATGTGCACAATAAAGGACAGACCTACAGAAGCAGAAGATATTAAGAAGAGGTGGCAAGAATACATAGAAGAACTATACAATAAAGATCTTCATGACATAGATAACCATGATGGTGCAATAACTCACCTAGAGCCAGACATCTTGGAATGAGAAGTCAAGTGGGCCTTAGGAACCATCATTATGATCAAAGCTAGTAAAGGTGATGGAATCTCAGTTGAGCTATTTCAAATCCTCAAAGATGATACTGTGAAAGTGCTGCACTCAATATACTGGCAAATTTGGAAAACTCAGCAGTGGCCACCGGACTGGAAAAGGCCTGTTTTCATTCCAATCCCAAAGAAAGGCAATGCCAAAGAATGCTGAAACTACTGCACAATTGCACTCATCTCACACGCTAATAAAGTAATACTCAAAATTCTCCAAGCCAGGCTTCAACAGTACATGAACCTTGAACTCCCAGATATTCAAGCTGGTTTTAGAAAAGACAGAGGAACAAGAGATAAAATTGCCAATATTTGTTGAATCATCAAAACAGCAGGAGAGTTCCAGAAAAACATCTATTTCTGCTTTGTTAACTATGCCAAATCTTTTGACAGTGTGGATCACAACAAACTGTGGAACATTCTTCAAGAGATGGGAATACCAGACCAGCTGGCTTGCCTTGTGAGAAGTCTGTATGCAGGTCAAGAAGCAAGACTTAGAACTGGACATGGAGCAACAGACTGGTTACAAATCAGGAAAGGAGTACATCAAGACTCTATACTGTCACCCTACCTATTTAACTTATATGCAGAGTACATCATGTGAAATGCTGGGTTGGATGAAGCACAAGCTGGAATTAAGATTGCTGGGAGAAATATCAATAACTTCAGATATGCAGATGATACCACCCTTATGGCAGAAAGCAAAGAAGAACTAAAGAGCCTCTTGATGAAAGTAAAAGAGAGTGGAAAAGTTGGCTTAAAACTCACCATTCAGAAAACTAACATCATGGCCTCTAGTCTCATCAATTCCTGGCAAATAATTGGGGAAACAATGGAAACAGTGAGAGACTTTATTTTTTGGGCTCCAAAATCACTGCAGATGGTGACTGCAGCCATGAAATGAGAAGACACTTGCTCCTTGGAAGAAAAACTATTTACCAACCTAGACAGCATATTAAAAAGTAGAGACATTACTTTGCCAACAAAGGTCCATCTAGTCAAAGCTATGGTTTTTCCAGTAGTCATGTATGGATGTGAGAGTTGGACTATAAAGAAAGCTGAGTGCCAAAGAATTGATGCTTTTGAACTGTGGTGTTGGAGAAGACTCTTGAGAGTCCCTTGGACTGCCAGGAGATGCAACCAGTCCATCCTAAAGGAAATCAGTCCTGAATTTATTCATTGGAAGGACTAAAGCTGAAGCTGAAACTCTGATACTCTGTCCACATGATGGCAAGAACTGACTCATTGGAAAAGACTCTGATGCTGGGAAAGATTGAAGGCAGGAGGAGAAAGGGATGACAGAGAATGAGATGGTTGGATGGCATCATTGACACGAGTTTGTGTAAAGTCTGGGAATTGGTGATGGGCAGGGAGACTTGGTGTGCTGCAGTCCATGGGGTCGGACACGACTGAGTGACTGAACTGAACTGATATGCAGAATCTAAAAAGAAGTGATACAAATGAACTACTTACAAAACACTAACGGACTCACAGACTTTAAGTAGGAGCTTGCCAGGGGGAAGGATGGATGGACGGTATATTTACGGACTTTGGGATGGGCATATACACACTGCTTTATTTTAAATGGATAACCAACAAGTACTTACTATATAGCATTTGGAACGCTGCTCAATGTTATGCAATAAGCTGGATGAGAGGGGGAATTTGGGGGAGAGTGGATACTTGCATTTGTATGACTGAGCCCTTTCACTATTTACCTGAAGCTATCACAATATTGTGTGTTAATCGGCTATACCTCAATACAAATTTTTTTTTTTAAAGGAAAAACAGAATATGCATTGTTGCATTTATTCTAGTTATAAATTAGAAATAATTCAAATATCAATCAACAGAAGAATAGATAAATTATGGCATATCCATAAAACGAGATAGTATAAAAATGGAAAGATACAGCTACATCCAATAACATTAATGAATTTTATGTTGAACAAAATGCAAGCCACAAAAAAGTAAGTAGTAAATTATTCTTTCACATAATCTTTGAGAATAACCAGTGAGAGTAGAATTCATGATCGTAATTACCAAGAAGAGTATATTATTAAGAAGAAAGAAGTATGAGGAAGTCCTCCAGGGACTAATAACATTCTATTTCTTCTAACATCAACACTGAAAATAGAAGAGGCTCTCAGGGCCTGCCACATATTGGATACTGATACAGGAATGTTCTTTACTCTCCTGTGCATGGCAATCAGGACTGCTCATTGTACAGCCTATAACATAAGGACAAAAGAGTGAGGCTACATGTCTTGCAAGGCATTTAAGCTCAAGGTCCCAGGTTTGGTTGCCTCCTATCCTGACACGATCTAGTCAGTCAGTCTTTGTTAAACCTGTGGTCAAGATTCAACACTGTGTGGTGGCTTGGGTCATCAGAACATGCATCAGAAGGGGCTTCCCATATGGCAGAGACAGTAAAGAATCCATCTGCCAATGTAGGAGACTCAGATTTGATCCCTCGATTGGGAAGATCCCCTGGAAAAGGAAATGGTGACTTGCCTTGGTATTCTTGCCTGGGAAATCCCATGGACAGAGGAGCCTGGAGTTGCTACAGTCCAGTTCAGTTCAGTTGCTCAGTCGTATCTGACTCTTTGAGGCCCCATGAACCGCAGCATGCCGGGATTCTCTATCCATCACCAACTTCCAGAGTTTACTCAAACTCATGTCCATCAAGTCGGTGATGCCATCCAACCATCTCATCCTCTGTTATCCCCTTCTTCTTCTGCTTTCAACCTTTCCTAGCATCGGGGTCTTTTCCAGTGAGTCAGTTCTTGGCATCAGGTGGACAAAGTATTGGAGTTTCAGCTTCAGCATCAGTCCTTCCAATGAATATTCAGGACTGATTTCCTTTAGGATGGACTGATTGCATCTCCTGGCAGTCCAAGGGACTCTCAAGAGTCTTCTCCAACACCACAGTTCAAAAGCATCAATTCTTTGGCACTCAGCTTTCTTTATAGTCCAACTCTCACATCCATACATGACTACTGGAAAAACCATAGCTTTGACTAGATGGACCTTTGTTGGCAAAGTAATGTCTCTACTTTTTAATATGCTGTCTAGGTTGGTCATAGTTTTTCTTCCAAGGAGCAAGTGTCTTTTCATTTCATGGCTGCAGTCACCATCTGCAGTGATTTTGGAGCCCCCCAAAATAAAGTCCCTCACTGTTTCCATTCTTTCCCCGTTTATCTTCCATGAAATGATGGGACCAGATGCCATGATCTTAGTTTACTGAATGGTGAGCTTTAAGCCAACCTTTCCACTCTCCTCTTTCACTTTCATCAAGAGGCTCTTTAGTTCTTCTTTGCTTTTTGCCATGATGATGATATCATCTGCATATCTGAGGTTATTGACATTTCTCCCAGCAATCTTGATTCCAGCTTGTGTTTCATCCAGCCTGGCATTTTGCATGATGTACTCTGCATATAAGATAAATAAGTAGGGTGACAATATAGAGCCTTGATGTACTCCTTTCCTGATTTGTAACCAGTCTGTTGTTCCATGTCCAGTTCTAAGTCTTGCTTCTTGACCTGCATACCGATTTCTCAAGAGGCAGGTAAGGTGGTCTGGTATTCCCATCTCTTGAAGAATGTTCCACTGTTTGTTGTGATCCACACAAAGTCTTTGGCATAGTCAACAAAGCAGAAGTGGATGTTTTTCTGGAACTCTCTTGCTTTTTCAATGATCCACATATGTTGGCAATTTGAATTCTGGCTCCTTTGCCTCTTCTAAATCTTGCTTGAACATCTGGAATTTCATGGTTAACGTACTGTTGAAGACTGTCTTGGAGAATTTTGAACATTACTTTCCTAGCATGTGAGATGAATATAATTGTGTGGTCGTTTGAGCATTCTTTGGCATTACCTTTCTTTGGGATTGTAATGAAAACAGACCTCTTCCAGTCATGTGGGCTCTGCTGAGTTCTCCAAATTTGCCAGCATATTGAGTGCAACACTTTCAAAACATCATCTTTTAGGATTTGGAATAGCTCAACCTGGGCTATAGTCCATGGGGTCACAAAAGTCAGACACGACTTAGCAACAAAAGAACCACATGCATCTGAGTATCTGAGTTCTCTACAATGAAGCTGCAGTTACCCCTCATCTGGATCCTTTAATCTAGGTAAGTCATTAATTTGGATACTTTCTATTTATCTTTTTACTTGATTTTAATGTAAAAAAGTTTAAGAAACCAAAACCACCTGTAGGCCCTAGCTTTAAATATGTCTATAATTTCTAGCTTTATTCCTAATTTAATTTCTCAGGGGAGTTTTATGTTTCTTGTGTCCATACGCACAATACAAGTTAGCTATATTTTCAGCCCTTCATTACAGCCTTTGTCACTTGAGTGGTCACAGTTTTCCACAAGGAAGCATTTTTCTTAACTCACAGGACTTATGAGAAATTTTTTTAAAAATCAAGAGGTACAGAGTTGAGTAGGAGATACAAGGCTATTGGGTAAGCTCATTCGCTAAGTACTCATTCTTCCACATACCAGCTTAAAGGTACAAGTGATTCATAATCACACCCCTGCAGAATTTCAGATTTCTACATGCTGTGGAGTTGGTTATCTGAACAAGTCCTGATACTGATTGTAAAATCCCCAAACACCAATTGCATATATGATCATAATAATTTTTACATTTCTTGTCATTCATGATGAAGTGCAGGCCACTTGAAATCAGTTTGGTTCCTAGCAAATGTTGAAAAAAATTAACAACATAAATAAAATGAATTAAAATAGAGTGTGTTTATTTTTAACTTATCTAATTCTGACACATCAAGGATTCTCCCTGGGTAAACACAGGGAGGCCTGGAGTGCTGCAGCTCATGGGGTCACAAAGAGTCAGACACAACTGAGCAACTGAACTGAACTGAACTGAAATAAAAGCTTAGAGCTCATTATGTCTAGGGTGGTATACATCTTGTTTCTCCTAAGACAGCCCCAGTTTACACATGCTGTCCCATGTACTTATTAATGTTATCTATTTCACTTTTATTTAGTTATTGTTTAAAGCTTTATTTTTTAATTAATTTATTTTAATTGGAGGCTAATTTCTTCACAATATTGTAGTGGTTTTTGCCATACATCGACATGAATCAGCCATGGGTGTACATGTGTTCACCATCCTGAATCCCACCTCCCTCCCCATCCCATCCCTCTGGGTCATCCCAGTGCACTGGCTTTGAGTGGCCTGTTTCATGCATCAAACTTGGACTGGTCATCTATTTCACACATGGCCATATACGTGTTTCAATGCTATGGCCTCAAATCGTCCCACCCTAGACTTCTCCCACAGAGTCCAAAAGTCTGTTCGTTATATCTGTGTCTCTTTTGCTGTCTCACATATAGGGTCACCGTTACCATCTTTCTAAATTCCATATATATGCGTTAATACACTACATTGGTGTTTTTCTTTCTGACTTACTTCACGCTGTATAATAGGCTCCAGTTTCATCCTCCTCATTAGAATTGATTCAAATGTATTCTTTTTAATAGCTGAGCAATATTCCATTGTGTATATGTACCACAGCTTTTGTATCCATTCATCTGCTAATGGACATCTAGGTTGCTTCCATGTCTTAGCTATTGTAAACAGTGCTGTGATGATCACTGGGGTACATGTGTCTCTTTCAATTCTTGTTTCCTTGGTGTTTTTACTTAGCAGTGGGATTGCTGTGTTGTATGGCAGTTCTACCAGTTTTTTAAGGAATTTCCACACTGTTCTCCATAGTGGCTGTACTAGTTTGTATTCCCACCAACAGTGTAAGAGGGTTCACTTTTCTCCACACCCTCTCCAGCATTTATCGTTTGTAGACTTTTGCATAGCAGCCATTCTGACTGGTGTGAGATGGTATCTCATTGTGGTTTTGATTTGCATTTCTCTGATAATGGAGGACATTGAGCATCTTTCCCTGTGTTTGCTAGCCATCTGTACATCTTCTTTGGAGAAATGTCTGTTTAGTTCTTTGGCCCATTGTTTGATTGGGTCATTTATTTTTCCAGAATTGAGCTGTATGTGCTGCTTGTATTTTTGAGATTAATTCTTTGTCAGTTGCCTCATTTGCTATTATTTTCTCCCATTATGAAGACTGTCTTTTCACCTTGCTTACAGTTTCCTTCATTGTGCAAAAGCTTTTAATTTTCACTAGATCCCATTTGTTTATTTTTGCTTCTATTTCCATTACTCTGGGAGGTGGATCAGAGAGAATCCTGCTGTGATTTATGTCAGAGAGTGTTTTGACTAAGTTTTCCTCTGTGAGTTTTATAGTTTCTGGTCTTACGTTTAGATCTTTAATTCATTTTGAGTTTATTTTTGTGTATGATGTTAGAAACTGTTCTAGTTTCATTCTTTTAAAAGAGGTTGACCAGTTTTCCCATTACCACTTGTTAAAGAGATTGTCTTTTCTCCATTGTATATTCTTTCCTCCTTTGTCAAAGATAAGGTGTCCACGGGTGTGTGGATTTATCTCTGGGCTTTCTATTTTGTTCCATTGATGTATACTTCTGTCTTTGTGCCAGTGCCATACTGTCTTGATGACTACTTTGTAGTATAGTCTGAAGTCAGGCAGGTTGATTCCTCCAGTTCCATTCTTCTTTCTCAAGATTACTTTAGCTGTTTGAGATTTTTTTTGTATTTCCATACAAATTTTGAAATTATTTCTTCTACTCCAAAAATTACTGTTGATAGCTTGATAGGAATTGCATTCAATCTATAGATTGCTTTAGGTAGTATACTTATTTTCATATATTGATTCTTCCAATCCATGAACATGGTATATTTTCCATCTATTTGTGTAGTCTTTGATTTCTTTCATCAGTGTTTTATAGTTTTCTATATATAAGTGTTTTGTTTCTTTAGGTAGGTTTATTCCTAAGTATTTTATTCTTTTCGTTGCACTGGTGAATGGAATTGTTTCCTTAATGTCTCTTTCTGTTTTCTAATTGTTGGTGTAAAGGAATGCAAGGGATTTTTGTGTGTTGATTTTATATCCTACAACTTTACTATATTCATTTATTACCCTAGTAATTTTCTGGTGGTGACTTTAGGGCTATGTAGAGGATCATATCATCTGCAAAGAGTGAGAATTTAACTTCTTCTTTTCCAATCTGGATTCCTTTTGTTTCTTTTTCTTCTCTGATTTCTGCGGCTAAAACTTCCAAAACTATGTTGAATAGTAGTGGTGAGAGTGGGCACTCTTGTCTTGTTCCTGACTTTAGGGGAAATGCTTTCAAATTTTCACCATTGAGGATAATGTTTACTGTGGGTTTATCATATATGTCTTTTATTATGTTCAGGTATGTTTCTTCTATGCCTGCTTTCTGGAGAGTTTTTATCATAAATGGATGTTGAATTTTGTCAAAGGCTTTCTCTGCATCTATTGAGATAATTATATGGTTTTTATCTACTATTTATTTGATAATGTGGTGTATCACATTGATTTGTGAATCTTAAAGAATCCTTGCATCCCTGGGATAAAGCCCACTTGGTCATGATATATGATATTTTTAATATGTTGTTGGATTCTGTTTCCTAGAATTTTGTTGAGGATTTTTTCATCTACGGTCATCAGTGATATTGGCCTATAGTTTTCTTTTTTTGTGGCATCTTTGTCTGGTTTTAGTATTAGGGTGATGGTGGCCTCATAGAATGAATTTGGCAGTTTGCCTTCCTCTGCAATTTTCTGAGTTTGAGTAGGATAGGTGTTAATTCTTCTCTAAATTTTTGGTAGAATTCAGCTGTGAAGCCTGGGCTTTTGTTTGTTGGAAGATTTTTTATTACATTTTAGATTTCTGTGCTTCTGATGGGTCTGTTAAGATTTTCTATTTCTTCCTTGTTCAGTTTTGGAAGGTTATACTTTTCTAAGAATTCATCCATTTCTTCCAAATGTCCATTTTATTGTCATACAGTTGCTGATAGTAGTCATTTATGATACTTCCTATTTCTGTGTTGTCTGTTGTGATTTCTCCATTTTCATTTCTAATTTGTCGATTTGTTTCTTCCTTTTTTCTTGATGAGTCTGGCTAATGGTTTTTCTATTTTATTTATCTTCTCAAAGAACCAGCTTTTAGTTTTGTTGATTTTTACTATAGTCTCCTTTGTTTCTTTTTTCTTTCTTTCTTCCCTAATTTTTATTTCTTTCTTTCTACTAACCCTGGGGTTCTTCATTTCTTCTTTTTCTAGTTGCTTTAGGTGTAAAGTTAGGTTATTTATTTTATTTCTTTCTTGTTTCTTGAGGTAAACTTGTATTGCTGTGAACCTTCCCCTTAGCACTGCTTTTACTGAATCCCATAGGTTGTCATGTTTTCATTTTCATTTGTTTCTATGCATATTTTGGCTTCTTCTGTGATTTGTTGGTTATTCAGAAGTGTGTGTTTAGTCTCCATATGTTTGTATTTTTAATAGTTTTTTTTTTCCTGTAGTTGACATCTAATATTTCTGCATTGTGATCAGAAAAGATGCTTGAAATGATTTAAATTTTTTTGAATTTTCCAAGGCTAGATTTATGGCCCAGGATGTGATCTGTCCTGTTGAATGTTCCAAGTGCACTTGAGAAAATGGTGAAATTCATTGTCTTTGGGTGAAATGTCCTATAGCTATCAATTAGGTCTAACTGGTCCATTGTATCATTTAAAGTTTGTGTTTCCTTGCTAATTCTCTGTTTGATTGATCTATCCATAGGTGTGAATGGGGTATTAAAGTCTCTCACTATTATTGTGTTACTGTTAATTTCCCCTTTCGTACTTGTTAGCGTTTGCCTTACATATTGCAGTGCTCCCATTTTGGATGCATATATATTTGTAATTGTTATATTTCCTTCTTGGATTGATCCTCTGACCATTTTGTAGCATCCTTCTTTGTCTTTTTCATGGCCTTTATTTCAAAGTCTATTTTATCTAATATGAGTATTGCTACTTCTGCTTTCTTTTGGTCTCTATTTGCATGAAATGGAGAAAAAATTCTTTTTCCAGCCCTTCATTTTCAGTCTGTATGTGTCCCTTGGTTTGAGGTGGTGCAGTATATATAGGGGTCTTGTTTTTGTATCCATTCAGCCAGTCTTTGTCTTTTAGTTGGGGCATTCAACCCATTTACATTTAAGGTAATTGTTGAGAAGTATAATCCCGTTGCCATTTATTTTGTTGTTTTGGGTTCAAGTGTATAAATTTTTTCTGTGTTTCCTGTCTGGAGAAGATCCTTCAGCATTTGTTAAAGAGCTGGTTTGGTGGTGCTGAATTCTCTCAGCTTTGGCTTGTCTGTAAAGCTTCTGATTTCTCCTTCATATTTGAATGAGATCCTTGTTGGGTACAGTAATCTGGGGTTGTAGGTTTTTCTCTTTCATCACTTTAAGTATGTCCTGCCATTCCCTGCTGGCCTAAAGAGTTTCTATTGAAAGATCAGCTGTTATCCATAAAGAGATCCCCTTGTGTGTTATTTGTTGCTTTACCTTTGCCACTTTAAATATTTGCTATTTGTGTTTGATCTTCATTAATTTGATTAATATATGTCTTGGAGTTTTGCCTTGGGTTTACCCTGTTTGGGACTCTCTGGGTTTCTTGGACCTGGGTGGCTGTTTCCTTCCCCATTTGGGGGAAATTTTCAACTATTATCTCCTCAAATATTTTCTCATGTCCTTTCTTTTTGTATTCTTCTTCTGGGACTCCTGTGATTCGAATGTTGGGGTGTTTAACATTGTCCCAGCAGTCTCTGAAGTTGTCCTCATTTCTTTTAATTCTTTTTTCCTCTCTGCTTCATTTATTTCCACCATTCTATCTTCTACCTCGCTTATCCTATCTTCTGCCTCATTTATTCTACCGTTGCTCCCTCCAGAGTGATTTGATCTCAGTTATTTCATTATTCATTATTGATTGACTCTTTTTTAAAATTTCTTCTAGGTCCTTGTTAAACATTTGTTGCATCTTCTCAATCATTGTCTTTAGTCTATTTATCTGTAACTCCATTTTGTTTTCAAGATTTTGGATCATCTTTACTATTATTATTCTGAATTCTTTCTCAGGTAGACTCCATATCTCCTCCTATTTTATTTGGTTTGGTGGGCATTTATCATGTTGCTTTTCCTGCTGAATATTTCTCTGCCTTTTCTTTTTTTTTTTTTTAGATTGCTATGTTTGGGGTGGCCTTTCTGTAGGCTGGAAGAAGTTTGTGGTTCCTCTTTATTGTGGAGCTTGCTCCCAGTGGGTGGGGTTGGACTAGTGCTATTTCACTTTTCAAAGGCTAAGTTTGAACAGAAGTCTAAAGTAACTCCCTCTCCTTTTCAGACCCAGTGGCTAATATTGGCATCTTCTTATGGTAAAGGCAGATAGCACAGCCACATGCATAACACCTCCATAGCTTTGGATCATACTATGATGAATAACATTCTGTTGAATAAAGCAAGCCACATAAGAATTCCAAGTTAAGGGGCTGAAAAACATACCCCTTCTCTTGTAGAAGGAGCTGCAAAATCATATGGCAAAGAATCTGAACATGGGGAGGGTGTAATCTATTACAGCTTTCCATAATTGCAAATAATTACCACCATGCTTGAGAAACCCATGAATGAGACTTCTTACACTGCAAGCTGGTTACCTTACATATTTTCATGTTACACTCTAATGTCTTTCAGAGAATCATGTGTGAGGAACTTAATCACAAGCTGAAGTTCTCCAGTTTTTATAAAGCCTTTAAGCTTATGAGATAGTAGTGACAGTGGCAGATGTTTAATGTTTTCCTCTGGGAACCCTGTCCCTAATTCTATACACCAATTGCACATGAGTGGGACTGACAAGTCCTTGAATTATGTGCAAGCCCAACTTTACTTCTCATGTCTATTCCAGAACACTCATTTTCCCCTCAGCTGTTCTGACCAGCAACAGAATCAGAGCCAGAAGTCACTAGGCACAGCCTGAGGGACAGAAAGTAACACTTTTCCTTTAAAACAGAACAGAATTGGACAAGGTTGATAGGTTTCCCCGAAGCTGTATAAACCACGTACCACTGATAACTGGGGAAATTTTCATGTTCAATTCACAGAAATGTACCAGAGACCAGCAAAATTCCAGCAGAACATGGTAGTCTCCACCACAGTGTAAGGAGCTGAATTTACCTATGTCCCCAGGCCCACGTGCTGTATGATTTTTATTTGGTCCTTGAAGTGGGAGACTCTCCAACAGGGCAGGCCTTCTCTAGCAAGAGCTGCCATTTTTAGCTCCTCTTGCTATTTCCTACCCATGGGGAAGATAAAATAATGTGTGTATATCTAAGATGTCAATTTTGAAGGCTCTGAAAAATGAGGTGAGTATATAGTGGCCCTCATAGCTGATCAATCTACTTCAACAGACAGAAACAATTACCAAAACCTATCACACAAGCTTCTTAACCTCATCCATCAGAAGGCAAACAGAATGAAAACCACAATCACAGAAAACTAACCAAACTGATCATATGGACCACAACTTTGCCTACCTCAGTGAAACCATGAGCCATGCCATGTAGGGCCACCCAAGATAGATGGGTCAGATTGGAGAGTTCTGACAAAACGTGGTCCACTGGAGAAGCAAATGGCAAACTGCTTCAGTATTCTTGCCTTGAGAACCCCATGAACAGTATGAAAAAGCAAAAAGGTATGACACTCAAAGATGAATCCCCCCAGGTGCCCACTATGCTACTGGAGAAGAGTGGAGAAACAGCTTCAGAAAAAATGAAGATGGCTGAGCCAAAGTGGAAACAGCACCCAGTTGAGGATGTGTCTGGTGGTGAAGGTAAAGTTGATGCTGTAAAGCACAATATTATATAGGAACCTGGAATATTAGGCCCATGAATGAGGGTAAGTTGGAAGTAATCAAACAGGAGATGTCAAAAGTGAACATTGACATTTCAGGAATCAGTGAACAGGACTTCAGTGAACAAGAGTGAACACTGACATTTTAGGAATCAGTGAACTAAAATGGGTGAATTTAATTCAATGACCATTATATCTACTACTGTGGGCAAGAATCCCTTAGAAGAAATGGAGTATCCTTCATAGTCAAAAATGTGTCAGAAATGCAGTACTTGGTGCAATCTCAAAAACAACAGAATGATCTCAGTTCATTTCCCAGGCACACCATGCAATATCACAGTAATCCAAGTCTATGCCCCAAACACTGATGCCAAAGAAGCTGAAGTTGAATGGTTCTATGGAGACCTACAAGACCGTATGGAACTAACACCAAAAAAAGATGTCCTTTTCATCACAGGGGACTGGAATGCAAAAGTAGGAGGTCAAGAAATATGTGCAGTAAGAGCCAAGTTTGGCCTCGGAGTACAAAATGAAGCAGGGCAAAAGCAAATTGAGTTTTGCCAAGAGAACCTGCTGCTCATAGCAAACTTCCTCTTCCAATAACACAAGAGACAACTCTACACATGGACATCACCAAGTAGTCAATACCAGAATCAGATTGATTATATTCTTTGCAGCTGAAGATGGAGACACTTTATACAGTCAGCAAAAATAAGATTGGGAGCTTACTGGGGCTCAGATCATGAACTCCTTATTGCCAAATTCAGACTTAAATTGAAGAAAGTAGGGAAAATCACTAGGCCATTCAGTTCAGTTCGGTTCAGTCTCTCAGTCATGTTTGACCCTTTGTGACCCCATGAACAGCCACATACCAGGCCTCCTTGTCCATCACCAACTCCCAGAGTCCACCCAAACCCATGTGACCTAAATCAAATCCCTTATGATTATGCACTGTAAGTGACAAACAGATTCAAGGAATTAGATCTGACAGACAGACTATGGATGGAAGTTTGTAACACTGTATAAGAAGCAGGGATCAAAATCATCCCCAAGGAAAAGAAATGCAAAAGACAAAATAGTTGTCTGAGGAGGTCTTACAAATAACTAAGAAAAGAAGGAAAGCAAAAGGCAAAGGAGAAAAGGAAGGCAATACCCATCTGAATGCAGAGTTTCAGAGAAGAGCAAGGAGAGATGAGAAAGCCTTTTAAAGTGAACAATGCAGAGAAATAGAGGAAAACAATAGAATGGGAAAGACTAGAGATCTCTTCAAGAAAAGTAGAGATACCAAGGGAACATTTCATGAAAAGATAGGCACAATAGATGACAGAAATGGTATGGACCTAACAGAAGCAGAAGATATTAAGAGGTGGCAAGAATACAGAGAAGAACTATACAAAAGAGATCTTAATAACCAGGATAACCAAGATGGTGTGAGCACCAGAGTCAGACATCTTGGAGTGCGAAGTAAAGTGGGCCTTAGGAAGCATCACTACAAACAAAGCTAGTAGAGGTAATGGAATTCCCACTGAACTATTCAAATCCTAAAAGATGACACTGTAAAAGTGCTGAACTCAATATGCCAGAAAATTTGGAAAACTCAGCAGTGGCCACAGGACTGGAAAAAATCAGTTTTCATTCTAATTACAAAGAAGGATAATGTCAAAGAATGTTCAACTATTGTAAAATTGCACTCATTTTACCATGCTGGCAAAACACTGCTCAAAAACCTTCAAGTTAGGCTTCAATAGTGTGTGAACAGAGAACTTTCAGATGTACAGGCTGGATTTAGAAAAGACAGAGGAACCAGAGATCAAATTGCCAACATCCGTTGGATCACAGAAAAAGCTGAACAATTCCAGAAAAACATCTACTTCTGCTTCAAAGACTACACTAAAGCCTTTGACTGTGTAGATCACAACAAACTGTGGAAAATTCTTAAAGAGATGTGAATACCAGACCACCTGACCTGACTGCTGAGGAATCTGTATGGAGGTCAAGAAGCAACAGTTAGAACTGGACATGGAACAACAGACTGGTTCCAAATTGGGAAAGGAATACATCAGGGCTGCATATTGTCACCTTGCTTATTTAACTTATATGCAGAGTATATCATGAGAAATGCTGGGCTGGATGAAGCACAAGCTGGAATCAAGATTGCTAAGAGAAGTATCAATAACCTAAGATACACAGATGACAGAAAGCAAAGAGGCATTAAGGAGCCTCTTGATGAATGTGAAACAGGAGAATGAAAAGTTGGTTTAAAACTCTACATTCAAAAAACTATGATGATGGCATCTGGTCCCATAACTTCATAGCAAATAGATGAGGCAACAATGGAAACAGTGACAGACTGGGCTACAAAATCACTGCAGATGGTGACTTCAGCCATTTAATTAAAAGACACTTGCTAATTGGAAGAAAAGCAATGGCAAACCTAGACACCATATTAAAAAGTAGAGACATTACTTTACTGACAAGGGTCCATACAGTCAAAGTTATGGTTTTTCCAGCAATCATGTACAGATGTGAGAGCTGGACAATAAAAAAGGCTGAGCACCAAATAATTGATGCCTGCAAAATATGGTGCTGGAGAAGACTCTTGAGAGTCTCTTGTACTGCAAGGAGATCCAACCAGTCAATCCTAAAGGAAATCAGTCCTGAATATTCATTGGGAAGATTGATGCTGAAGCTGAAGCTCTAGTACTTTGGCCACCTGATGCAAAGAGCCAAATCATTGGAAAAAAAAAAACAAAACCCTGATGCTGGGATAGATTAAGGCAGGAGGAGAAGGGGAACACAGAGGATGAGATGGTTGGATGGCATCACCAACTCAGTGGACATGAATGACCAAACTTTGGGAGATGGTAATGTACAGGGAAGCCTGGCATGCTGCAGTCCATGGGGTCACAAAGAGTCAAAAACAATTGAACAATGAACAACAATCAGGTCAAATTAGATGGGATGGTTGGAGCACAGCACTGTAATTGACAGGTTAGTCATTAGGTTCTACCATTAAGTTGATGTGAGACATCAAGTCAGCATGCGTACATTTCCTCATCTGTATCAGTTTGTACTGAGCAGTTTTCATAATTCCTTTGAGCCATCTCTGAGTTCATGGAGTCAATGATATATTCAACATTGTGTGTGTACCCAGTCATATCTGACTCTTTGCTACCCCATGGACTATAGCCTGCTATGCTTCTCTGTCCATAGAATTCTCCAGGCAAGAATACTGGTTTGGGTTGCCATTTCTTACACTAGAGGATCTTTCCCAGCCAGGGATCGAACCCATGTCTCCTATGTCTCCTGCATTGGCAGCCAGATTCTATACCACTGAGCCACCTGAGAAGCCTTGATATACTCATCACACAGTGCCAAATATAGATGCCCTGATTTCATTGGGAAATAAATACCCAGTCATTAGGATATTCTGGACAAGGGCAAGGGTACTAATATTTCTTAGAAGGAAAATTTTCTTCCTTCTCACCCTGTTTCCATTACTTAACTTTCTAAACAAATCCCATGACTCTCCAATAAAGAATTTGTTGTTTCCTGTTATTAAAATCAAAATCCCAGCCCATCTTCACCTACACAATTCCTTTGGGAGGATGGAAAATGTAAAACAATGAATGGATAAATGAACATTGACAGAAACAAGAATGGTATGCCAAAATCCTCTGCTACTTAAACATTATTCACTCCTTCATCCAAAGATTTATGCAACTAGGCAGTAAATGAAGGTTGAGAATGCAAAGATGAATAAAGAAAAAGAAAAAAAGCAATTCTTTCAGAGAGTGCAGAATCCATAGGCAGATAAATTCACAAAGAATGACCAGTGAGCTATAGCTGTGTCAAAAAAATATAGTTATAAAGATTTATAAAAAGGTCAGGAAATTTCAAGGAATGGAAGACCTCAGTTCAGTTCAGTTCAGTCGCTCAGTCGTGTCGGACTTTTTGCGACCCCATGAATCGCAGCACGCCAGGCCTCCCTGTCCATCAACAACTCCCGGAGTTAACTGTAAGTAATTTTTCAAGCCGTGATTAACACTTATACTGAGTTATGCTTCACAAAGTCTTTGACACCGATTATTTTATCCCCCAATATCCTATGATGGAGACACAGTGCTTTTATTGCAAGTCTCTGATCTTACTTATGCACAAGAAGAAACCAAGACCAAGAGAGATTAATATCTTATTTTGTACTGGAATTGTACAGATCTACACATAAAAAGATTATAAAGGTATTCCTAACCTTTAATCTAGTAATCTCACACCTAGGAATTTAGCTGCTTTGACCCTTCCCTAAAACCAAAAAATATATTATAAACAGTAAGATTTCCTTATAAAGATAAACAAAAGATTACCTGTCATTAGTAACTTATTATTGTGCTAATAAAAATGCATCAACCTAAAATCTATACTCCACAAGCAGCCTGTTTATTCATATATTATGTTCGATCTAGAACAGTAAATAAAAATATTTTAGATAAAACTGTTTTTCAACCTACATGTATATTTTTCTCAACTTTTAATGTATATTTTTCAGATCTCTAGAAACTTGTCTTCTTGATACTGTGCATGGCGAGCAATCAAATCAATTTATTGTCTCATATGAAATATACTTAACTCCTTCCAGTCTATATACCCGACCCCCGTACTCAAGATTTTAATAACAGCTGGAAAAATTTTTGAGAGAAAAATCACATCATCTTAAGAGAAAGAAGCAAAACTTTGTGTATCTAACATAAATGGTACTATGCTAAGAAAAACTTCAAGAAACATATTAAATATATTCATGTTTGATACCACAGCTTTAAGCATAACCCAGAGTCACAAGCTAGAATCAAGATTGCAGGGAGAAATATCAACAACTCAGATATGCAAATGATATGCCACTTTTATGGCAGATAGTGAAGAGAAACTAATGAGCCTCTGGATGAAGGTGAAAGAGGAGAATGAAAAAGCTGGCTTAAAACTCAGCATTCAAAAAATGAAGATCATGGCATCCATTCCTATCACTTCATGGCAAATAGACGGGGAAAATATGGAAACGGTGTCAGATTTCATTTTCTTGGTCTCCAAAATCAGTGCGGACAGTGACTGCAACCACAAAATCAAAAGATGCTTGCTCCTTGGAAAAATAGCTGTAACAAACCTAGACAGTGTTTTAAAAAGCAGAGACATCACTTTACTGACAAAGGTCCATATAGTCAAAGCTATGGTTTTTCCAGTAGTCATGTGTGGATGTGAGAGCTGGACCACAAAGAAGGCTGAGTCCTGATGAATTGATTCCTTCTAACTGTAGTGTTGGAGAAGACTCTTGAGAGTCCCTTGGACAACAAGGAAATCCAGCCAGTCAACCCTAAAGGAACTCAGTCCTGAATATTCATTGGAAGGACTGATGCTGAAGCTGAAACTCCAATACTTTGGCCACCTGATGTGCAGAAAAGACCCTAATGCTGGGAAAGATTGAAGGTGGGAGGAGAAGGGGATGACAGAGTATGAAATGGTTGCAGGGCATCATTGACTCACGGATATGAGTTTTAGAAAACTTTGGAGATAGTGAAGGACAGGGAAGTTTGGCATGCTGCAGTCTGCGGAGTCATAGAGAGGTGAGACTTCACGACTGAATAACAACAAATATTTTGTCATTTCCACCACACTGCACAACTCTTGTTTGAATGCATGTATATGTGTGTATTTGTGTTTTTCCTTTAGTTCTCTCATCACAGACTATAATTTTTGACTTGTACGATTACTTCATTAACATCAGTTACGTCTTTAATTCTGAAGATTCACAGGGCAAGGGTATTCCTCTTACCATCCATCAATCCTCTATCACCTAGAAGGTCGCACGGCACATGGTAGGTACTCAGAAAATACTCTTTCATGGCTGGTCCTTAAGATTCAGGTCAGTGTTCTATGAACTGTGTCATGATACTGCTATTGAAACAGTACTAAGCATTCAAGACCTTACAGCCATGCTAGATTTACTCTCAAAAGAACTCAGAGAAGGTAACAATATTGAAACTAAATCACCACCACCATGGATTAGCCAGGAAATTTTATCAGTTTCAGAAGAACTACCCTGAGAAAACACAATTCCAATACTTTCTTCAGTTTTAAGAAATAAAGTATCAACTTCTCAGTGAGCAAATTATTTCCAAATTTCCACTGGGGAATCACATTCACCAAAAGGTATTAAAAGCCTGAAAAATTAGAGTTTAAAAGTTCAAAGTGTCAGTTTCCCTGATTCATGTTTCCCTTTGGCATAACACAGCATTACCTCCATGCTTTACTCTTTTCCAGTCTGACTGGAAGGAAAAATGAACTTTTATTTAGCCATTATATATAATGCCCACTATCAGAGTGAGGTCAGTCACAAAGGACGCATGACTGAATGCCAACAGCCCACTTAACCTTGACAGCCTCTTTCTAGGTGCTTAATACGGCTGCAGCTCCTCTAGGCTGGAACCACTTTGACAGTGATGGGTTTTTAAACAAGGCTTAATAATAACATCCTCAACTTTTGATAGTCCACCTATTCAAAAAAAAGGATACATTCGCTTACTGACCCTAACATAATGGACAGAACTTTGTAAACTCTCAGGTAATAAATTCTGACAAAAAAGGAGAAATATCTCGAAGAAATTGAATTACATTCTCCTTACAGAGATATGAGGTGTCCTGGGTTATAATTCTATTTGAAACTTATTTTTATTAATATATGATCATACATATAGAGAACATTTTCACCATAATCTGAGTTATAGTGACATAAATTACTTATTTTGGAAATAGACTCAGAGGTAAGGAAAATGGCCTATTTTGTTGAAAATTCTTAGATATTACCATACTATGTGCTGTGTGTGCTGTGCTCAGTTGCGTCCAACTCTTTGTGACCCCAGGAACTGTAGACTGCCAGACTCCTCTGTCCATGGTATTCTCCAGGCAAGGATACTGGAGTGGATTGCCATGCCCTCCTCCAGGGCACCTTTCCGACCCAGGAACCGAACCCACATCTCTTGCATCTCCTGCATTGCAGGCAGATTCTTTACCACTGTGCCAATATGTTAATTCCTCCAATAGTCCTTGTGGCTGCTGCTGCTAAGTCGCTTCAGTTGTGTCCGACTCTGTGCGACCCCATAGATGGAAGGCCACCAGGCTCCCCCGTCCCTGGGATTCCTCAGGCAAGAACACTGGAGTGGGTTGCCATTTCCTTCTCCAATGCATGAAAGTGAAAAGTGAAAGGGAAGTCACTCAGTCGTGTCCGACTCTTCACGATCCCATGGACTGCAGCCTTCCAGGCTCTTCCATCCATGGGATTTTCCAGGCAAGAGTACTGGAGTGGGGTGCCATTGCCTTCTCTGATAGTCCTTGTAGGTGATCAATATTATCCCATTTTACACATGATGAAACAGAGTCAGAGAAATGAAGAAAAATTTTCAGTTTGCTAATGTGTTAGAGCCCATATTCAGTCTACAAAACCTGGTTCTTTGCATAATTCCATCTACTTTTTTCTTCTGGCCTAGATTTGCAAACCATACTATAGTCCCATCTCACCCTGCCCTTTGCTGTAGTGACTGTTTTAGAAGAAGTTCTCTTTCCTCAGGATCCACTCTGCCAGGACAGAAAAGTGTAGATTTCTCTGTAAGGGCACTTGGCAGAGCTTTTCCACATTAATATATATATATATATATATATATATATATATATATATATATATTTATATTTATATTTATAGGGATGTATGAAGTTTAACAGTCATGCTTACCATGTGCTATAGACCTAGCTATTCAAATTGTGCTCCTGTGGGAAACTCAAACAGGAGGAACTGAAACATGAAATAGAGAACAGAATTATGATTAATGAGGGTCATGGCAGCATTGTTCATGGTTGTAAAAAATAACAGAACTAACCACATATCTCCTGACAAGAGATTGAACAATAAACTGCAGTATATTCATTCAATAGAATATAATACAGGAATGAAGATGAACCACATTCAGCCTTTCACATTAAGCAAAAAGAGACTTGGTGCAAAATATTATTAAATAGTTTCAAAGGTAAGGGAGAAGCAGATGATGACAAGGCAGCCATGAGATGTCATGAATGTAGCAGAAAGGCAGAAGCCATGAGACCTTCAACAGACATTCATTCATTCAACAAATACTGAGTGCCTGCTAACTACAAGGCTCTACTAACCCCAGAAGGGCACTAGTGAATAAGAACAAACTGGAGCTTGCTTTCCCAGTTTTGAGACAAGATGGTCAGTTTGGTTTGAGACAGGTCTAGTTTAATTTAAGGTGGATCATAGTATGCAGGTGAAGGTGTCTAGATACACTAGAGGCTGGAGTCTAAGAGAAAGATAAAGAACAGAAACTGAGATTTGGGAGTCACAAAGAAATGAAAGTTGAAATCACAAGAGAGAAGAAAAAGGATTCTGTGACAGGAAAATAGATTAGAACTGAGAACTAACAATCGAGAAGTTCTATAAGTTAGGGACAGCGAGAATAGAAGGCATCCAGGATAAAGGGAAAAATCAACCAGAGACACAGAAAACCAGGTTGGACAAGCTGGCAGAGAAGGCAAAAGAGGAAAACTTTCAAAGGTCAGAGGATGAGGAGGGAAGTTTTCCTAAAGACAGGTAAGGACTGGAGTAGGAACAAAGAGTTGGACGCCACAGGATCTCTGAGGGGCCATGTTGTCCTTTGCCATGTTCTGTCTCCTGGGAAAGCCAACATGCACATTATGCTCAGAAATTCCAGAGTGGAAGGAGGTCATGTGGCAGTTCCTTGCAGAGTTTCAGAGTCTTCATGATGTGCTGAAATGGAGGCGGATCAAGAGAGATGGGGTCTGAGAGCAAAGCACAGAGATCGCCAAGTCTCAGTAGAAGATATTCTTTTGACAAGATGCTGAGAAGTGACAAGTTCAAAGTGACAGGATGCAGTATGGAGAGCGGGGTGAAGGGGTAGCAGTGACCGCAAACACTGATGTTAATGTCCAATGTCATCATGAAATCGTGGAGAAGGAGAACCAGGTACTCACCACTCCCTCATGCCCTGACTTCATGTAGGACTTCATGAAACTTGAAATCTAGAGAAGGAAAAGATGGTAAAGAGCTCTGATTTGACTGAGAAAATATGAATTAGATGATTTTGCCGTAAATTAACTTTGGTTAAGTTTCCATGATTTGGAAGAATTTGGCTCAAAACAGAAATGAAGGAAAGAATCAATACCACATAGAAGATGAGAGCCCAGAACCTAAAGACTGGCTATTTGAGTGCAAATCTTAGTCCCATCACTTATTAGCTGGGTGATCTTCTTTATGCCTCAGTGTCTTCACTTATAAATAAGATTAATAATAGATTTACCCTATGAAGTTTTTATGGGGATTGAATTGATATTTGTATACTACATGGAATAGTTTTTGATGTGCAGTATGTGCTTTTTTTTTTTGAGAATACTTTTATTACAGAAACCTGGGTATTTTGTATATTTCCTACATAACTAATTACAGGAAAAGTAGTCAATAATATAAAAAGAAACAAAGGAGAACAAGTGATGAAAGAAATGCACTGGATTTAATGATGAGGAGAATCTGCAAAGACCTTGAGTGTCAAGTTATTGAGCATCAAGGTGGGAAAGCTTGAGGAGTACAGAGGATGACAAGTGAGAGCCACTACAGATTCATCATTTGACACATCTGCCTATGGAAGGAAGAGAGAACGGTTCAAGCCATCTTGGTATTAGATTTTGTGCTTATCATAAATATTTCCATAGCATTCTGGGCCACAGGATCATATGCCTTACACTATTTCTGATAGACGTAACCCAAAGTGTGACTTTATAATTATTCCAGACTGGGGAGTTAGAGACAGACTATAGTGACCGCCTTACCATTAAGGAATCCACAGTGGTAGAGACTGCTGACAGCTCCCTTTTATTCTCTCATGGTCAGAGCTAGCCTATTCACTGCAGTCTTTCTTGATGTCAGCTGGACCTACCGAGTGAGTTCTTGTATGAGAGTAAGAGTTCTGTGTCAGATTCAGGCCTAGATGACAGAATCTACCATGTTCTTTTCCTCTCCAAGTGCCAGGAGTGAAGATAACTCCCAGGCTGGCTTGAAGTTCTGTGGGAAAATGGCAGAGCCCCTACCAGCTACCACTTAAAAGACCACGTGGAGGAGGGTGGTATGCCCACCTCTTCACCACTCATTTCTATTACAACAGTGAGAAATAAATTTCTACTGCATTTGGAAAAAGGACCATTTGAAGACTATCTTATTGGTTATTATACTCTAACTGGTTAGTGAAATCTCAAATAGAGAGGGTGCTACCTGGGTAGCACTCTCATATATCAAGGTTTATACAAATTAGATTTATGCAGTCCAGCTGAAAATGGAGTTATAGCTATGTATATTTTCACAGGGTTTCCCAAACTTCAGTAATTTTTACATCAGTTTTATAACCTTTGCAGGATTGAAGTTATCCTTTTTATCCCCAGTGCTTGGAATATCTGTTAAATGAAAATGCGTGTGTGGAAGTATGTTTCCCATATGGCTCAGTGGGTAAAGAATCCATCTGTAATGCAGGAGACACAGCAGACATGGGTTCGATCCCTGGGTCAGGAAGATCCCCTGGAGGAGGGCATGGCAACCCACTCCAGTGTTTTTGCTTGGAGAATCCATAGAGTTGCAAACAATAGGACATGACTGAAGCGACTGAGCATGCACACATGTTTGTGCATGTGTGTGTGTGTGTGTGTATAGATATACACACACACACACATACATATCGCTGGTACTTAATATTTTTCTTTCAATAGGTTCACCTGTTGAACTTAAATACCCACATGAATATTGTATTACACAAAATACATACTTTTATACATACCCATGTGAGAATAAGTAGATACACACACAGAGGTATATACATAAACATAAATATATATGAAATTATGAGTTTGCTATTTGGTTGTTTCTTTCAGTTAATATTTAAATAACTAAAATTATAATACCATTACCTGAATGGGAAGGAAGTCCAAAAGGGAAGGGATATATGTATGTATATATGGGTGATTCATTTGGCTGTACAGTAAACTCACACAACATAGTAAAACAACTATACTTCAATAAACATTTTTAAAAATTAAATTACCAATCTGTTCTTACAACCCAATCAATTCGCATTACCAGAGATGGAGGTATTACACTTTCAGAAATACCAATTCAATGCAGTTAATTTGCTTATTATGCAGTCTGCCAAAGCATTCTCCTCTTTCATGTCATGGAGTAGACCCCCCCCCCCCGCAAGGTAATAGTGTTCACTTCCAGAGAGAATGTACCCATCACAGGGAAGCCCAGTGAATTCCTTAGTATGATACCATCTACTTGATAATAATAAATATGGATGTGATATACAATAATGCCTTGGAATCAGATACAGCATTCAGTATCTAGTTTGCTGAATTTTATGAATCCTGAACCTTATTTTTCCCCATGTTTCTAGGTAAAATGAAGTATCCTAACTCATGTTTATAGAATTTACTTTTCTACATTTCTAAACAGGTCAGTTGCTTTATGTATGTATATACACAAATATAGGTTTAAGAGAACAATATCATGGAAGTTAGGCTTATATTTTGTGTTACTTTGAAAAACAACTTTTTAAAATGGTAAGCCAGAAAGAAAAACACCAATACAGTATACTAACACATATATATGGAATTTAGAAAGATGGCAATGACGACCCTGTATGCAAGACAGGAAAAAAGACACAGCAGTGTATAACGGACTTTTGGACTCAGAGGGAGAGGGAGAGGGTGGGATGATTTTGGAGAATGGCATTCTATCATGTATACTATCATGTAAGAATTGAATTGCCAGTCTATGTCTGATGCAGGATACAGCATGCTTGGGGCTGGTGCATGGGGATGACCCACAGAGATGTTATGGGGAGGGAGGTGGGAGGGGGGTTCATGTTTGGGAACACATGTAAGAATTAAAGATTTTAAAATTAAATAAAAATTTAAAAAAAAAAAGAAAAAAAGAAAATGGTAATCTCTTTCATGTTTGGGAAGACATGTAAGAATTAAAGATTTTAAAATTAAATTAAAAAAATTAATTAAAAAAATAAAAAAATAAAAAATAAAGTTAAATTAAATTAAAAAAAAGAATTTAAGAAAATAATTAGTTTGAAAGCTGACTGCAACTATAACATTTTAGTAAAGTATTTAACATTTTATAATTATTTCAGAATATTAAAAATTTTTAAATATATTTAACATGAAAAAATTTTAAATGTACATTTTTGATCCAGACATTCCATTTAGAATTTCTCAGAGGAAAAATACGTACCAATATATACATACAAAGGATATTTATCGAATCATTGTTCATAATCGGAAACAATCTGAATGTCCAATACTAAGAAAACAGTTGCATGAATTATGTGACATCTATCCTATAACATACAAGATAAACGTGGGAAAAAAAAAACAGTTTAGATTTCTATCTACTCTCTTGAAGGTCTATGTCATAGATGGATAAGTGAAAAATGCAACAAAAAACAGTTTAGATTTCTATCTACTCTCTTGAAGGTCTATGTCATAGATGGATAAGTAGAAAAACATGTACAGTGGGCTCTCATTTTTATAAACAGTTTTGTACCTGGATTTATGTTTGAATGAGTAAGAATAATGGTAAAGGTAAAGATATACATTATGTTATCTTAGGGAAGGCAAAGGAGAGGAAATCAATTCATTATACATTTTTATATTATTTTAGTTGTATAATAACCATATATTTTTTAATTAAAAAAATCTGACAGAACACATGTAAGAATTAAAGATTTTAAAATTAAAAAAAATAAAAAATGAAAAGACAAAAAAATAATAATAATAATAATTGTTTTCCAAGTAGCAGGGAAAACTCTATTCAGTTTTATTTTTTTTTATTAAATTTTAAAATCTTTAATTCTTACATGTGTTCCCAAACATGAAACCCCCTCCCACCTCCCTCCCCATAACATCTCTGTGGGTGATCCCCATGCACCAGCCCCAAGCATGCTGTATCCTGCGTCAGACATAGACTGGCAATTCAATTCTTACATGATAGTATACATGATAGAATGCCATTCTCCCAAATCATCCTGCCCTCTCCCTCTCTCTCTGAGTCCAAAAGTCCATTATACACAGCTGTGTCTTTTTTCCTGTCTTGCATACAGGATCGTCATTGCCATCTTTCTAAATTCCATATATATGTGTTAGTATATTCAGTTTTAAAGTTTGCCTTTTACCTCTTTTCCTAGCAATTAAAAATTTTTTATGTAATTAGAAAAGTTTGTTTTCTAGTAATTGTATATACATGCCTGTTTTAATATTTACTATGTACTTTTCATATGTGGTTTTTTAATTAAATGCCACAAATTTACAGAGTTACCATAAAGGGTGGCAAAACTATTGAACAAATCTGGATTTATATTCACTACATTCATAACACAGTTTGGAAAAACAGCCAAAATATTTGACTTCAGTGCTTCACCAAAACTGCTCTTGTTAACTTTTAATCAATCCTGTTGACTGAAGCTAATTAAAATAGCACCAGCTTTAATGAGTCTAAGGGGAACTTAATTGATGTTCTCCTAACAAACAAGCATTTTAAGAGAGAAACCCAAGTCGAAACTGGATTCATTTTAACAATGCCGGAAGCCTGTTCAATCCAGGGTCTTTCGTTATGGATAGGTGATCGGCCTGGGAATGTGATAAATGAACACTGTGAAAAAGAGCCAAAGTTTGGAAAGATATGACTTCATTCAGGCACACTCAGAAGTGCAGGAAATTACAAATGTATATGCACACATATAGCTGGGCTTTCCTGGTGGCTCAGTGATAAAGAATCTGCCTGCCAAACAGGAGATGCTGGTTCAATCCCTGGGTCGGGAAGATCCCTTGCAGAATGAAATGGCTACCCACTCCAGTTTTCTTGCCTGGAGAATCCCATGAACAGAGGAGCCTGGAGAGCTATAGTCCATGCAGTCACAAAAGAGTTGGACACGACTTAGCACTTAGCGACTAAAAACCACCACTACCACATAGAGCCACTGAGAAAAAGTATTTGGAAAGAAACCACAGATTTGGAATGCAACAAAAGAGTGGATACTTTAATTTGGTTTGAAAAGTTCTTATTGAGAGCATGATACATTCTTTCACCTGCTTCTCTCAAACATTTTATTTAAATTTTATATTACCTGTCCAGTTCTGTACTATAAGAATAAAACAATAAAAAGATAGCCCTGTCACAAGTCCAAATGATGCCATTTTAAGAAATACAAGTGCCACCTCTTCTCCAGATTCTTTACTGCTATCCACCTGAAAGCTGTTATAAGAAATACACAGATCTCAGTTGATTACAAATATTAATATCTACCCTGGAGTTGTACCTGAAGTATAATTGAGGGTACAGAGATACATAAGAGAACAGATATACCATAAGACCATTTCAATATAGTGGTGAGTGTCAAACTCAGAGATGTATACCCCATGAATTAGGAGGATCCAGTCTCAAAGTCTGGGAATTGCTTTCCTGAAAAAATAATAGCTTTTACCTATGAAAAAATGAAGGGTCACTGGTAGATCTGGGCCAGAGCAGGAAAGGATCCAGGAAGAGGCCCCTTACATAGAAATGTGGGTTCACGTGGCAGAAAGTTGACATCCTCTAACAAAAAAAAGTGATTTTCTTCAATATAAAGAAGAAAATTTATATTCTTCCTCTCTTTTTATTCTATGACAAGTCTCAACTTTTGGTGAGACCTGAAGATCCACTTTATCTACACTATTAATATCCTCTTTGGAACGACTGGGCAGCTGGAAAGAGCAAAGTGAAAGGCAAGAGTTCACAAAATAAGAACTTGTGCCTCTGTAGAGAAGAACCTGTAACCATGCCTCAATGTAATGTGATGACCTCTACTCTGAATCAGCTGAGAACTAGGAAATCCAGTGTACTTACAGATACACTGTGAAAGCAAGAAGGGAATGAGCAAGAGTGTTACTTGAAATGTACAAAATAATTTTTCCCTAGCAATTTCCAAATCAAATATTTTTAGAGCATCAAGCCTCTGTCCACACTTCAGAAATTGAAGACTAAAAGTTGTGGTTTTTTTTTCCCCTTCCCTTTTCTCATGATATTCTACCTTGGACCATTTTTAAAAATATGTTTCCAATCTTGACATAAAATCATTTATTTCTTTTATTCAGTTCACTTCAGTTCAGTCGCTCAATCATGTCCAGATCTTTGCAACCCCATGGACTATAGCATGCCAGGCCTCCCTGTCCATCACTGCCTCCTGGAGTTTACTCAAACTTATGTCCATTGAGTCAGTGATGCCATCCAACCATCTCATACTCTGTCCTCCCCTTCTCCTTTCACCTTCAATCTTTCCCAGCATCAGGGTCTTTTCCAAGGAGTCAGTTCTTGGCATCAGGTGGCCAAAGTATTGGAGTTTCATTTCAGCATCAGTCCTTCCAATGAACATTCAGGACTGATTTCCTTAAGGATGGAATGGTTGGATATCCTTGCAGTCCAGGGGACTCTCAAGAGTCTTATCCAACACCATGGTTCAAAAGCATCAATTCTTTGGTACTCAGCTTTCTTAATAGTTCAACTCTCATATCCATACATGACTACTGGAAAAACCATAGCCTCGACTAGACAGACCATTTTTGGTAAAGTAATGTCTCTACTTTTTAATATGTTGTCTAGTTTGGTCATAGTTTTTCTTCCAAGGAGCAAGTGTCTTTTCATTTCATGGCTGCAGTGATTTTAGAGCCCCCCAAAATAAAATCTGCCACTGTTTCTATTGTTTCCCCATCTATTTGCCATGAAGTGATGGGACTGTATGTCATGATCCTAGTTTTCTAAATGCTGAGTTTTAAGCCAATTTTTTCACTCTCCTCTTTCACTTTTATCATCTTGATTCCATCTTGATTCCAGCTTGTGCTTCATCTAGCCCAGAGTTTCTCATGATTTACTCTGCATATAAGTTAAATAAGCAGGGTGACAATATACAGCCTTGATGTACTCCTTTCCAGATTTGGAACCAGTCTGTTGTTTCATGTCCAGTTCTAACTGTTGCTTCCTGACCTGCATACAGGTTTCTCAAGAGGCAGGTCAGGTGGTCTGGTATTCCCAACTCTTCCAGAATTTTCCACATTTTATTGTGATCCACATATCCAAAGGCTTAAGTGTAGTCAATAAAGCAGAAATAGATGTTTTTCTGGAACTCTCTTGCTTTTTCAATGATCCAGCAAATGTTGGTAATTTGATCTTTGGTTTTTCTGCCTTTTCTAAAACCAGCTTGAGCATCTGGAAGTTCACAGTTCACATATTATTGAAGCCTGGCTTGGAGAGTTTTGAGCATTACTTTGCTAGTGTGTGAGATGAGTGCAATTGTGTGTTAGTTTGAGCATTCTTTGACATTGCCTTTCTTTGGGACTAGAATGAAAACTGACCTTTTCCAGTCCTGTGGCCACTGCTGAGTTATCCGAATTTGCTGGTATCTTTGAGGATTTGAAAGAGCGCAATTGGAATTCTATCACCTCCAGTAGCTTTGTTCATAGTGATGCTTTCTAAGGCCCACTTGACTTCACATTCCAAGATGTCTGGCTCTAGGTGAGTGATCAAACCATTGTGATTATCTGGGTCATGAAAATCTTTTTTGTATAGTTCTTCTGTGTATTCTTGCCACCTCTTCTTAATATCTTTTGCTTCTGTTAGGTCCATATCATTTATGTCCTTTATTGTGCCCATCTTTGCATGAAATGTTCCCTTGGTATCTCTAATTTTCTTGAAGAGATCGCTAGTCTTTCCCTTTCTGTTGTTTGCCTCTATTTCTTTGCACTGATCACTGAGGAAGGCTTTCTTAATCTCTCCTTGCTATTCTTTGGAACTTTGCATTCAGTTTCATTCAGCAGCTTACACATCACCAAGACAAAAGGAGAGCACTTGCCTTGGGTGCTGGACTCAGCCATACATATGATTATCAATGGCAAATGCACTTGAGCAGAACATGTATGGGGGCTGCCTTGGATTTCAGTCACTGTGGGTGAGAATCTTACAGGGAACCAAGAAAAAAAGATACTGAGGGTTGGGGAAGGAGATAGGCCTATGTTTCTATATCATTATTCTTCAAGGTACTCAAAGTGTTGTATATAAGATGGGGACTTAACTGGTGATCCAGTGGCTAAGACTGCATGCTCCCAGTGCAGAGGGTCCAGGTTCAATCATTGCTCAAGGAAGCAGAGCCCACATGCAACAACTAAAGTTTCTTCATGCAGCAACTAAGGCCCACCACAGCCAAATAATAAATAAGTAAGATGATTTGCTGTGATCTGAAACAGAATTATTTGTATGTTTTAGAGGTACTGGAAATAAAATTCTAAATGAACCTAGTGTTTTCACAGAATTAGACACTAATAAGAATGTGTCTTCCTCCTCACACAATCTCATCTCCCTTTGTCTGTTCACTGGATAATATTATACTATTTTAAAATTTTTTTAATATTTTTACTAAATTATTGACAATTCTTACTATTTTTATAAGAGTTTTAAATAGCAGTGCAAGATTGACTTGCTAGGAAAATGTGAGTTAAAGTATAACAAACTAGTTATACTTTATAACTAGTAAGCATTTAGCCACCTTTAGCTATTGTGAACTAAATTCATTCATATATTTTTCTAAGCACCATTCATTCCATTGGTGATCATCAGCAGTTATATATGTCATAATAGTACGAAGACAACTAATTGAGGACACTGTAGCCTTAAGATTTTCTGAGAGCAATTTTCTGATAAGCAGATTTTGGTCATAATTTTACCAGTTGTAAAATTATGTGCTGTGCCAGGAACTAGGCCACAAAACTCTTACGAGAGCAGCAGTAACTGAATGGTAACCATTGTGGATGTGTGTTCTTCACTCTTCATGGAGAGGTGCAGAAAAAGTGCTCACTGGAGAGACAAATACAGCCAAGATCGCGACTGTGATTGAACAAAAAGTGTACTTATATACAAAGCAAATTCCTATTTAGAGCTTAAGGTTTTTAAAGAAAGTGAAAGTGACTCAATCGTGTCTGACTCTTTGAGACTCATGGACTATACAGGAGTGGGTAGCCTTTCCTTTCTCCAGGGGATCTTCCCAACCCAGGGATCAAACCCATGTCTCGAGCATTACAGGCAGATTCTTTACCAGCTGAGCCATAAGAGAATCCCAAGAATACTGAAGTGGGTGACCTATCTCTTCTCCAGCAGACCTTTCTGATCCAGGAATCAAACTGGGGTCTCCTGCATGGCAGGCAGATTCTTTACCAACTGAGCTAACAGGGAAGCCCTTAAAGTTGTCTATAAATTTCTCATTTACAGTCATCTAAGAGTGCTCCAATCTAGAGCTATAGTGAAAAGGATGTTCTCTTCCCAGTCTGTATATAACCTGTAAAGCCCTGGTGGTCAGAATCTTCCCAAGCTTGATGTAATCTCCTTTATACCAGAGGAAAAAATACATCAAGAAGTCTAAATCCTTTTCAGGGTATCTCAGTGCTGGAGTGGATCCAATCTTTGGTGACAGTCTGTCTGTCTGAATATACCAGTAATATACCTCAGGCTAAATAGCGTAGCAGGTAAAACAGGTCTGAAAAGAGCAGGAAGTTCATTTCATTTCAACTGGGGTAAAAGAGATCACTCCAGAAGAATTCTAACTTCAGTTATAAGTTATATATTAAAAAGTTACATATAAAAAAATGAGAAAAGTACTGTTATTCACTCAGTCGTATCTGCCTCTTTGTGACCCCCATGGACTGCAGCTCACCAGGTTCCTCTGTCCATGGAATTCTCCAGGCAAGAATACTGGAGTGGGTAGCCATTTCCTTGTCCAGGGACTCTTCCGGACCCAGGGATTGGACGCAGATCTTCTGCATTGCAGAAGATCTTTACCGTCTCAGCCACCAGGGAAGTCCACATATTAAAAAGTTATATCTAAAAAAATTTACTGGCTTGCATGTGATCAACCAAAAGAGAAAAACAAGGCATTCACAGAATAGGTTTCCATAATCTCATCTTGAATTTTTACTCTCCCATGTCATAGCAGCAAATTATAGCCAGAAGAGGGACATGTTTTTTTTTCCTTTTTCAAAGGGGCAGATTCCAGCCTTGGAAACACCAGGAAAATAAAAAAAAACCCATCACTAAATGTAGGGTTTTGAGATACTGTTTCAAACTTTAAAAATTTAATGAATTGGTTCACATCAGGCTACCAATAGATGAATGCTTTTGTTCTTGGCACCCTGCCTTTATAAAGAATACCTGGATAGAAAATGTGAATAAATAAACAAGAATGATGAATGTACTCACATTTAAAGATGGAGAGAGAGAAGAGGACCTTTTCAAATACCACCTGGGGGAAGAACTTATAATTTCCCATTCAGAGGTACTCATCATATATCCTGCCCAACTAATCAATTGTGTTTACTATTTTAGTTTTCATTAAGTCTTAACACAAAGCTACTTGGGATAAATATACAAACAAGGTTTCGGGTGATTTTCTGCAACCACAGTAATTGCTTTTTCCGTAACATATTTTTTGGAAACATACATAACAATATAACCCCATGCTACATATTGAAGGCTTTTAAAAACGGATGTTATTTTTTAAATATCACTTTGAGGTTCACAGCAAAATTGTATAATGACATATCCACAATAATGTCATGCAGAATAGTTCCACTGCCATAAAAATCCTGTGTTTCACTTATACATCATTTCCCTCCCCAATCTCAGGTTAACATTGATTTTTTTTTTTAATAGTCTCCATAATTTTGCTTTTTACCCAATGTCATACAGTTGGACTTATATGGTATGTAGTCTTTTCAGATTGGCTTCTTTCTCTTACTAAGATGCATTTAAGGTTCCTCCATGTCTTTTCATGAGCTTGACAGCTCATTTCTTTTTAGCACTGAATAATATCCCATTGTCCACATGTATCACAGTTTATTTATCCATTCACTAACTGAAGGATATCTAGGTTGCTTCCAACTTTTAGCAATTATGAATAAAGCTGTTACAAATATTCATTTGCAGATTTTTGTGTGGATGTAAGTTTTCAACTTCATTGGGTAAATATCAAGGAGTGTTTATACTGCTATATCCCATAGTAAGAGTATGTTTAACTTTTTAAGCAACAGCCAAACTGTCTTCTAAAGTGGCTGTACCATTTTGCACTCCAACCAGCAACCTATGAGTGTTCCTATTATTGCACATTCTCCCCAGCATTTGGTGTTGCCAGTGTTTTTGAATTTTGACCACTCTAAATAGATAAGTAGGGGTATTTCATTGTTAATTTGCAATTACCTAAATTCATAGGATGTTGAACATATTTTTACATGCTTATTTGTCTTTGTGAGATGTTTGTTCAGGACTTTGCCCAGTTTTTTTAGTTGGGTTTATTTTTTTATTGTTAAATTTGTATATTTGCATTTGTAGAATTATTTGTGTATTTTGGATAAGCCTTATAAGATACATCTTTTGCAAATATTTCCTTGCAATCTATGGGAGAAAACCTCTTGACCCAATGAGTTTCATTTCTCATAGAAAAAGGTGCTTATTTGGGAGAATAAGATATTTCTTTGCCTGTCTGTCCCTGCAAGTAAACTTCAGATATCCAACTGATAATTCTACAAGTAGTATTTTCTGACACCTCCCACATTCAGAAATACATAAATTTTACCCAATTTATATTAATAGTTATCTTGTTCACAAATTAATTATAATAGATTTTTATCCCTCAAACTCTGTTCCTCAAACATTTCATTTTCTCTTTTCCTTTGTTATTGTTGTTTAGTCACTAAGTTGTGTCTGAATCTTTGTGACCCCATGGATTGTAGCTCGCCAAGCACCTCTATCCATGGGGTTCTCCAGGCAAGAATATTGGAATGTGTTCCTGTTTCCTATTCCAGGGAATCTTCCCAACCCAGGGATTGAATGCGTCTCCTGCATTGGCAGGCAGATTCTTTACTGCTGAGCCACCAAGGACCCATTTTAAAAACTGTCAGATTTTAGTATGCAGCCTACCTTTGCCAAAGATTAGCAGTAAATTGATCTTTGCCTGTGAGGACTAGGAGAGGAGAAGTAAGTTAGAGAATTTCTGTCTACACTTTCGATGGGATACCTATCACCTCAAGTTGTCCAGCTGTATTTGACTTCATAGCAAGATAATTTGTTAGGGTTTATTACTGGGACAGAGAAACCTGGTGTGCTACAAACCAGGGGGTTGCAAAGGGTTGGACACGATTTAGCAACTGAATAACAACTTTACGGGGGCAGCCACAGAGAAATATCACTTTAAGTTTTAAAGCTATGGATTCTAGAGAAAGAAAAGCATACATCTCTGATGGGGAAAAGAACTGAGAGTAATTCTTCATTTACGATGCCTCATTATACCATTAGGGAAGGCTTGACAGTGAACAATGGCAATGACCACAGAAAGGAACAATACAACTAATTAAAAAAAAAAAAAAAAAAGATTAACTTACAGGAATTCCATAGCCTGGGCAACGTAGAAGATAATCTCATATTAGTTTGCCTAGAAGGAAAATCACCTGCTTGCCCTTACTGAATACTCACAAGTTTTCAGGGCAAGCTGCTACATTTCACAGTTAGGTAAGCAAAACACAATGCTTTTTATTCCCTAGAATAGAGAGAGAGCTTTGGCTGGTAATGGTGAGGAATTATCAAAAAACTCATGTGCAAGATCCCATAAGAATCAAATCATCATCATTCATTTGATGACCATTTTCAGAATTATATCATGTAACTACTTAGTTGATAAAGACATACAAAAGCTTGCCCAGCTCTACACAATCAGACTACACTGAGAAACCTACAGGTAAGGATAGAAAGATATTATCCAAAACAACTCATGCCTCCTGTCAGAAAACTCCAGAAGGATAGACCTCCCCTCCTGCAAAATGAATTAGAAACAAAACTTCTATTATGGGGCTCATAAAAATTTCCCCCACATGACAAAATAGGACAATTACCATGAAGAAAAGCATTTGGCTTACTGTTACTTTCTCTGAGGAAAATAAATATACGAAGACAATGCTTATCTTTTACCATCACTAATTATTAATAGGGCTTCCCTGGCAGCTCAGCTGGTCAGAGAGATTCCCCTGGAGAAGGAACAGGCTACCCACTCCAGTGTTCTTGGGCTTCCCCGGTGGCTCACATGGTAAAGAATCCACCTGCAATGAGAAGACAGAGGTTCGACCCCTGGGTTGGGAAGATCCCCTGGAGGAGGGCATGGCAATCCACTCCAGTATTCTTGTCTGGAGAATCCCCATGGACAGAGGATCCTGGCAGGTCACAGTCCATGGAGTCACAAAGAATCAGACATGACTGAGCGACTAAGCACAGCCCAGTCATTAATAAGGGACACAAGTTTGTGACCTGATAGTAGAATCTGATGCTTGGAAGGATTGAAGGCAGGAGGAGAAGGGGACTACAGAAAATGAGAGGGTTGAATGACGTCATTGATTCAATGGACATGAGTTTAAGCAAGCTCTGGGAGATGGTGAAGGACAGGGAAGCCTGGCATGCTTCAGTCCATGGGGTCACAAAGAGTTGGACATGACTTAGCATCTGAACAAGAACAAAGTAGAATCTGATCCATAGAAGGGTTCCATTTGACTTCATTAAATAATGTATGAAATAGATGTAAAGATATTTCCTTTCTAATCTGAATTTCTTGCCAATTTCAGTAAACTGGGAAATCTAGTAATATTTGGTCCCTATTCCCAAGTGCAGACCAATGGGCTGGGCCTGAGAAGTAGCCACTCCCTAACATGAGCTTATGGTACCTGCCGTCACTCCCTATATCCTTATCACAAGTTCATTCTGTGATTTGCGTCACATACCTAATTCCTGTAGAAATTTGAATCCATAATTCCTAATATTGAATACGTTAGGAACATCCAACCAGTCCATTGTGAAGGAGATCAACCCTGGGATTTCTTTGGAAAGAATGATGCTAAAGCTGAAACTCCAGTACTTTGGCCACCTTATGCAAAGAGTTGACTCATTGGAAAAGACTCTGATGCTGGGAGGAATTGGGGGCAGGAGGAGAGGGGGACGATCGAGGATGAGATGGCTGGATGGCATCACGGACTCGATGGACGTGGGTCTGAGTGAACTCCGGGAGATAGTGATGAACAGGGAGGCCTGGCGTGCTGCGGTTCATGGGGTCACAAAGAGTCGGACACGACTGAGCGACTGAACTGAACTGAACTGAAGGAACATGGACTTGATGAAACCACAGAAGTCTTAAAAAGTGATTTATATGTAAGATATTTTTTTAATGCAAGAGCTGAGATTTCTGGAATGGTGGAATGAGGGCCTCCATAAATATGTTCTTTCATTAAATCAATAAATCACCTGCAAACTTGTCAAAATCAACTTTTTAGGAACTCTACAAATTAATCAAAAGAACATAACAATCTGAGGAACAGTTTATTTTTAAAAAAACTCCAAAACATCAGTAAGAATGGCAGTGTTTGGGGCATGTTAACTTGGTCTATCCCTTGCCTCTTTCCTAAATCCCATGCATCCTTGAAAACCGGTAGCTTTGCATCTGCAGTACCTATAAAACCATAAGTTGGGCTGCCATCACAGGCAGATAAGGGGCTTCACACTCCTTAAGTCCCATCAGCGGTGTGTTCTTGCTATTTGGTTTATCTCATGGCTCCCACTCCCCCAGCCCCTGCAAAACATTATTTGACCTAACTAGAAGCTGACTCTTTGAAATGAGTTCCATCCTTAGGCTGTTTGTCAAAAACAATAAACAGAAATTGTTTAAAAACACAGCAGCTTAAATCAGTGATGCAAACTGAAACAAACAAGAACCTGACCAAAGGGGGGGAAAAATGTAAAAGAAGATCTGAGTAATGAGATATCCACAACTGACTTTGAGAAGTTCTGACATATTTCTGGGGATCTAGGAAAGCCACACAAATGTTCAGGTTTCTGCATATGACCAGCCAAGATTTAAGGGAGCCCTGAGTGCTTTCTTCTGATTGGGTGACTTTGAGGCCCTGGCACAAGCAGAAAATAAAGGTTAAAGTAGACTTACAAGCTGCCTTAGTATTGAATGTTTGGTCCAACACATGCACACTAAATCTTCTATAAAAACTGAAAGATTTATTGGTTCAAGGCATTTAAGAAATCTCTATTCAATCATTAACTGACTGCCAAATTAAGTAGAGACATCAATGGCCACCGACTACAGGGAACAGAGACTTTACAGAATAAATTTTGACCTTGGAACCCTTTCTTTTTCTGAGAATAGGGTTTGACCAAGGACTTGATACTTAAGATACTTGGTATTAAGACAGAGGCCCTTCTACATATATTGTGATTCCTAATAAGCATTTGTTCTGATTTGTGCCAACTATTTGTGGAATTGGGTAGTTGGAGGAAATTTGGGCAGCTGTCAAAGGGAAATGGATTAGTAAACTATGTGAAAGCTTTTTACAACAGCAATTAGAAGCAATGAACTAGATGGACATAGATAGCAAAATGGTGCTTCCCAGGTGATGCTAGTGGTAAAGAACTCACCTGCCAAGGCAGGAGTCATAAGAGATGTGGGTTTGAATCCATGGGCTGGGAAGATCGCCTGGAGGAGGGTATGGCAACCCACTCCAGTATTCTTGCCTGGAGAATCCCATGGGGAGAGGAGCTTGGTGGGCTACAATCCATGGGGCCACAAAGAATCAGACATGACCGAGCATGGATGCACGGAGATAGTAAAATGGAGGGGTCATAAATGGTCAAAATGGCATGAAAAAAGTAAAACAGATTGAGGGTTATAAGCCCTCACACATGCACACAAAATAATAGTATTTATTTTGCAATAATTTATAAAAATAAAGGATATTTAGAAAACACTGGAATGTGATGCCTACAGAGAAGAGAGAAATGAGAATGGAGAATACATACAGAAGGATTTTCAGGGTCAGGTCATTGATGCAATCTCTGTAACCAAGGAAGGAAAAAAAAAGAAGAAGAAGAAGAAGAAGAAGGAAGGAAGAGGAGGGAAGGGAAGAAAGATAAATATTGAGTGGAAAATGAAAAATAGAAAAGACTGAAGGAAACTAAAGAGTAATAATGGGGAAAAAGTCTACATTTGAGGCAATAAATCTTGTAAATTTTTATCAAAAATGAAATCAGAGTTAGAATTCTCTGGGGATATGGGGTTTCTGGACATCTGGAAAGCTGGAGGCAAATACATGATCCATGGACACCTGCATGGTGAGATTCCCTTTTATCCTTGCCTGTTTCCCACCTCCAGTGACAAGCATATTACATTCCTACTGCTCTGCTGTTGCTGCTGCTAAGTTGCTTCAGTCGTGTCTGATCCTGTGTGACCCCATAGATGGCAGCCCACCAGGCTCCCCCATCCCTGGGATTCTCTAGGCAAGAATACTGGAGTGGGTTGCCATTTCCTTCTCCAATGCGTGAAAGTGAAAAGTGAAAGTGAAGTCGCTCAGTCGTGTCCAACTCTTAGCGACCCGATGGACTGCAGCCTACCAGGCTCCTCCATCCATGGGATTTTCCAGGCAAGAATACTGCTCAGGATGGTTCAAAAACAACAATAAAAAAAATCCCATGTGTTAAACATTATCCTGAATATGAGTATATGAGTGCATAATTTTTACTGTGAACAATTTTAATAATGGTACTATAACCTAAATATAGAAGGAAATGGCCTAATGAGAATTTTAATTTTTGTTACCTCTGGTAAGATTTTGCCTTCATGGAATACCTCACTGGGAAAGTTCATACCAAGTTAAACTTTATTTTATTAAAATGAATCAATGTTTTAAATGACAAGTTCTGCCTTTTAAAATGTTTTCTTACTCTAAGATTGTTAAAAAATAAAATACAATATGGAAAAATATTAACATCTTATAGATATTGCTGCACTGGTTAAGTTATTTATAAATTGTAGTGAAAAAATGTTATAATCCAGAATGTGCTAAAATAGGGATTATGTTTGCTCATTTGGTTCAAAGTTTGGCTACAAATGGGGTCACTAATTACTATAAGAATGTGTTTTGGCCTTAGAATCACATGTACCCTTCTGAGAATTGGGTTTGACTCAGGCCTTATTCCTTAAGGTAATCTGTACTAACTAAACAGAGGTCTTTACTGTGTAACATGATTTGGAACAACTTCTTTGCAAATAATGGACTCTCCTCCACCTTTCCACATAAATGAAACCTTTGAAGTGTAAAATCTTATCCCTACCATTTTGCCATAAGCAAAAACATTAAAATATACAGAAAAGGCTGTTAGTGATAATCAGCTATGAAGATAAGAAGCTAAATAGAGCTTTCAACTTATTTTATAGGCAGATATCATGTGCTCAGGAGGAAACAGAGAAAGATGCACTTGGAAAAAAAAAATTAACTTTCTGGAGGAGGCAGGCTATCCAAGAAACTCAAGAATGAAGAAAGAGATAAGGTTTGGCCAGCAAGATGTATTGGAGTTCTCAGTCAGGGCCACAGCAGAGATGTCTCTAGAAGAGAGAGAAGTTGAGCAAATCAAGATGGGGGTTAATAGCTTAGGCTAGAAATAGCATACAAGCTAACCTGGTGACTGTTGTTGTTTAGTTGCTAAGTTATGTCTGACTCTTGTGACCCCATGGAATGTAGCCTTCCAGGCTCCTCTGTCCATGTGATTTCCCAGGCAAGAATACTGGAATGGGTTGATATTGTCTTCTCCAGGGGATCTTCCCAACACATGGAACAAACCCATACTGTTATAACTCCTGAATTGGCAGGCAGGTTCTTAACCACTGACCCACCAGGGAAGCCCAAACTGATGACCAGAGTGGTAAAAAACAAAAAAACAAAACCTCAATAAAGGGAACCAGGTAGCCACAAGCAGTCACTGCAGATCTCAGACAAAAGAGGAGAGTTAGGATCTGAGAGTCTTCAGAAATGACTGGATTAGAATGGACAATTTGGACCGAAGCCCAGATTGCTGACTATAAGCCATAAAAGGTCAAACTGTCCAGCAAAGAGTAGATTTAGTCAACAAATGGTAAGAAAAGAACTTACTAAGTGCCAGGAACCACTGCAGCTCGCTTCTGTTTTCCAAACGTCAGCGTTTGGAATATAGCATTATTTTCTCACCACTATATGCAGATGTCTGTATCCTTGAGGAAGAATATGCTTTGTAGTTAGCAAAATTACCATAGGACTCATTAACAATGCCATGCATTTGTCCTACTCATTTGGTGTAGTTTGATTTCCAGAATGAATTTATCACATTTTACTAAATTTCTTAAGCTAAATCCTGAATACTTTCTTCAGGCCAAGCCTTCTTTAAGTGTCATAAGAATGGACTAAATTACTCTAAGCACTCTCAAAGCAGTATCAGAGATTTCTCAGACCAAAAGAAACAAAAAATATTTCTTATGCAAAAATATATGTTCGAAGCTTAATCCCCATTCTTTGTTCTGCCTAGGTTTTTTTACAGCTGCATCATCAACCTGTAGCATAATCTTTAATTCAGTGTGTGCTGGTAAATGCAAATACATTTCTGAATAATTTTATTATTTTCAAAGCATATATGCTCAGTAAATTCAATGTGGAATGAAGCAAGTATGCCCTCGGAATTTCTGATTAAAACACATACATAAACACATTTATTTTTGGGGGGTGGGGTGGGCAGAAAGGATTGATTGTGCCTCTTCTGACTAACTACTGTGAGCTTAGTGAAATAAACCATAAAAAAGAAACTTTCAAAACTCATACTTAAGACTTGTTTTCTGGTTCTAGATCTTAGAAGCTTGGGAATCACCACTGTGTCCTAACAACAAATAGAAAGCTGAACAAACTGAAAAATCAACAACTCAAATACCTAAGAATGGAGAGAACACAGGGCAAACCATTGGTCCCAAGACTGGAAAGACAGATAGGAAGATAGAGTCATGGCTTATCAAAGAAGAGATTCACAAGCAGAGACTTCCTCAGGAATCAATCCCAGGTTAAGAAGACTTGAACGATAACTGACGAATTGGAGGATCAGTGAGGACAACTCTGAGAATTAAAGACTTCAGGAGAACTTGGTGAGGGAGGCAGAAGGGCACAGAGTACTTTGTGATTTACCTTCAGGAGCTTGACCAGGTTCTCATGTAGATATGAAAGAAAAAGACCTCAGGCTTCAGGTAGGGGGAGGAGAAAAGGAATCATTTTGAAATATGTCAGAATGGAGAAGGAAATGGGCAATCCTCTCCAGTATTCTTGCTTGGAGAATCCTATGGACAGAGGATCCTGGCAGGCTGTCGTTCATGGAATCGCAATAGTCAGACACAATATAGAGCTCTCTTTGTGGCATAAACTAACACAGTATTGTAAAGCAATTATCCTCCAATTAAAAATAAAAGAAAAAATAATTTTTTTAAAAAGAAATATGTCAGAGCACTCACCTTCTTAACAAGGCCTGACCTCTAGGGGAACTATTTAACCAGAGCCTAACCTGCTGAGGTATTATCAGAGCTTAATGACCTGTGGAAAGGAAATACTCAAATTCCATTCTGTTTTCCATGAGGGAAGAGGAAAAAAAAAAAATGAGAAACACTTTTGAAGTTCACTGAGAGACAGACAATGATAAGACTTTAGACCATTTCTCCATTCCCACTCCTGACCACCACATTACTAAAAGCCTGTTACAGAATTTCTTTTACCTGCTATATCATGTCTAATTATCAAAAAGAAAAAAAAAAAATTACTAGAGATACCAAAAGGCAAAAGACACCATTTGAAGAGACAAAGCAAGCAGCAGAACCAGACACAACAGTGATATTGGACCTAACAGACCAGGAATTTAAAATAGCAGTGTCAGGATGCTAATGAATAAAGGAGACAGCATGTTAGAAGAGATGAGCAATATAATCAGAGAGATAGAAACCTGAAGGATGAAGCAAAAAGAAATTATAGAGATCAAAAACACTGTAAAAATGAAGATGAACTTTAACAAGTTTATTAGTAGATTGTGCCGGGGTCCAGCCCCTGCAGGATCCGGGGGAACCCTCAGGAGAAATGGCATTGGCAAAGAGAATGATTTAGAGAGAGAGATAAAGAAAGAATGTTGCAGATAAGAAAATAGAGGAGAGAAGGAAAGAAAGAAAAAAGAAAGACACAGGGAGACCAAGCTTCTTTGGTGAGAGAGGCCCATAACTTCATATTCAAAAGGGACTTTTATACCTTGACTTGTACATAGAGGGAAATGAAAGATGCAAGGTCATGCAGAATCAGCCCAAACACTCCAGCACTTTTGCCTTTATCGAAACCAGGATTTTTTTTTTTTTTTGCATACTTTTCCCATAAACAATGTTGCGCACATTATCTTCTGGCCTTGGAGGCCTGTTGACATTTTATGACCCTCTTTTGACATAGGCTGCTCAACCAGAAAACTTGTTTTCCCTCAAAGTGTTTTTTCTTTATATTTCTAATCTATGTCAGCCTCAGAAAATGCTAAACAGAGCAAAGGTGCAGTGAGTTACAAGAAAGAACCAATTAGCTCAAAGGTCTGATGTGGTTAATTTCAAGGCTACACTTGTTTTTCTTACATTCCAACTATGTTAACTAATGCATTCCCAGGTGCACAGTGGATAAGGAATATGGGAACTTGGCAGCAAGCATTGTCTCAACAACGAAATCTTACACCAGCACTATTCTAATAACTTTTAACTATTTGAAAGGCTTTATGTTTTAGGCTTCCCATGCCTCTCACAGTTGGGAGGCTGTGAATAATCACATGAGCAGCTGCAAGAGTCTGGATAAACCTGCCAAGCAAGCTAGAATGCTAACAGCGGGGTTTGATTTGAAATATTCCTCTCATGTCCAGGAGACTTATTAGCTAGAGCCGTAAGTTGATTTTCTCCAGAGAAAGGTGGTCAGGGATAGCCCCAAAGCTAGTGGAGGTGATGGCATTCCAGTTGAGCTATTTCAAATCCTGAAAGATGATGCTGTGAAAGTGCTGCACTCAATATGTCAGCAAATTTGGAAAACTCAGCAGTGGCCACAGGACTGGGCAAGGTCAGTTTTCACTCCAATCCCAAAGAAAGGCAATGCCAAAGAATGCTCAAACTACCACACAATTGCACTCATCTCACATGCTAGTAAAGTAATGCTCAAAATTCTCCAAGCCAGGCTTCAGCAATACATGAACCATGAAATTCCTGATGTTCAAGCTGGTTTTAGAAAAGGCAGAGGAACCAGAGATCAAATTACCAACATCCGCTGGATCATGGAAAAAGCAAGAGAGTTCCAGAAAAACATCTATTTCTGCTTTATTGACTATGCCAAAGCCTTTGACTGTCTGGATCACAATAAACTGTGGAAAATTCTGAAAGAGATGGGAATACCAGACCACCTGACCTGCCTCTTGAGAAATCTGTATGCAAGTCAGGAAGCAACAGTTAGAACTGGACATGGAACAACAGACTGGTTCCAAATAGGAAAAGGAGTACATCAAGTCTGTATATTGTCACCCTGCTTTTTTAACTTATATGCAGAGTACATCATGAGAAACGCTGGACTGGAAGAAACACAAGCTGGAATCAAGATTGCCAGGAGAAATATCAATAATTTCAGATATGCAGATGGCACCACCCTTATGGCAGAAAGTGAAGAGGAACTAAAAAGCCTCTTGATGAAAGTGAAAGAGGAGAGTGAAAAAGTTGGCTTAAAGCTCAACATTCAGAAAATGAAGATCATGGCATCCGGTCCCATCACTTCATGGGAAATAGATGGGGAAACAGTGGAAATAGTGTCAGACTTTATATTTTTGGGCTCCAAAATCACTGCAGATGGTGACTGCAGCCATCAAATTAAAAGACACTTACTCCTCGGAAGAAAAGTTATGACCAACCTAGATAGCATATTCACAAGCAGAGACATCACTTTGCTGACTAAGGTCCGTCTAGTCAAGGCCATGGTTTTTTCAGTAGTCATGTATGGATGTGAGAGTTGGACTGTGAAGAAGGCTGAGCGCTGAAGAATTCATGTGTTTGAACTGTGGTGTTGGAGAAGACTCTTGAGAGTCCCTTGGACTGCAAGGAGATCCAACCAGTCCATTCTGAAGGAGATCAGCCCTGAGATTTCTTTGGAAGGAATGATGCTAAAGCTGAAACTCCAATACTTTAGCCACCTCATGCAAAGAGTTGACTCTTTGGAAAAGACTTTGATGCTGGGAGGGACTGGGGGCAGGAGAAGGGGATGACCGAGGATGAGATGGCTGGATGGCATCACTGACTCGATGGACGTGAGTCTGAGTGAACTCCGGGAGATGATGATGGACAGGGAGGCCTGGCATGCTGTGATTCATGGGGTCGCACAGAGTCAGACACGACTGAGTGACTGAACTGAATTGAATGTCAGGAGAGTTGGTCAAAGGCACAAAATAATAAGACAGACAGATTCTGGTTTTGGGGTAGATGCTCAAGCAGGTCTAGGGAGCCCCTCGAATCCTGATCCATCTTTGCCTGTCAGGTCTTCTCCACATGACCTTTGCATGGGTGGGATCTCCCATGGTGGCTCCTGGCAAGACTGCACATGACTGAGAAAAGAATCTCTGTGCTAGAGGATATATCAGTAGGCTCCTCAACAACTGAAAAAAAGAAAAAAAAAGAACATAACAGCCAAGGATTCTGGGACAACTGCAAAAGGGAATACCAGAAGGATAGAAAGAAAGAAATAGAGAAACATTTTAAGCAATAATGACTGAGAAATTCCCCAAACTAATGTGAAACTCGAAACCCAATATCTGGGAAGCTCAGAGAACATAAAGCAGAGTAAATGCCCCCAAAATATGATGCTGAGGTATATCATTTTCAAACTACAAAAAACCAAAGATAAAGAAAAATTACTGAAAGAAACACCTCCCTTATTCACAGTCAAAAAAAGGTAAGAATTACATTTAGTTTCTCAGAAATCATGCATGAGAGAGGAGAGTGGAGTGAAATAATTTTTTAAAGAAAAACAAAAAACCTAGAATTCTGTACCCTGTGTAACTATCCTTCAAAAGTGAAGGAGAAATAAAGACTTGCTCAAACAAATAAAAACTTGAATTTGTTGCCAATAATCCTGCCTTGCAATAAATGTTAGAAGAAGTTCTTTAGAGAAAAGGAAAATTATATAGATTGGAAACTCAGACCTATATAAACAAAGGAAGAACACTGAAGATGGAATAAGTAGCCGTAAAACAAAATCCACACTTGGATCTTGAGTAAGATGAGAAATATGAGTATAGGAAACACCCTAAGATACTGATAAGCAAGTTTGTCTACGTGGGTATGATTTAGATGTTAAAAGTAACCTTCATTACCTGAGTTGCAGCAACAACGTGGAAGGATGAGCGTAAGCAAAGGAAAAGAGATGAGAAAGGAAGATATTTCCACACACACAAAAAATGTCTACCCTTTCTGCAGTAATAGAAATTCTAAATGATCTTCCTGTTGCTACCTTTCTCCCAGTTCTACTTCATATACATTCTTGCTTAATCCAGATTTCATATGCTTATAAAAAGGGAGGAAATGTGGTAACTTGGGAATGGCAGACAGGAAACCTTTATTTTAATCTATGCTCCACTTCTAACTTGGTCATTTACAAGAGACACAAGTTACTTTGCTTCTTTGGGCCTCAGTTTATTCATCTATGAAGTGGGAGCAGTTCGTTAACCTAGACAATAACCTCAGAAGACCCCTGTAGCTCCAAAATTCTTTGTTCTAATTAGGAGAAATCCAATGCAGGAGACCCATGTTCAATCCCTGAGTTGGGAAGATCCCCCGCTTGGAGAATCCCATGGATAGAAGAGCCTGGCTGGCTTCAGTCCATGGGGTCACAAAGAGTTGGACATGACTGAATGACTCTCATATACACACACACACAAGGCTTATTTTAAAAAAAAAAATTTTAATGCTTCTCTTCTAAAATTCTGGAATTGATTTCACAGATGCCATGCAAATATCTATGGGAGACAAGAGGGTAGTAAAACAAATCTTTGTTCATTTAGAGTCATTGCTATCAAGATGGTTTGGTCTGATTAAGAGGATAAAAAGTGCAAAATCCCCTTATGAATTCAGACAGGAAGAAGAGAATGAATTATCTCAGACGGTTAGCATACTAAATTTCAGCCCCTTCCATATTTCTCATTTAAATCAATTTTTTCCCTCACAAAATTCTAGTCTTCTAAGCAAAGATATGAAGACTTGCCTGATATTTTCCCACCAGAGGAGACCTCTCCATCCTCTCAATTCCTGCCTGCCCTCACATCACTCTCATGGCCTGTTATCACTTTCTACATGGCATTATAATCATATGAATACAAAAGTGATCTTTCTTAGTAGACTAGGGACATCTTTGGTTTCTTATTTATCCCTGGTGGCATACTGCCCAGTGTCTTGCAAATAGAAAAAAAAATCATTATGAATGATTGAATGAATGAATAAATGAGTAAGAAGGAAAGAAGGACAAGAGGAAGGGTAGGTGTGGGAGGGAGGGGAGAAGGGGAAATGAAGGGTAGAAAGAAAGGAAGGAAATAATATACAAATATTTAGAAATGAATCAGATGACATCTAGTTCTCTAAAAGAATTAATGACTCACAACTCCAGAAACAGTGTACACAGTGAGGAAAACTCTACCCAATAGGATGCACAGCTGACTAAGAAGATAGGGATTGAGTTACCTCCCTGGAGAATAAATGATGAAGCACATAATGAGCCTGGTCTGGCTTATTTAAGGCACTAGAATGCCTTGAGACACCTGGCACCATGACAATCCCTCATCTCAGGGATAGGGATTCTTGTATTTAACAATATTCAGTAGGCATCTCAACCCTCCCTCTCCTTTCAAACTCCAGACCTGAATATCGCACCTCAAGAGTTTTTACTCTTCTTTCAACTCCATCAGTGCCTATCATTCTTCCTTAAAGCCAATTTTAAGCAGAGCAGAATAAGATTTAGACTCGATAAAAGTTGAATGCTCCCTACCACCATATCCCTTGGTATTAGAATCAGCGAAAGTAAAGCCTATTTAAACTAAAAACAAAGAAAAAGCACCATAAAATTATAGTTTATATTTCCCCAAACAAGTTTTAGCCTAACTGAAATGTGTTGTGCATAGAAAAACAAGCAAAAAAAAAAAAATCTTGATATTTAATTGTCAAAGGCAATCCAATATGCCATGTATGGTTACAAACAAAATGTCCATGGGGTTCACAAAGAGTTGGACATGACCGAGTGACTAACACTATCACTTCACTTATTGTAGGAAATGGAAGAAATACTCAAATGCAGCACTTTCTTGCCCACCTGTGTCTTTGCCGTGTAACTAGGAAAGAAAGGGAGGCGCTACTGATAATAAAAGGCAAAGGTCACCTCACAACAAAATCAGATCACTAAGCTCGGCATTCACCCAATAACGTATGGCAATATGCTCAATTACAAGCTATCAAATGATTCTTTTCTGAAAGACAATTACTATTCTAGACTACAAGTAATCTAATGGTGGCAGCGTCTCAGAGGACAGAACCACTATTTTTGCACCCCAACTTCCCCTTGAGTCCTCCACACAGTAATTTTGCTCATCAAGCTGTCACAACAGTGGGCAAGCTGGTATTCAACACAGACGACTCTAGACAAGGAAATTGACCCTCCAGGGGAAATTCAAAGTACCTCTTGAAACTTAATGAACATCTTATCCATTCGAACAAATGAAAGCTTAAATTAGGTTGCTCCAGGATCTCAATGTTAAGTATGTGTACAATTCAATTACTCACCCCAACATTGTCCCCATAACTTTTTTACACTCCACTCCTTCTCAAAAAAAAAAAAAAAAAAAAAAGCCCTAGGCAAATGAGGTAATGATGGAATGCTATGAGAATTTTTAGTTGGAGCATTCAGTCAGGACATCAGAAGGAAAGATCAGAAGCAAGACCTCTGCTTTCTGAATGCAGCAGCTGCTTAGAAGGGCTGGCTGGGACCTCTCTGAAACATGAGCCAGAGGACAGTCATTCTGAAACAGAAAAGCCCAGCCCCAAGAGTTATGTCTGGAGCTCGGGGAATCACACTGTTGGACCCTGCTCCCTTTGCCATGTTGCAGTCCAACCTTGGCTCATGTCAGTGGACAACTTTGTTCTGAACATTTTAGAAAGATCTCAGTGAGGGATCTTCCAGGCAGATTCCAGCACACCACTGGATCCAGGACTAACCTAAAATATGGTACTCAAGATGAAAACAAAACCCTGGGTCTACAAAATAAAAAAAACATGAAAGGCAAGTGCATTTATTTGGCTTGAATTATTTGGAAAGTTGCTTGGATTTGCTAGTCAGTTACCAGTAGGCACCAATTAAAAGCAAATCCAGAAATCTTCTTGGACTCTAAGGTATCTACTAAGCCTTTGCTCAGAGTGAGTCAGCCATCACTTTTCAAAAATTGCGTGGAGTCAAATACATGTATACTAAATATCTGAGGAGGCACAGAAACTGACAGTGGCCATCAGCAAGGACATAAGAAGGCCCAGAACATAGGTGACAGAGCAAGTGTACCCTTCCTGACTGAAAGGAGGCGTAATCACAGAATGACAATATGTAACAGTATGAATGAAACCAAGTGAGCACTACAGTGGAGAATGAGGAAGATACCTGTGCTGGGAGCCAGCATGGGAGATCCCACCCACGACAAGGTCGTGCAGAGAGACCTGACGGGGCAAGGCGAGTCAGGTCTCAAGGGGTCCTCTGCCTGAGCATCTACCCCGAAACCAAAATCTGTTTACTGTCTGCTATACTATACTCTTCTGACATTACAGGGGGCTATCCCCGACCACCTTCCTCTGGAAACAGTTAACTTAGAGCTCCAACTGGTCTCTTGCATATGAAAGGAATGTTTCAGCTTAAATCCCTCTGATGGCTCTCTAACTTGCCTGACAGTTGGAGACTTTTACAACTTGTGATTGTTTACAGCTCCCCCAACTGCGAGAGGCACGAAGCTTAAAACATCTTAGAGATACAGAGCCTTTTAGAGCTAAGAATTAGTTTGGTCAAGGGTTTCTTTGTTGAGTTAATGTTTACCACCAGGCCTCCATATCCTTTATCTTTTAGGCCCCTGGGAGGATATTAATCAATGTAAATGGGATATAGAAAAAAGAATATAGTAGTTTTGTTAGCAATACTAGACTTTTGAGTTAATGAATTTTCTCTTTGTTGTAAATCACTGTACTCCTCTTTCTTTGTTATCAATTGTTGTGTCTTTGCTATGTAAGAATGTAACTTTATTTAGTGCTTTCTGAGAGTGGCGCCAGACTTTGGGAAGAACAACACTATTAAGGCAAATAAGTTCTCTGGTTGACAGACCCTTATCAGAAAAGGGCTGTAAAATGTTAATTGGCCTTCTGGCCAGAAGATGATGTAAACCACCTAAGACTTGTTTATACAGCTAGGTATGCAGAGAGAAAGACTGGTCTCGATAAGAGTGAGGGCTGCTGACTCTGCATAATGTTGTATTATCCATTGATCTCTATGTACAACCAAAAGTATAAAAAGCTTTCCAGACAATAAAGGATGGGCCAGTCACTGGAAAGACTGGTTTCCCCCATGTCGAATCTCTCTCTTTTTCTCTCTTTCTCCCTCTCCCTCCCTCTCCTTTTCAGGCTGAATTCCCATCTGGGGCGTGGAGGCTCACCATGTATACTTACTTGCCCTGGCTTCTAAGACCCACACAAGAGGGAGCCCAAGGCGGGGCACCCTCCACTATTCAAGTGGGTGCCGGTGGCCTAACGTGGATGGTGCAAATCTCTTGTCTCGTGGTTTTATTAGCTTTGCACGTAAACCAAGTTATTCAGCCTCTTTTCTCCACTAAATTTTCCTACTACACTATTCTTTCCTAATCTCTTTATATTTCTAAATAAGTAAGTTTTTCCTCGCCTACTCCATCCACCCTTTGAATTCCCTGGATCCACCAGGGGCTGAACTCTGGCACACCTTGGTTCTGATCCCATACTTGCTACTGTGATAAGATTGTGAACAAGTCATTAATCTCTTTGAGCTCCAGTTTTGAATGTGTAAAAATAAAGACACTCAACTATTAGAATTGATGGTATTATGTTTTATGCCTTGCCAGTTTCAGAACTGAAGTTGACAGAAGTTAGACTGGAGGGTTGCTAAATTTACTTTTACCCCTTATATGATTAATGTTTTTAAAAAATCAAATTGAGAAAAAAAAAACAGCTCTTGAGACAAGACTTCTCAAGCATATGCCACCAGAGCAAAGTGTCTTGGGATATCAGTTAAGATGAGTTTGGCCTCAAGAAATCCTCAATATAATTTACTAAGTAGGAAGAAAATGCTTTCTTTATCATTGGAAGATTTTCAGAAGTCATGCTACTAAAAAAAGTTCTCTGAGACTTAGTTTCTTGACACTCTGCCATGCTGCCGCTTGCAGCAGTGGGCCTCCCCTCCCCCTAGCTCTTCCCTGCCTACCGGGTTGCTGCAGCAGCTCTGGAACCATGTCCTGACTAGCAGCTGCAGGAGGAAAACACAAGCCATGCTGCACTGGTTCCCCAGAAGTTCCCAGCAGATCTCCAAGCAAGTCTCAGAATTCCCTGGTGGCTCAGACAGTAAAGCGTCTGTCTACAATGCGGGAGACCCAGGTTCTATCCCTGGGTTAGGAAGATCCGTTGGAGAAGGAAATGGCAATCCACTCCAGTACTCTTGCCTGGAAATTCCCATGGACAGAGGAGCCTGGTAGGCTACTGTCCATGGGGTTGCAAAGAGTCAGACACGACTGAGCGACTTCATGTAGTGTTAAAAATGTGCCCATTTGAAAGTAAAAAAAAAAAAAGCACTACCAGGCTTGACCTAGTGTAATCATAGCTTCATGCCTTGGCCTTAGAAATGTGGCTAAACATCCCTGAAGGAGCCGGCTGTGGGGAAATGGGGTTATTGTCAAAGAAATGGGGGAATGGCTTTGGAGAGGAAACCAAAATTGCTACACAGGGAAGGGCTCCAAACCGTCAAGATAATGCCATAATTTAAAGGAATTAACAAGATCAGTGATCCCGCTCAAGTTCACCACTTACCTAACAATGGTGTGCATCACAAATTAAGTATAATCAGAAGAAGGATTGCTGCCTCTTAGCAGTCTCTGATGGATCAATAGAAAAAAAATATTTAAATATCATAATAGATGTGAACTTGATCTTTATGACATAACTCTCCTGTGTGTTATTGGAGAGCCATGAAGAGAGGAGATTAAATAACACTGACTAGAGTCAGAGGAGTTCTGAATCAAGGTCGGCAGAGAGAAAATAACACAGAGGATGGGAGTTCAAGACAGGGACAGGAGGAGGGGCTCAGGCGAGGGGTAGTTAATTTTGGGACTGACAGGTATACACTGCTATATTTTAAATGGGTATTCAACAAAGACCTACTGTATAGCACAAGGAATTTGCTCTATATTATGTAACAACCTAAATGGAAAAGAATTTGGAAAAGAATAGATGCATGTTTGTGTATGACTGAATCACTTTGTTGTACACTTAAAACTAACACAACATCATTAATCAACTATATTCCAATGTAAATTTTTTATTTTATATAATAAAAATAAGTAAATAAAAATAAACATTTAGCAAATAAAAAATAAACTCAGCTGATTAGCAACTAAAAAGAAAGACGTGGACAGCAGGCAGAATCGGCAGCTCTTAGGGCCAGACTGGATGTGATGATCCAGGAGGAAAGGGTCTTTAAGGTGATGGAGAAAGAGAAAGAAAAACAAGATGAAAAGAAGAATAACATTTTGAGGAGAGGAATGAAAGCAGATAATAAATCCAAGTTCAAGTTTGTGGACTGTTAAGTTTGAGGCTCTCTGAGTCTATGTGTGAAGCTCAGATTAGATGTATCCTTTGACCAAGCATCTCTCTGTAAGAACAGAGGAAGAGACAAGAATGGTGGGACAGAACTCTGAGGAAGACCAGCAATTAAGCAGTGAGCAAAACAAGAGAACTGTTCAGAGAGAGAGATGGAAACTAGAAGAGAAGTATGTCATGAGAGGGAGGTAAATATCTGCAGAACTAGAGTACTATATATGAAGTAAAACATGGCTCCAAAGTCATCGATTGATTTTAGCCATAAATCAATTAGCATAATTTAAACCCAGAGTCTAAAGAGACCTGGCATTACACATGTGGAAGTAAGACTGCAGTGGCTTCAGGACTGAATAGTACAAGGAAATGAGACCTAGATATGGAGTGGCCAGAGGGAGTAAGAATTAAAGGAGGATATTTTGTTTTAAGGACAGACAGACCCAAGCATTTATACAGGCTGAAACAAGGAGCCTCAGAAAGAAAGAGGTTTAAATACCCCAGGAGAGGAGGTAAGGATCACATTTCACAATATAGCAGGCTTTTTAAAATGTCACTTCTAACAGACTTATTAATTCATTTAATGAATTCTGTTTGAATCACTATTATCACAACAGTGGGGATACAGCAGGGAGTAAGCGATAAACAGTAATTTTCTACTAACAGATCACAGCAACTCAAATACATTCAAATAAGAAGCTGACAATACGTATCTTTTATTAACAGTTCTAAAACTGGTGGAGCTTGCTAGGAAAATGTGGAAGAACATAACCATTGTCTCACTGGAGAAGGCCCCAGAATGAAAATACATTCACGTAGCTGTTTTGATAGCTGTTCACCACACAGTTCCTGAGGGCAGTGGAATGCTGGGTCCTCCTAGGCCAACCCAGAGGGGCTTCTGTAAGGCTAGGAAGACTGAATGAGACTAGGAAGTCCTATCCTGTGTTTGCTCAGAAAGGCAGAGCAGGGACTTCACAGCGGTGGTGACAGAGCCAGTGACGACAGCTAAGCACGGTGGTCAGATACCCGACAACAAGCTCCGACTAAGACATCTGAGGGACCCTTGCAATGACTGATGCCACCGGGCTCTCACTATTGTCTTCCCAGGTGCATCCTAAAGGCAGCAACACGAGCCCTGTAAGGAGCTACATTCCATATTCTAAGGCCCTGCTCTTGTCACCATGCTTGCCTCCTGTCTCCGTGACTTGACAGTCTCAGCATCTTTTCTCCCGAATCCTCACATCCCAATTTTTGAAACAAAATTTATTGTATTTTATTATTTGTTCATTTGGCCACACCAGGTCTTAGTTCCATCACAAGGGATCTTTAGTTGCATCCTGAGAATTCTTAGTTGTGGTATGTGGGATCTAGTTCCCTGATCAGGGATCAAACCTGGACCCCTTGCATTGAGAGCTTGGAGTCTTAGCCTTTGGACCACCAGGGAAGTTTCTTCACACTCCAATTTGTCACTTCTCTAAACCCAGGGTTATTCACTCTTCGGTTCCCACCCCAGGCATTTGCCCTCACCATCGCTTGTACTCAGGATAGTAAAAGTGAAGTCGCTCAGTCGTGTCTGACTCCTAGCGACCCCATGGACTGCAGCTTACCAGGCTCCTCCATCCATGGGATTTTCCAGGCAAGAGTACTGGAGTGGGGTGCCATTGCCTTCTCCGTACGCCACCAGGGAAGCCCTTAAATACAAGAATACAGTCTCTCAGAAAACCTCCTATAGAGACATAGAACTTCAGATCCAAGTACTAACATCAAAGATTTCAAGGGAGGAAAGGAAGCCAGGTTGAAAGAAGAAGAGGGAGGAGGCGGGAGAGGGGGATAAAGGGGTGACCTTACAGATGTCTCCTGCCACCTACAGATACCCAGGCATTATGGGACTTTTCCCCAGGCCTCCAGAGAAGGGAGGACTGGAACTTGGCCCTACCAGAAATCAGACCAGACCAGAACCAGAATTCAAGTTCTCTGCTAAGAGAAGCTTGTATACTGTGCTCAGGATACTCTACCCTAAAAAAGCCCCAGGGCTCACTCCTCATTTCCTTCAAGTCTGCTCTAATATCTTCTCATCAGAAAGGAATTTCCTGATCTCTCCATGAAAAATAGCACCACAGTCAGTCTCCATTACCTGCCAGATTATTTTCTTCATAGCATTACCTAACAACTACATAGGTAGTGACCTATCACATCTGTTCATTTTCTGCCCCCTACCTGCTTCCTAGCATCAGAATATAAATTCCACAAAAGCAGGGATTCTGTTGGTGGTGGTGTTTACCTCTGTATCACTGGATAATGCTGCCACGCCCCAGGACACCACTAACACTTCCACTGGGCTCATTCTTCCTCTTCTTCAACATCATTCCTCCCAGGATGACTTGTCTGCCCTTTTCCCTCTTACCTCACTTCAAACCCAGGCTCAGCCCATTGCCTCTCCATCCAGAACAACTAGCCATTGTGTAAGGAAACATCACAAGCTTTAAAATGTCCTGTGACTCACAGAGCTGTACCAAAGCAGAACTGCAGGACAAGCTAAGATGAAAGCCTTTTACCATCAGCTTGTTCGGATCCATATAAGACCCCAGACTAACTGACTTTAAAGTCCAAAAGAAACTGTGAGAACTGGAGATTCACTCAAACTTTGCTCCTCCACAAAACAAGGAGGACACTGGCAACAATGACCAAAGACTACTTCTTCAGAACTCTGGAAATAAACCAAAGACCTACAAAAACTCAAAGGAGTATTTATCAAAGAAAAATGGCTGAATCTCAGGAAGAACAAGTCATGTGGCCCCCTACTCCTCTCATCAGCTCTCTGTTAGTTTGAAAATAAACAGCCTCATAGCTGCACAAGCTCAGAAAGCCATCAGCCTAACATGCTGGCCAATCACCCACACCAGGTGAATTCTAGAAGGAAAGACCATTGGTGGTCCAGCAACTCACCTAGTTTGAAAATTTTGAACAATCTCTACCAGATCTCACTTGCTAACTGCTGCCTTAAGTCCAGCTTATGACAAGTCCAAGTCCTCACACTCCTCTCCCACTAACACCATTTCAGTAATAATATCACTCTAACTTTCCCTTTTTGTAGACATCATTGAGAATCAGTCAAGGCAGTACCTTCCTAGATCGTCGAGTCCGGTGAACCCAGCTTTCCATGACCAATGGGTTTCCCCTGCTCTTTGGCAGGGTCTTGCAAGGACTTTACCCACTGGCCATTATTTTCTTGTCTCTCATTCTCACCAGCTTGTCAGTCAAGGAGTATTTTTTTCTCTACATCACAAAGTGGAGCACAAATCCTGGAATGTAGTAGACACTAAGGAAATGCTTTCTAAATGACTGAGTTTATTTAAGATGAAAGTTGGGAGATTTGAAACATAGCATCTGGAGTTTAGTTTGCATTTTGTTTCAACAAGAAATTAAATACCTTAGCCCACATGTCTTTGCCTCCTCAATGAAAGAATAAGCGCAAAGGCAAACAATTCAGGAACAGAACAAAATGACAAGAAGGTTGGCTTGAAAGAACACAGAGCAGCATGCCCACAGGGCACGCCTGAGCCCTGCTGCACCGCGTGGGGCAGAGGTCACATCAAGTCCTCTCGCAGGCATCGGGCCACAGGGCTCACCTCACCACAGCGACACTGCACACATCAGACATGTGCTGACCGTGACACACTTACGGCGCCGGCTTCTTGGGAGGAGAACCTTATAGACGTGACCAAGATAATAGAGAAGGGAGCAAATGGAATACCCTATGTTGCCACACCTTTTAAGTGTGGGCTTTGGGAGTCAGTAAGCAGTGACAGAGACATCACAAAGCCTGACATGCCACTTCTAATGATAGGCAGGTACCATCCAGATCTGGTGCCACCATCTCTCCTCAGTTCTTAAGAGAATCTAAACAACATGCCAAACAGAAATAAACCCACAGACAAAGGAAACAAACATGGTAACCAAAGAAGAAAGGGGTGAGGGATAAATCAAGAGTTTGGGATTGACATATACACACTACTATATATTACATATACACACTACTATATACTATATATAAAATAGAAAACCAAAAGGACCTACTATATAAGACAGTGAACTGCACTCAATATTTTGTAATAAGCCATAAGGGAAAAGAATATGGAAGGACAGAAAGATAGATATATAGATAAATGACTGAATCACTTTGCTGTATACCTGAAACTAATACAATGATTGTAAATAAGCTGCACTTAAAAACAAACTTAAAAACAAACAAATAAACAACAAGGATATATTGTGTAGCACAGAGCAATATAGTCATTATATCACAATAACTTAAACTGGAGTAATAATTATTATTGATTTAACACTTCATACATCTGAAACCAATATTGTAAATCAACTAGATTTCAATAAATTAAAATAAAAAACATATATTGTTATATGGGCTTTCCTAATGTTCAGATTTTGTTTTAAATTTCCTGGAAGAGGAGGATAAAAAAATTAGGGGTGGAGAAGACAAAGAGAAGAAAGAAGCATCATGAAAGCCAAATAAAGTGAATAAAATGTGTTTGTGGACCACCGGATCCCGACCTTGCTCTTCTCTATCTACTCTTACGGATGTGGAAATTCACACCAAGAGAAGAAACATGACTGGTCAGTATTAGGAACAAAAACCCAGGTTGCTTCCTTCCTAGGCTTCTCCTTTAATACATCTTCCTAGTCTTGTTGTCACATAACCACAGTCTTAATCACACAAGCATTCTGACTGTTTGCGACCTGTCTCCTAGAAAGACAGTATGCCCACATAGTAATATCACTCTTTGATACTTAAGGAAAGAAAAGCAGAAGTGGGGCATAAAATTCTCTCCACATGAAGGTACTCAGTGAATGTTCAGCTCCTAAGAGGTCTCCTTCCTGAATATTTTGCAATCTGACCCAAGGGCCTAGAAAGCACTCCAAGTAAACAGTTGTATTACCCTATCTTACCAACAAATCAGCCCAGCAGAGTATGTTTCTTCTGAGTCTCTCACAGCATCTTTGAAATTTGCATCTCATGCACTCACTAAGGAAGCTTGCAGAGGAAAATATTAGTTATGCTGATGAAGGTGAGGTGCAGATAATAGAAAACTTTAGACCAGGTAGACAGGAATGAAACCTCAGAGGGGAAAAAAGCAAAAAACAAGAACAAACCCAAGGCATCTGGCTTCCTCTCCTTTTTTTTTTTTTTTTTTCCTGCAAAAGCTTATTCATAAAGCTGCTTCTGAATATCTGTCTCCCAAGCTGTTTCTAAACAGGGGTTATTTCAGCAGGGAGTTTAACTTCACAAACTCTTCCTGAAAGTATATAGCCTCTTAATATCATAGCTCTTTCTGATTCGATCTAATAGCTGCTTATCTTTTTCAGTAGCTGTGGCCCTTTTTGATCCCAAATTAAGGTTAAAAGGGGCTTCCCTGGTGGCTCAGATGGTAAAAATCTGCTTGCAATGCAGGAGATCCAGCTTCAGTCCCTGGTAGGGAAGATCCTCTGGAGAAGGGAATGGCTAGCCACTCCAGTATTCTTGCCAGGAGAATTTCATGGACAGAGGAGCCTGGTGGGCTATAATCCATGGGACTGCAGAGTTACACATGACTGAGCGACTAACTAAGTTAAAAGAATTTAGGAGGGGTTGTAATTTTGTGTCTTACAGGAAACTCCATGGACAGAGTAGTCTGGTGGGCTATAATCCATGGGATTGCATGGGATCCATGGGATCGCATAGAGTTAGACACGACTGAGTGACTAACTAAGTTAGAAGAATTCAGGAGGGATTGTAACAGGAAAACAGACTAATTAGTACATGGGAGGCACCAAGCTAGAGCCTAAATGCTCCGACAGGACTTGTATAAATAGAAACATGAACCTCTCTTCCCAGTTTTTAAAATTTCTCTCTTGGTAGATCAGACAACCATCACTGGATTATGACTATTAAATATTTCTCAATATCAGTTAGAGTCATTTGGGGGAGAGTTAAGAATACAGTTCTCTAGGTCCTGACCCAGGCCCCATGGATGAGTATTCTCAAAGAGTAGACTTTGTAATACTCCATCAATTTTGACTGAAATCATGGTTAGAGTTGGCTGCCCCTACAGAACTAAACTATAGCTTTTCTATATAACTTGGAACAATTCAATAAACCTCTTCACACATGTATAGAGGGCTGTGAAGTAGGCCAACCTCTACTCATAGCATGGTATAACACTACGTGAATAGCTATCACATGTTACATATGTGTCAATGTGCACAACAGTAATTTCACCTGTCACTGAAAACATCTTTCTATGGTTGCTATTTAAGCAATAAGCTTTGAGAATTAACCACATGATTATCAGAAGAGGCAGAATTTAATGTTCTGGAACATTTGTAATCATACAGGTTTCAGAGCAAGAAAAGAAAAAGTGGCGACTGAGGACAAGTAAATGAAAGTCTGAAAAAAAAAATGCTGCTGCTTTCGGTTTAAAAAACCAAATTAATTTAATTTGCAAATCAAATTTAACTTTAAAAGTAGACTTAGCCTGAAAGAAGCATGAGCAGAAAACAAATTGTCCTTACTCTATCTTCAAGGTTCTGTTTGACCTTATCTAGGCTCTCTCCAGTGTAGCAGTTTCACACTGTTGTCACAAATTGGTCATCTGAACAAGCTCTTGTTGTCTAGTCCTCGATACATCGTAGCCTCATGGATATCCTAGCAGAGCCTTCCTCTGTACTACAGAGTTGCTGTCCTGGGAGATTATCTTGAGTACTGCTGCTTTCTAAAAATGGAAGTAGATGGGCTTCCCTGGTGGCTCAGCTGGCAAAGAACCCACCTACAATGCAGGAGACCTGGGTTCTGGGTCAGGAAGATCCCCTGGAGAAGGAAATGGCTACCCACTCCAGCATTCTTGCCTGAAGAATTCCAGGGACAGAGGAGCCTGGTGGGCTATAATCCATAGGGTCACAGAGACACAACTGAGTGACTAATACTTTCACTTTTTTTCACATAGTTGATTTACAATGTTGTGTTAGTTTATGGTATACAGCAAAGTGATTCATATATATATATATATATATATATATACATATATATATATATATATATATATACAGATATACAGCCATGAAATTAAAAGACGCTTACTCCTTGGAAGAAAAGTTATGACCAACCTAGATAGTATATTGAAAAGCAGAGACCTTACTTTGCCGACTAAGGTCCGTCTAGTCAAGGCTATGGTTTTTCCTGTGGTCATGTATGGATGTGAGAGTTGGACTGTGAAGAAGGCTGAGAGCCAAAGAATTGATGCTTTTGAACTGTGGTGTTGGAGAAGACTCTTGAGAGTCCCTTGGACTGCAAGGAGATCCAACCAGTCCATTCTGAAGGAGATCAGCCCTGGGATTTCTTTGGAAGGAATGATGCTAAAGCTGAAGCTCCAGTACTTTGGCCACCTCATGCGAAGAGTTGACTCATTGGAAAAGACTCTGATGCTGGGAGGGATTGGGGGCAGGAGGAGAAGGGGACGCCAGAGGATGAGATGGCTGGGTGGCATCATGGACTCGATGGACGTGAGTCTGAGTGAACTCCGGGAGATGGTGATGGACAGGGAGGCCTGGCGTGCTGAGATTCATGGGGTCGCTAAGAGTTGGACACGACTGAGCGACTGAGCTGAACTGATACAGATATACATATGATTCTTTTCCATTCTGAGTTATTATAAGGTATTAAATGTAGTTCTTTGTGCTATACAGTAGGACCCTGGTGTGTGCTGATTCTTGATATTACATTTAGTAAATTTATTTCAAGCATTTCAGACAGACTGTCATGAAAAGATAGACTGATACCTTTGAAGTGTTTGATGTGACATCCATGGATATCAGGTATCAGTTCAATCATTTAGTAACACATCTGTATTCGTTACATGTTATGTGTCAGTCATTAGTTTGACAATGGAAACACAGTCAAGAACATGGATACCAAGTTCTCTGCTCTCATAGGCCTCTCATTTTAGTGGACATGGATGATATACTAACAAAATGAATAACAAAGGGTCCTATGTAGATAATTACAATAGAATAGTTTGAGAGAGAGAATGGGTGAATAGGGCAGATCTTTCTGAGGAAGTAATATGGAAGCCGAGATTTAAGGGGAAGGAGGCAAATCTAGGACACTGGAGCAAAGAAAACTGCAGGTAGAAGGACCAGCCAGGGCCAAGCCTCGAAGGCTGAAATGAGGTTTGCGCAGTTCAGGAATAAAAGAAAGCTGGTATGGCAGAGCGCGATGGGTCGGAGAAGAGAGAAGCTTCTCAAACCAGAATAAATTTGGGGGCTACAAAGAACAGCTGTGTGACATTCATGAAATCTGAGTAAGTGTTGTTGATAACACTGCTGTAATAATGGTAATGTTTTCAGTTGTGATCACTGGACTATGGTCATATGAGAAAGTCTTTATTTTTACAAAATAAACACTGTGTTTAGGAGTACAGGAATATTGCTTGCAATTTACTCTTCAATGGTGTGTGAGTGTATGTGTTTGTGTGTGTACTTAGTTGCTCAATTGTGTCCAACTCTTTGTGACCTCATGGATTGTAGCCCGCTAGGCTCCTCTGTTCATGGGATTCTCCAGGGAAGAATACTGGAGTGGGGTGCTATTCTCTCCTTTCCAGGGATTGAACCTGGGTCTCCTGCATTGCAGGCAGATTCTTTACTATCTGAGCCACCAGGGAAGCCCATATATAGATATAGATATAGACATGCGTATTTAACATTTAAGGAATCTGGGTAATGGAAATATTGCAATTCTTTTTATTCCTTTTTGAATTTTTTGAAAAGTCCAAAATTGGCCCCAAACCAAAAGTTGAAAAATACTTAAAGAAAAAAGTAGCAGTGGGACACATATCCATTAGATTGACTAAAACTTAAAGACTGAAAATAGCAAGTGTGGACAAGAGATAAGATAATTAGAACTTCTTTTTGGAAAGCTCTTTGGTGGTATCTATGAAAGCTGAGTATATACGCCTGTCCTGTGACCTAAAAATTCTTCCAAGTATGTACACAACAAAGTCATAACTGTTCATTCAAATACATGAATAAGAATAGTCAAAGCGGTGCTATTCATATCAGTCCCAAACTGAAAACAACCTAAGTATCTCTCTATGCAGAAATAGGTAAGTCAATCAAAATACATTCATACAATAGTCATACAATAAATAACTTAGAACTACACATAACACTGTAGGTGGATCTCACAAACATAATGTTGAATGAAAGAAATTAGAAAGAAAATAACACACACAACATGACTTTGTTAATAGGACGTCCAAAAAACAGGAAAAATGCCCCATCGGTAGAGTAGGAAGAGACACAGCGATCTTTTAATAGTGTGCTTCTTGGACTGGATGCTGGTTACATGCATTTGCTCAGTTTGTGAAAATTCATTAAGCTGTACACTTATGCACACTTGTACTCCTGAAGTATAAAAAGCTAGCAAGAGCACCTCCCTGGTGGTCCAGTGGTTAAGAAGCTACCTGCCAATACAGGGGACACAGATTCAATACCTGTTCCGGGAAGATTCCAATTGCTGTGGGGCAACTAAGTCTGTGCACCACAACCAGAGATGCCCAGGGGCCCTGGAGCCCCTGCCCTGCAACCAGAGAAGCCCTGCGATGAGAAGCCCGAGCACCGAACTAGAGAGCAGCCCCACGCACTGCAGCTGGAGAAGGCCACATGCAGCGACAGAGACCAGGGCAGCCGTAAACAAATAATCCTAAAAGGCTAACAAAGGATACTGCAAGGAAAAATATAAATACATTGAAAACAAAATTTTACTTTCTATAAAACTAACTCAAAATGATTAACACACTTAAATATAAAACCAAAAACTTATACAGAGAAACAGAAGAAATTCTTCAGGACCTGGGGACTAGAAAAATATTCTTAGACTTGATACGCAAAGCATGATGGGTAAAAGGGAAAACTGCTAATTTGGATCTCAACAAAATTTAAAAGTTGCTCTGCAAAGAGGATGAAAAGAATGTAAGAAAATATTTGCAAAGCACATATCCAAACAAGGACCTGTATCTAGAAGTGAAGTCGTTCAGTCATGTCCGACTCTTTGCGACCCCATGGACTGAAGCCTACCAGGCTTCTCCATCCATAGGATTCTCCTGGCAAGAATACTGGAGTGGGTTGCCATTCCTTCTCCAGGGGATCTTCCCGACCCAGAGATTGAACCCAGGTCTCCCACATTGCAGGCACACGCTTTAACCTCTGAGCCACCAGGGAAGCCCTTAGAATATATTAAGGACCCTTCATATATTGTGTTGAGTTTCAGAACTCAACACAAAATCCATTAATCAAATTAGAAAAAGGTCAAATTCATGGGCATTTTATTGAAGAGGGCATATAGATGACATCATATGTCATTAGAGAAATGCAAATTAAACCCTCAATGAAATATCACTATACATATAATAGAATAACTGAAATAATTTGTTAAAAAATAAAATTTAGTAACAACACCAAATGCTAGGAAGGATGTGAATAAATTAAATTGTTCATACATTGCTGGTGAGAACGTAAAATGACATAGCTACTCTTAAAAAGAACATAGCAGTTTCTTATAAAACAAAATATGCCTTAGCCATAAACCTAGTTACTGCACTTTGGGAATTTATATCAGAGAGACAGTAGCATGTGATCACAGAATATCCTGTACACAATTGTTCCCAGAAGATTTATTCATTATAGCCAGAAACTGAAAACCACTCAAATGTCCTTCAACAGGTGAATGGTTGAATAAACTGTGGTATGTACATATCATAGAACACTGATCAATAAAAAAAAATAAACTACTGATATACACAATAACTTGGATGAATTGCTAGGGAATAATGCTCAATGAGAGAAAAAAGCCCGTCTCAAAAAGTTACATATTGTATGATTTCATTGATGTAACATTCTTAAAATAGCAAAATAATAGAAATGGAGGACAGATTAATGGTTTCAAGCAAACCCAAAAGCTTCTGTGTAAGTTTATTCACTCAGTCCCATCCAACTCTTTGCCACTTCATGGACTGTGGCTCCTCTGTCCTTGGTTTTCTCCAGGCCAGAATACTGGAGTGGGTCGCCATTTCCCTCCCCAGGGCACCTTCCTGACCCAGGGATCGAACCCAGGTTTCTCACGTTGCAGGTGGATTCTTTTCCATCTGAGCCTCCAGAGAAGCCCAAAAGCTTCTAGGGTAGGAGAAAATTCTCTTTTAAAAAAGAATTCTGGAATAGATTAATAAAATTTCTATCAGTTACACTAGAAGAATTTATCTAGTTTTGAAAGAAAATTATTTTGAGCATAGAATTTCAGGTCAGTTAAAAAATAATTCAGCTTTGAGGACATAATTAAGGCTTCCACATATACAAAGAAGAAAAGAAAAAATTACTAGCAAAGAATCTCTCAAAGTTCTTAGAATGTGAAATTTTCATTTTGTATACGTAAGATTTTACCTGCACAATTGGTTGATACTGTTGTTATTGCCTAGCCACTAGTACTACAACTAGAATACAAACAAGTCAAGGCTGTATATTGTTACCCTGCTTATTTAACTTCTATGCAGAGTACATCATGAGGAACGCTGGGCTGGAAGAAGCACAAGCTGGAATCAAGATTGCCGAGAGAAATATCAATGACCTCAGATATGCAGATGGCATGACCCTATGGCAGAAAGCAAAGAAGAACTAAAGAGCCTCTTGATGAAAGTGAAAGAGGAGAGTGAAAAAGTTGGCTTAAAGCTCAACATTCAGAAAATGAAGATCATGGCATCTTGTCACATCACATCACTTCATGGGAAATAGATGGGGAAACAGTGGAAATAGTGTCATTCTGAAGCAAAACTTTTGAAGTTTATTCACATGGTAGATTAACTGGAGGTGACAGGATGGTATTAAAAGGAAGTTGGGAGTCACACAAGAATGCTAAAATCTTCACCTAATTGATAGAAAATATATTCTAGATGTTGATAGAAAATATAGGTTTATTTACCTGTTATAACTCAGTTGTACATTTTATCAGAGTACAATCCCATATCTATTTGCTACAAAATATCATGCCCCAGATTAGTACCTGACATTTAAGATTGGAGAATAGAACTTTGCTGATGGTCCAGTGGCTGATAATACACCTGCCAGTGCAGGGGACACAGGTTGGATGCATGGTCCAGGAAGATTCCACAAGCCACGGAGCAAAGTCCTTGCAGTACAACCACTGAAGACTAGAGTCCGTGCTTTGCAACTAGAGACTCCGGTGCAAGGAGAACCCATGCACCACAAAGAGGAGCCCCATTCACTGCAACTAGAGGAAGACTGCACACAGCAACAAAGACTCGGGGCAGACACAAATAATTAACTTTAAAAAAGATTTGGTGAGCAAAGGATGACTGAATATGTGAGTGAATATATTGTGTTGGCCAAAAAGTTCGTTTGGGTTTTTGTACTGAAAGGTTGTTGTTGAATGAAAAAGACACCGGGATTCTTGGCCCCCTGCGGAGAAGAATTCAATCTGGGGCCAGAGCATTTGTGTAATAAAGTTTTATTAAAGTATAAAGATTCTGATGCTGGGAGGGATTGGGGGCAGGAGGAGAAGGGGATGACAGAGAATGAGATGGCTGGATGGCATCCCTGACTCAACTCCAGGAGATGGTGATGGACAGGGAGGCCTGGCGTGCTGCGATTCATGGGGTCACAAAGAGTCGGACACGACTGAGCGACTGAACTGAACTGAAAGTATAAAGGAGATAGAGAAAGCTTCTGACATAGGCATCAGAAGGGGGCAGAAAGAGTATCCCCCTGCTAGTCTTCAGCTGGATGTTATATAATCACTTCAGTTAAGTTCAGTTCAGTTCAGTTGCTCAGTCATGTCCGACTCTTTGTGACCCCATGAATCGCAGCACGCCAGGCCTCCCTGTCCATCACCAACTCCTGGAGTTCACTCAGATTCATGTCCATCGAGTCAGTGATGCCATCCAGCCATCTCATCCTCTGTCACTACCAGTCTGTTAATGAAAGAAAGGAATGTCTTAAAACTGGGAATGGCACGAGGCCCCTCACCCATAAGATGCATTTTGGGATAATCTTGACACCAAATGGTTCATCCTAGGATAAAATGATTAACTTGAATCTTGTAGAAGGGCAGATCACCGTACAAATAGTTTCGTTTACATAGATTAGGGGAACAATATCTGAGTATAACATACTGGTTTGTCAAGTAGTTTCTGAGCCATTAGGCAGAACCTACTTGAAGACAGAGTTTGGGGTAAATGCATAGTACATTAACATAGCTTAAGACAAACATTTCCATAAGAAAAATGCATTGGTTATCTCAAGGTTTGAGAATAACTTCAGGTGAAACCAGGTGTCATTATGGCAACGCAGTATTCTAAGAGCAACCTCCTTTTAAATTTGTATAGAGATGGAAAAAAATATCCCTAGTTTGTTTCCTCCTGCCCCTTAAGAGAGATAAAAATGTCTGACACTTGCAGGCTATTTCCTCCGTTTGGAGACCCCTGGCCTTCCTGCCTGTTACCCTCTCAGTACCATGGCAGGAAATACCAAACAAACTTTTTGGCCAACCCAACATAAATGAACACATTTATTTCAGGGGATCCTTTAATAGGTTGAAATGATTTCACACATCAGTAATAATAGTAGTGTTAGACGCTCAGTTCACTTCAGTTCAGTCTTTCAGCTGTGTCCAACTCTTTGTGACCCCATGAACTGCAGCACACCAGGCCTCCCTGTCCACCTCCAACTCCTGGAGTTTACCCAAATCCATGTCCATTCAGTTGGTGATGCCATCCAACCATCTCATCTTCTGTCATCTGCTTCTCTTGCCTTCAATCTTTCCCAGCATCAGGGTCTTTTTAAATGAATCAGCTTTTCCCATCAGGTGGCCAAAGTATTGGAGATTCAGATTCAGCACCAGTCCTTCCAATGAACACCCAGGACTGATCTCGTTTAGAATGGACTGGATGGACCTCATGGCAGTCCAAGGGACTCTCAAGAGCCTT